>NC_059199.1:56741652-57341652 GCF_020615455.1 Coregonus clupeaformis | reverse complement strand
TCTCTCCAGGGCTGGCTTTGAGCAGGACATCGAGGGAGACCACTCACTGCACCCTGAGAACTGCCATGGTGAGCTATCATCAGCAACAGGCTGATAGCAGGCCAATCATCTAAATATAAGCCCTGTAAAAAGAGGGTATATTCCTTCATGGAAGTACAGTGCATTCGGAAAGAATTCAGACCCTTCCCCTTTTCCACATTTTGTTACGTTACAACTTTATTCTAAAATTGATTCAAAAAATAATAATCTTCATCAATCTACACACAATACCCCATAATGAAAAAGCAAAAACAGGTTTTTAGAAATGTTTGCAAATGTATTAAAAATAATAAAAATATAAACTTATTTAGACCCTTTGATATGAGACTCGAAATTGAGTTCATGTGGATCCTGTTTCCATTGATCATCATTGAGATGTTTCTACAACTTGATTGGAGTCCACCTGTGGTAAATTCAATTAATTGGACATGATTTGGAAAGGCACACACCTGTCTATATAAGGTTCCACAGTTGACAGTGCATGTCAGAGCAAAACCCAAGCCATTAGGTCGAAGGAATTGTCCGTAGAGCTCCGAGACAGGATTGTGTCGGCACAGATCTGGGGAAGGGTACCAAAACATTTATGCAGCATTGAAGGTCCCCAAGAACACGGTGGCCTCCATCATTCTTAAATGGAAGACATTTGGAACCACCAAGACTCTTCCTAGAGCTGGCCACCCAGCCAAACTCAGCAATGGGGGGAGAAGGGCGTTGGTCAGGGAGGTGACCAAGAACCCGATGGTCACTCTGACAGAGCTCCAGAGTTCCTCTGTGGAGATGGGAGAACCTTTCAGAAGGTCAACCATCTCTGCAGCACTCCACCAATCAGGCCTTTATGGTAGAGTTGCCAGAAGGAAGCCACTCCTCAGTAAAAGGCACATGACAGCCCGCTTGGAGTTTGCCAAAAGGCACCTAAAGGACTCTCAGACCATGAGAAACAAGATTCTCTGGTCTGATGAAACCAAGATTGAACTCTTTGGCCTGAACGCCAAGCATCACGTCTCGAGGAAACCTGGCACCATCCCTACAGTGAAGCATTGTGGTGGCAGCATCATGCTATGGGGATGTTTTTCAGCGGCAGGGACTGGGAGATTAGTCAGGATCGAGGGAAAGATGAACGGAGCAAAGTACAGAGAGATCCTTGATGAAAACACAGCCAAGACAACGCAGGAGTGGCTTCGGGACAAGTCTCTGAATGTCCTTGAGTGGAACAACCAGCGCCCGGACTTGAAACCGATCTAACATCTCTTGAGAGACCTGAAAGTAGCTGTGCAGCAACGCTCCCCATCCAACCTGACAGAGCTGGAGAGGATCTGCAGAGAAGAATGGGAGAAACTCCCCAAATACAGGTGTGCCAAGCTTGTAGCATCATACCCAAGAAGACTCAAGGCTGTAATCGCTGCCAAAGGTGCTTCAACAAAGTACTGAGTAAAGGGTCTGAATATTTATGTTTATGTAAAGGTGACCCGATCCTGTAGGTTCATGCTCTACAACATTCGCAGAGTACGACTCTGCCTTACACAGGAAGCGGCACAGGTCCTAATCCAGGCACTTGTCATCTCCCGTCTGGATTAGTGCAACTCGCTGTTGGCTGGGCTCCCTGCCTGTGCCATTAAACCCCTACAACTCATCCAGAACGCCGCAGTCCGTCTGGTGTTCAACCTTCCCAAGTTTTCTCACGTCACCCCGCTCCTCCGCACACTCCACTGGCTTCCAGTTGAAGCTCGCATCTGCTACAAGACCATGGTACTTGCCTACAGAGCTGTGAGGGGAACGGCACCTCCGTACCTTCAGGCTCTGATCAGTCCCTACACCCAAACGAGGGCATTGCGTTCATCCACCTCTGGCCTGCTGGCCCCCCTACCTCTGCGGAAGCACAGTTCCCGCTCAGCCCAGTCAAAACTGTTTGCTGCTCTGGCACCCCAATGGTGGAACAAGCTCCCTCACGACGCCAGGACAGCGTAGTCACTCACCACCTTCCGGAGACACTTGAAACCCCACCTCTTTAAGGAATACCTGGGATAGGATAAAGTAATTATTCTACCCCCCTTAACCCCCCAAAAAAAAAAATATATATATATATATATATATATATATACAGTGAGGGGAAAAAAGTATTTGATCCCCTACTGATTTTGTACGTTTGCCCACTGACAAAGAAATGATCAGTCTATAATTTTAATGGTAGGTTTATTTGAACAGTGAGAGACAGAATAACAACAAAATAATCCAGAAAAGCGCATGTAAAAAAAAGTATAAATTGATTTGCATTTTAATGAGGGAAATAAGTATGACCCCTCTGCAAAACATGACTTAGTACTTGGTGGCAAAACCCTTGTTGGCAATCACAGAGGTCAGACATTTCTTGTAGTTGGCCACCAGGTTTGCACACATCTCAGGAGGGATTTTGTCCCACTCCTCTTTGCAGATCTTCTCCAAGTCATTAAGGTTTCGAGCCTGACGTTTGGCAACTCGAACCTTCAGCTCCCTCCACAGATTGTCTATGGGATTAAGGTCTGGAGACTGGCTAGGCCACTCCAGGACCTTAATGTGCTTCTTCTTGAGCCACTCCTTTGTAGCCTTGGCCGTGTGTTTTGGGTCATTGTCATGCTGGAATACCCATCCACAACCCATTTTCAATGCCCTGGCTGAGGGAAGGAGGTTCTCACCCAAGATTTTACGGTACATGGCCCCGTCCATCGTCCCTTTAATGTGGTGAAGTTGTCCTGTCCCCTTAGCAGAAAAATACCCCCAAAGCATAATGTTTACACCTCCATGTTTGACGGTGGGGATGGTGTTCTTGGGGTCATAGGCAGCATTCCTCCTCCTCCAAACACGGCGAGTTGAGTTGATGCCAAAGAGCTTGATTTTGGTTTCATCTGACCACAACACTTTCACCCAGTTCTCCTCTGAATCATTCAGATGTTCATTGGCAAACTTCAGACGGGCATGTATATGTGCTTTCTTGAGCAGGGGGGACCTTGCGGGCGCTGCAGGATTTCAGTCCTTCACGGCATAGTGTGTTACCAATTGTTTTCTTGGTGACTATGGTCCCAGCTGCCTTTAGATCATTGACAAGATCCTCCCGTGTAGTTCTGGGCTGATTCCTCACCGTTCTCATGATCATTGCAACTCCACGAGGTGAGATCTTGCATGGAGCCCCAGGCCGAGGGAGATTGACAGTTCTTTTGTGTTTCTTCCATTTGCGAATAATCGCACCAACTGTTGTCACCTTCTCACCAAGCTGCTTGGCGATGGTCTTGTAGCCCATTCCAGCCTTGTGTAGGTCTACAATCTTGTCCCTGACATCCTTTGAGAGCTCTTTGGTCTTGGCCATGGTGGAGAGTTTGGAATCTGATTGATTGATTGCTTCTGTGGACAGGTGTCTTTTATACAGGTAACAAGCTGAGATTAGGAGCACTCCCTTTAAGAGTGTGCTCCTAACCTCAGCTCGTTACCTGTATAAAAGACACCTGGGAGCCAGAAATCTTTCTGATTGAGAGGGGGTCAAATACTTATTTCCCTCATTGAAATGCAAATCAATTCATAACACTTTTGACATGTGTTTTTCTGGATTTTTTTGTTGTTATTCTGTCTCTCACTGTTCAAATAAACCTACCATTAAAATTATAGACTGATCATTTCTTTGTCAGTGGGCAAACGTACAAACTCAGCAGGGGATCAAATACTTTTTTCCCTCACTGTATATATTGTAAAGTGGTTGTCCCACTGGCTATCATAAGGTGAATGTACCAATTTGTAAGTCGCTCTGGATAAGAGCGTCTGCTAAATGACGAAAATGTAAATGTAAATTATATTTCCGTTTTTTTTTTATCTGATACATTTGCATAAAAAAATTAGCTGTTTTTGCTTTGTCATTATGGGGTATTGTGTGTGGATTGATGAGGGGGGAAAAAAACAATTTAATCCATTTTAGAATAAGGCTGTAACAAAATGTGGAAAAAGTCAAGGTGTCTGAATACATTCCGAATGCACTGTACATGGAAGAATGGGTTTCACAGGCTACCATGGTGTTATAACAAATACCTCCTCCCCTTTTGTTTGATCTGTTATGCATTTAATTGATGTAGCAATGTTTCATTTGCTACCTGTCAATCTGCCAGCTAACATTTAAGTGGTATGTTCTTAAGGTACACACGAAGGTTCTATCAACAAGGTTACATACTGCATACACATTTATATGCTACACTGCACATTTATATAAGGTGGACTACAGTACAAGAATATGAAGAGAAAAGTATATTTGGGGAGAAAACGGCACATCTAAAAAGTATTTTATGACACTTGAATCCACAATTGGGTCACAGTTTGGAAATATCTAGAGCAGCCCAACCTACTTGCATTTCATGTCACGCTGCCGCAAAAACTCATTTGTTTTCTTATGTCTTTGTGAGCAGTATTGTAATTCACGCCGTCTTTTGTTTTCGGTAGTAATGCTTTGTTTTGCTCCCAACAGCAGATGTACTGGCGACCACGCGAAACCAGAACTCCGCGGCAGACTTAGCCTACGGTCAGTTTCCATTTATCTCCCAGTCTCTGTCCCTCCTTTCTCCCTGTGTTGCGTTCCAATTTGTTTTATTGCAGTATGACTGTGAGCATAAACACTTTGAATTAAGTTACATGCAATGACTTTGCATTATCTATTGGCAATTTTGTGGTTTCACTTAAGGTTTCACACTAGACAACTTGAAAATGAAAGAATACCCCAATCTTTTCGGTGTCTGGTAAACCTTTTGACTTGTAGACCATACCATTATAGGTTTTGGGTTACTTGAAATTCAAAGTATTGTTTGATTTGAACAGGTTCAGTTCGCTTCCTAACAGACTTACAAACATTCCTCTAGTCCCACATGTTGTAGAGAAGATTAAACATATGTTGCTGCTTGTGGAAATGGAGGCTCATGAGTAAGATCAGTTACGCTTTTTAAACCAAGAGATCAAGATTAAATGGATCTCCTTGATTAACCGATAGGTGATGCACTTTCAATCTTGCAATTCATGACTGGGCATGCCCAAGTCAATAAACCCCTTTATGTAGGCCTAATAATACTTGAGCGTCGTAATTGTTATTCACAGGGTGAGCCTCACACCAGAGAAGACCCTCATTATGTAATATAAGCCCAGCCTTAGCCATTCACTGTGATGAACCCATGGAGTAAATGACACTATTAGAGGCTAATGGAGACTCCAGCCTCGGTTGCCAACAGGCACGTTGAGCATTAACCTCCTGACGTAGGCCAGCCAAGCGTGAAGGTCTGTGTCAGAGGAGTGATTTCTCAATTGGGGGAAGAGCCCAATTCTAACTGGAGACTGCCATTTTGGTAATGCCAATTTAGTTTCAAATTGGGAATAGTGGCTTAGTTAAACAGTAACATTTAAAACATATTTATATTAGGGCACATTTTCCCCTTGGATCTATCCCTTGTGGCTGCAATGAAATGAACAGTCAAGTCAACACAGATGGCATGTTGACGGCACAACATATTCCAGTGAGTGAACTTTTCAACTAGCCCCCAGGTGCAATCTGTGTGGAAAATCATGGCAATCATGGCAATATTGCCTCCGCAGCCTCATTAGCAATCAATCCCATCATGCAGCAGCACACAGGGTTCAAGGTGGACTTCCGCGAGCACAGGGAACATAGCGCAGGTCACTGAACCCCCCAGAAACACTGGCAATGCCAAAGACCTTGAAACGGTCTTGATGAATACGCAGAAACGTCGGGACTCCAGTGACTGACTAGGCGTAGGGAGCATGCCAAAACTTAGCCAGGTAATGGACATAGTGACTGTTTGTCATTTCCGAATGCCTTTGAAACAAACATTGGAACAAATCCATTTAATGAAGGCAATGCTTTACTGATCCTGGTTAAAGCCAGGGGATGGAAATGTCACATGAAAACTTTCCATTACACTAGTATTTAATAGATTATGAATTTGATTCTAGAATAGTTGATGTAGAGTATGTCATCTCCATCGTAGATTTATCCTACATAAAATAATTATTGATATACCCATAAGCCAGTTATGAGGATGAATCCTGCCCAAATCTTTGACTTTTTGTATCATATTAGCTTTAGTTCTAAAGTGGATACTTTATACATAATGTAGAGACATACAGAACATCAATAGGACATAGTAAATGCAGAGTTGGTTATCGAACTGCAGCTCATATTGTAAATAACAGTGGCCTTGTGCCCATCTATGATTACTCCACAAAGTGGTCCGCAGTGTTCTAAAAGATTGGTCCTGCGGCTGTAGAACATTGGACAAACCTCTGTTGGCTTTGCCAGCTGGCTCGAACAGTCCGGTCCATAAATTGGCCTTGGTTTGTTCCGAAAGCTCTACAAGGTCTTTAAAAAGAACAAGAGCCCCGTATAAGGCCTTCGAAAAGGTCTATCAGTCGAACGCTGTGCAAATGAACATAATTACCTGCAATTTGAAGTATTTGGCAGTAACTGATACCATAGACCTTCCCTTTTAATGCATGGAAGATAACAGAGACACTCCATTTGTAAGTGCTTCAACTCGTTAAAAACACTTTAGGAACTTGGCGGTGGATTTTCAGCTCGGGTGGTGGTATGCAATTATGGGGCCGAGATGTAGTAGAAATCACATCAGATTGTCTCATTTGCATGCATTATGTGGACGTCCGCGTGGTGTGCCGAACTCCTAATTACTTTTACAACAGCTTAACGTGTATTTCCTATGGCTTATTATCACCTTGTAACAGTATACACCATGCGGGACCGGGGCCCTACCAATAACACATGCACACGACACACACGTCTTCACCTAGTGGAAATCCATGGCATAAAGAGAAACACAGTAATAGGTGTTATGCCGTATTGAAAAACCTATGTGTAAATAAATGAAAAGGCTTGAGAAATGATTGAATCGTTGGTTGGTGTTGACATTCAGATTGAGTCAGCAAAAGAGAAGATTGGTGTTTTGAGACCAGGCTGAATAGAATTTCTTTCACCACTAAGAACAACACAAACCTCCATTAACCCCCTTAGAGTGAGTGAGTCACTATAGCTGCTTATTATGCTCAGGTGAATAGCTTCTCTTGGGGGCGCCTAGTGGCTTTACTTGTTGACGCAGGGATTTCCCAGGCACATTCATGAAGGTAACATCAATCCTGAAGGGAAGCGCGGTCATGTTAGGCTTGGCAGCCACCATTTCAGCCATGATGAGGGTGCTCCGCATGAAACGGGCAAAACAAGATAATGTATTTCCTGCCCGTCGAGCGAAGTGTGCATATGGGAAAGCCAATGATTCCAGTGGCATCTATCCAGTGGCATCTATCCTAGAGATAGGCGAGGGGTTGTACAGACCCAACAGCAATGTGTCATACTTGTACTGTACATTTCATGGTCGGAAGCAGAGATAGTTTGAAACTCACAAATGGAAATTCGCCGGACTAGGGGTGAATTCACTTTAATGATGGGGTGGTGAAGATTTTAACTGAAAATATTTTCCTTTTTTTTGGCTGGGCTTTAGAGAAAAAGGAAATTTGCCCAACTTCATGAATATACAGTGGATTCGGAAAGTATTCAGACCCCTTGAATTTTTCCACATTTTGTTACGTTACAGCCTTATTCTAAAATGGATTAAATAAATAAAAATCTTCATCAATCTACACACAATACCCCATAATGGCAATACCCCCCCTGAAAACAGGTTTATACATTTTTGCAAATGTATAAAATAATAATTACAAAAATACCTTATTTACATAAGTATTCAGACCTGAAATTGAGACTCGAAATTGAGCTCAGGTGCATCCTGTTTCCATTCATCATCCTTGATGTTTCTACAACTTGATTGGAGTCCACCTGTGGTAAATTCAATTGATTGGACATGATTTGGAAAGGCACACACCTGTCTATATAAGGTCCCACAGTTGACCGTGCATGTCAGAGCAAAAACCAAGCCATGAAGTCGAAGGAATTGTCCGTAGAGCTCCGAGACAGGATTGTGTCGAGGCACAGATCTGGGGAAGGGTACCAAAAAATGTCTGCAGCATTGAAGGTCCCCAAGAACACAGTGGCCTCCATCTTTCTTAAATGGAAGAAGTTTGGAACCACCAAGACTCTTCCTAGAGCTGGCCGCCCGGCCAAACTGAGCAATCGTGGGAGAAGGGCCTTGGTCAGGGAGGTGACCAAGAACCCGATGGACACTCTGACAGAGAGCACCAGATTTCCTCTGTGGAGATGGGAAAATCTTCCAGAGGAACAACCATCTCTGTAGCACTCCACTAATCAGGCCTTTATGGTAGAGTGGACAGACGGAAGCCACTCCTCAGTAAAAGGCACATGACAGCCCGCTTGGAGTTTGCCAAAAGGCACCTAAAGGACTCTGACCATGAGAAACAAGATTATCTAGTCTGATGAAACCATGATTGAACTTTTTGGCCTGAATGCCAAGTGTCACGTCTGGAGGAAACCTGGCACCATCCCTACAGTGAAGCATGGTGGTGGCAGCATCATGCTGTGGGGATGTTTTTTAGCGGCAGGGACTGGGAGACTAGTCAGGATCGAGGGAAAGATGAACGGAGCAAAGTACAGAGATCCTTGATGAAAACCTGCTCCAGAGCGCTCAGGACCTCAGACTGGGGTGAAGGTTCACCTTCCAACAGGACAACCACCCTAAGCACACAGCCAAGACAACACAGGAATGGCTTTGGGACAAGTCTCTGGATGTCCTTGAGTGGAACAACCAGCGCCCGGACTTGAAACCGATCTAACATCTCTTGAGAGACCTGAAAGTAGCTGTGCAGCGACACTCCCCATCCAACCTAACAGAGCTTGAGAGGATCTGCAGAGAAGAATGGGAGAAACTCCCCAAATACAGGTGTGCCAAGCTTGTAGCATCATACCCAAGAAGACTCAAGGCTGTAATCGCTGCCAAAGGTGGTTCAACAAAGTACTGAGTAAAGGGTCTGAAAACTTTTTATTAAATTTGTAAACATTTCATTATGGGGTATTGTGTGTAGATTGATGAGGGGGGAAAAACAATTTAATCAATTTTAGAATAAGGCTGTAACATAACAACGTGGAAAAAGTCAAGGGGTCTGAATACTTTCCGAATGCACTGTAGATATTGTAAAAAACAAGAATGGCAATGAAGGACCTTTCACTAAAGCTTTAGGTACTGCATTGTCTAGTGTCAGCATTCTCAGTAAAATGCTTTACAGACCAGTGTTCATAGAAGATGTATTAACTACAGTGACCAACCAGAATTTGAGTGAAGCCATTTTTACCAAATATACTAAGAGTTTCGCCAATATTCTTATTAAAATTGTCCTTGAAAAACAGAGTTTGAAGCCAATTGGATTATTTGAACAAATCACAAGCTTCTCCAGCATACAGCATTTTTCTGTATTACTTAAACCTAATGTTCCAATTGTCCTGGCTCAAGGGTACTCATAAAACCAAGTTTAGAAGATAAATGTGTGACTATAAACCCAAGCAGAAATACATTACCGGCAACCTGAAGTTGAGCTCTGATGAACCTAAAGACCTGCTGAAAATACCAGATGCTCCCCATTGAATTGGATACATGAAAATGCACTATTTTCTAGTTATATAACTAGGAAATGTATTATATTATGCTAACTGTTTGACTGCTCCGATTATGTTCCATGGCGGGCTCTAGTGATAATGCCTTTCCCCTCAACCACTAATCCCAAAATGCCTTAAATGTGTTAAGGCAACGTGCATATACACAGTTTTAATAACACTCTGAATAATACTATCTGGAGTTCAGCATTCACTGGGCACTCCAATTCCACCATTGAGTGCTAAATGTTATACACTGCTCAAAAAAATGGGAACACTTAAACAACACAATGTAACTCCAAGTCAATCACACTTCTGTGAAATCAAACTGTCCACTTAGGAAGCAACACTGATTGACAATAAATGTCACATGCTGTTGTGCAAATGGAATAGACAACAGGTGGAAATTATAGGCAATTAGCAAGACACCCCCAATAAAGGACTGGTTTTGCAGGTGGTGACCACAGACCACTTCTCAGTTCCTATGCTTCCTGGCTGATGTTTTGGTCACTTTTGAATGCTGGCGGTGCTTTCACTCTAGTGGTAGCAGGAGACGGAGTCTACAACCCACACAAGTGGCTCAGGTAGTGCAGCTCATCCAGGATGGCACATCAATGCGAGCTGTGGCAAGAAGGTTTGCTGTGTCTGTCAGCGTAGTGTCCAGAGCATGGAGGCGCTACCAGGAGACAGGCCAGTACATCACGAGACGTGGAGGAGGCCGTAGGAAGGCAACAACCCAGCAGCAGGACTGCTACCTCCACCTTTGTGCAAGGAGGAGCAGGAGGAGCACTGCCAGAGCCCTGCAAAATGACATCCAGCAGGCCACAAATGTGCATGTGTCTGCTCAAACGGTCAGAAACAGACTCCATGAGGGTGGTATGAGGGCCCGACGTCCACAGGTGGGGGTTGTGCTTACAGCCCAACACCGTGCAGGAAGTTTGGCATTTGCCAGAGAACACCAAGATTGGCAAATTCGCAACTGGCGCCCTGTGCTCTTCACAGATGAAAGCAGGTTCACACTGAGCACATGTGACAGACGTGACAGAGTCTGGAGACGCCGTGGAGAATGTTCTGCTGTCTGCAACATCCTCCAGCATGACCGGTTTGGCGGTGGGTCAGTCATGGTGTGGGGTGGCATTTCTTTGGGGGGCCGCACAGCCCTCCATGTGCTCGCCAGAGGTAGCCTGACTGCCATTAGGTACCGAGATGAGATCCTCAGACCCCTTGTGAGACCATATGCTGGTGCGGTTGGCCCTGGGTTCCTCCTAATGCAAGACAATGCTAGACCTCATGTGGCTGGAGTGTGTCAGCAGTTCCTGAAAGAGGAAGGCATTGATGCTATGGACTGGCCCGCCCCGTTCCCCAGACCTGAATCCAATTGAGCATATCTGGGACATCATGTCTCGCTCCATCCACCAACGCCACGTTGCACCACAGACTGTCCAGGAGTTGGCGGATGCTTTAGTCCAGGTCTGGGAGGAGATCCCTCAGGAGACCATCCGCCACCTCATCAGGAGCATGCCCAGGCGTTGTAGGGAGGTCATACAGGCACGTGGAGGCCACACACACTACTGAGCCTCATTTTGACTTGTTTTAAGGACATTACATCAAAGTTGGATCAGCCTGTAGTGTGGTTTTCCACTTTAATTTTGAGGGTGACTCCAAATCCAGACCTCCATGGGTTGATAAATTTGATTTCCATTGATAATTTTTGTGTGATTTTGTTGTCAGCACATTCAACTATGTAAAGAAAAAAGTATTTAATAAGATTATTTTATTCATTCAGATCTAGGATGTGTTATTTTAGTGTTCCCTTTATTTTTTTGAGCAGTGTATTAATCTGCCTGAATTATCTCTATTTGTGCTACTGTTAAATTATTTTGTTGTTGTTATCTCACTGTTCAAATAAACCTACCTGTTTGGAATCTGGTTGATTGATTGCTTCTGTGGACAGGTGTCTTTTATAGAGGTAACAAGCTGAGATTAGGAGCACTCCCTTTCAGAGTGTGCTCCTAATCTCAGCTCGTTACCTGTATAAAAGACACCTGGGAGCCAGAAATCTTTCTGATTGAGAGGGGGTCAAATACTTATTTCCCTCATTAAAATACAAATCAATTTAAAACATGCTTTTTTCTGGATTTATTTGTTGTTATTCTGTCTCTCACTATTCAAATAAACCTACCATTAAAATTATAGACTGATTATGTCTTTGTCAGTGGGCAAACGTACAAAATCAGCAGGGAATCAAATACTTTTTTCTCTCACTGTAGGCTACAACAATGTGTATATACAGGTAACTGCCAAAATAAAGGAAACAGCAACAAAGTGTCTTAATAGGATGTTGGGCCACCACGAGCCAGAACAGCTTCAATGCACCTTGGCATAGATTCTACAAGTGTCATTATTCCACGACAAATTCCATCATTTGGTGTTTTGTTGATGGTGGTGGAAAACGCTGTCTCAGGCGCTGCTCCAGAATCTCCCATAAGTGTTCAATTGGGTTGAGATCTGGTGACTGAGACAGCCATGGCATATGGTTTACATTGTTTTCATGTTCATCAAACCATTCAGTGACCACTCGTGCCCTGTGGATGGAGGCATTGTCATCCTATGGGGGCATAGCCATGGAAGCCAAAATAATGGCCTGCCCAACATTTTCATACATGACCCTAAGCATGATGGGATGTTAATTGCTTAATTAACTCAGGAACCACACCTGTGTAGAAGCGCCTGCTTTCAATATACTTTGTATTCCTCATTTACCTGTGTTTCCATTATTTTGGCAGTTACCTGTATCTGCCAGAGGGTGTTTGTTCACAATAACACATCAAGGCAGGGTAGACATTCTGATGCATGTTTTACTCACTGGCAGTTCCATAATCCTTCAAAAGGCACATCCTGCCATGTCCGGAGGCCTGGTCTAGCCTCCATTGGCACTAAGCAGAGAAATCTGGATACCTCACACTCCCTGCAGATATGCATATGTCCTGTTCATTCAAGCCAAATACAGTGGCACGATCACACCCTTTATTAGCACTAGCCATAATGCTTACACTTTGTGCCATATCGTATCAAAATGCCACCAAGATTAATGCTTCATAAACATGTAATTATCTCTGTCTTTACACACAGTAGCATTGCTGTCCTGCCAACAGAAGTAACACTGCAGTGAAATATCAAACAGTCCATTTTGATTGGTTGAAATATTAACCAGTCTGTGCTTGACATAACCGTTATGGAAGGTGATGAAAGACTAAATACAGTGCAGGTTACTTAGGACTGTGTATCTATCAAACTTGGCTAATGGCCAAGACATTTGGTCGCTGAATGGAATTGAAGGAATATGCATGGTTTATTATTCTGTAGAGTGTCTCAGGTAAATTCAAAACACAAGTCGGTATGTGCGTGTGCGCCACACTCCTAACCCATCACTACCACACTCTAAGGTAACAGGGTTTCTCATTTCTGTCAGCTGCATGTGACCTTTAAGGAAGACTATCAAGGGACCGTGGGTGCCGCAACAAAGGCAATGTCAACATCCCTTGTCTCGCAGTGCGTGAATGCCAATGCATCGGCCTGTGATGCCAGTGCTGGAGTCCCTGTACCTACTGACATATTCAGTCCCTGAATATTCCTTTCTCTGTTCTTGCCCCTGAATCATTGTCATAAAATGGCTTCATGTCTTTGATTTTGTGATAGCTTGGTTTCTAATAGAGGTCATTTGTACTCTATGACTTAGTGACAAGCAGAAGACATATTGTACAGTATATTGACTTATTTGTTGTCAAATGGTATCTGGGGCATATCCAAGCCAATCATTTTCCGTCTCATAGCTGTTTACAGGAGTTGGTAGGTACCGCACACATCCAACACTGTTTTGACAACAACAAAAATCATAACTTGCTTAGCAGATCCCTTACGTTTTAACCCTTAATTGCTACTCGAAAGATAGTTGGCAGGCAGTGCCATCATAATCGCTCGGAGCACGGGATCTCAAACCGGTGCTGAAATCTGAGGCTTACCATGCATTTGGTTCCCATTAGAGGCGAGGAATCCTCTGGGAACATCACTCTTTCTGCAACTCTGTGACCTACTTATGCGTCTATATGAGAACCACATGGGAGGGCCTTTGCTCGACAGGGCTTTCGAGAGAAAGACATTCGCTTTGGTTGAGTCTAATTACCATATGGGTCTCTCTCGCCCCATCCTATTTTTAACTGTTGGAGAAGAAAAGTGAATGATGAGATGAAAATAGGCAGAACATGTTGCTGCTCACCAGGGGCAGATGATATTAGTGGTGGGTGGATGTGTTTTTCGGTATTCTTTTGCATAAAAGATTTATAGAAATCTGTTGATATGATGCAAGGACACGGGCCAAGTACTCTTTCATACTTCACACTTTTAACACTGTGCAATTACTCAACGGCATCAAAATTCCATGAAACTACATGGTACCTTAATGAAAAGTGACTGACCACAACTTTGTTCAGGAAGCAACAAGCTACGCTTTCTTTAGTTACCTTGGTCCAGCACGTTCATCCACTCCTCCTAATCCCTCTGATGACGTTTTAATGGAGCTCCCCAGAGTACACAGACACCATTACCTCTGTTGGGCTAAACCCAACCCCAGCTGCTGCTCTGCTGTATATGCCAGGGCACCGTTCTCATTTAGCCTCCCCATAACCGAGCCACAATCCTTGGCTGTAGTGTGCCTGTTTGAGCCCAGATAAGCTTCTGGATATCTAAGTGTTGATCTTGGCCAGTGCGAGAAGCCAGGTACACCTGCAGTGAAGGATGAACTCAAATAAACTTTGCAGAGTGGGAGAAAAACATGTATTTCTTTCCCAGGGACTTCTAAGCTGTTTGTGCTCTGTGTTTAGAGTCTGGGCTGATTTGAGTGTTTGTTATGATGAACGAGTAGACTGTCTGGAGGCTTCTCTGTCACGGCCTCCTGAGACTTTGGCAGCAGAGTACTTGGCAGGATAGCACTCCGTATTTGACGGAGGTAAGAAAGACGGATTGAATCCAGCCCTTGATTTAAGATGAGTCATGCTGTTACAGCCACAATGGGGGGACGGTTGAATGTGAAATCCTTTTGATGTCATGACAGAATTGTATTTTCGAAAGGGCTAAGTCATGACCTCACTTTCTTTCTTATGTTCTTTCTTTCTTTTTCTCCTTTAGGTGTCCGAAGGCTCCCTGACATGGAGAAGTCCAGCCCCAGCGTCCACTACACTCTCCTGATCGCCTGCGTCCTGGTGGCCTTCTTCCTCGGTGCCATCCTCTCCGGCTTCCTGGTATCATGCTACTGCAGTCACAACGCCCGCCGCGCCCACCGGCTTGGCAAGGACCCTGAGGCGTCCCTCCACCCCGCCCTCTCGCTGCGCAGCCTGGCCAAGCTAAACGGCCTGCTGGACAGTCAGCCCAAAGAGGAGAAGCTGGACGTGTCGACGCCCAAGATGTACAGCGCCTTCATTCCCAACGGGAAGGAGCACACTCCGGGCAGGCACAGGATGTCCCTGGGAGACCCGGACCTTAACCTCTCCCAAGGGGAGAACCTCTCAGGCCTACCTACCCCTGACTCCACCCCGGAGCTGCCCATCAAGAACATGAAAGCCTTCCGGAACCAGTGGGAGAGGAACCAGAACTGCAACAACGCCAAGGAGTCCAAGGCACCCCCCGGCACTGGCTTCGGCCTGGGTTCGTCGAGGTCCAGCTCGGGGGTCACCCAGCAGGTGTTCCCCTTCTCCCACAGCCTGACCATCGGCCAAGCCCTGGGGCACCTGCCTGAGGAGAGGAAGATCCCCAACGACGAGCGTGCACAGGGGGCTTCAGCCTCCCAGTCCTCCTCCTGCTACCCGCAGACGGTGGTGGACGTGGCGGCCCTGGACGAGCTCCTCCAGCACATCCACGAGGTCAGTGCCTCAGGCAGCCACAGCATCACTGTGCTGACCTCACCGTGTGCCCCCCTGCCGGGTAGCTCCAGCCATAACCACGGTCACAGCCAGAGCAGCTTCAGATCCCAGCCCCAGATCCCCGAGACGGAGTCGGCCCCGTACTACAGTTCCTCCACCCTGCCCAGGGACAGTCTGAACCGCCGCCTGGACGTGCCCCCGGACGCCGCCGCCGCCTCCTCGGCCGGCGCCACCCCGCTGCAGCAGCAGTCCATCCCCGAGCGGAGCGCAGTGACTCGCCACCACTCCCAGAGGCATTTAATGATCAAGATGGGCAATGGAGGGGCCGTCCCGCGCCAGCACAGCTTCAGACAGGGCGGGGTTGGGCCACCACCCCACCAGCTGCTCACCCGGATGAACTCGGGAGGCGGCGGTGGTGTCGGGGGAGGGGTCGGCTTTGAGGCCCACCGGCCGCTCATCCCCAGTGCCTGCCTGACACGGCAGCACAGCTACAGCGAACCGCCCCACCTCCACCGCGCCGCCATCGTACGCCGCACTGCCTCCCTCAAGCCCCAGGTACCCCCCAAGCCCCTCTTCCTGCCCGTAAATGAGCAAGGCAAGTACAACTACTGAGCGCTGAGGAGTCGGACCGAGAGGCTCCGACATGACAGACGACGTAACCACGCTCCTCTCAGAGTTAGGGCAACTCCCCTCTGATGGGGGGGATTGAGTGGAGCTCGAGGGGGCAACTCCCGGGACTGGCACACCTTTTGGCGAGACGTCCGACAATAGCCTCCACACCTGATGAATGTCCTTATACCATATTGGTATTATTGCAATGCTACTTGATCACAGAACAGTGATGGATTCACAGGATATAGAACATGTGGTAGTATTAAATTGACTTGGGGAGGATCTATACCCTCGTTTGAGGCCAAAGAATAAAGTAACAGGGCCCAGAACTCAATGTAAAGAACAGATCACAAGTCGGCCACTGAAGCTGTGGACAATGCCTGCTTTAGCTTGGACCCAAGGCCTCAACCTAAGAGAGCACCTCACGACACAAACAGTGCTCATCCTGCCTGTAATGTATGTATACTGTATGTGTATACCTGTATATGCACTACACATGTGTAGATACACACAGGGCGTAACCATGAAGCAGCTACATGAACTGTGGTGAGACGGTCAACTCATAGCCATTTCTTAACCCTCTTATGACAGAGAGATACCATGCAGGCCACGCTCAGTACACACATTCGGTATATACATCCCTCGACGCAAGGGATTTAGCAATAACTTACCGTTGTGCAGCTAAGTATCAACTGTACCCCTTGATGTAAGGGTAGGTACTATACTTCATGCAGCATACCATATGAAATGACTACTTTGATAATGCTTGGAAAATGATTCATTCTGTATTAATGGAATGATGCTGAGGAACGAGACACATGGCGTCAGTATAGACCCAACATGCATCACAGTGTTACTATTATGTTTGTCACTGGTGGATGGGGGCTCCGCTGCCCTGTGACAGGAGGCCACCTCGGGGCCTGATGAGTTAGGAGGATCCTTGAACTGCATTTGGAATTCTTACTTTTGGGACATAAATGCTATGATCATTCCAGAGAAATGTAACAAGCCCCCGATATGATTGTCATTGTCATTCAATAAGAGTATAGGGGTGCAGTGCACTGCAACCTCAAATAATTTGTTTCATCCTTAACATTTGGTGAGAATTGGTTCTACATTGAGGTGCAATCATTCAGGCTATGTATTATATTATTATAAAATTATATTTAAAGCGGAGCCCCAAGAAATCACTCACGGGCACATAGCGCCCTCTTATGGACAAGCCCTTAATAACTGTGTAATAAAGTCAGTAATTATGTTTACCATATTGCTATTAACATTGTGGATATTGGTGTAAATAAAGGCAACTGTGGAATAATACTATCCAAACTTTGATTTGTATGTGTTAATGTGTGCCTTATTTAATCATGTGGTGTGGAAATGGACAAAAAGTATGTTTTTGTCTGCGTTGTCATTACAAATTCATTTAAAATCTTGACTCCTGCACGGACTCCATATCAGAGGTTCTGTTTCGCCTGGCAGTTGAAGTGTACATTGTAGGTCGACAGTTGCTGTTTTTTGTTTCATGCTCTTCAAGCTTCTTTATATACTGTATATTTTTATGACAAGGGGGGTTAGATGGAAAAGATGAGTAGATCTGAAAGTATATCAGCAATGTTAGGTCTGTGTCATGTTTTTGAAAGATCTCTCAAATATGTTCGAAATGGTATGGACATAGGGTGAGGCACAACTCTGCTTTACAAAGACATTGTATTTAATAAGGGCTCTATTCAATCTGTAAAGCTGAAGCGTTACAGATTCCGATAGAAATGTAAAGGTAATTTCGGAATGAGCCGACATACGCAGCCTGAATGCAATGTCTGCTAAAGCGGGAATATTGCCTTTGAATTTCAATCACGTTGTAAAGCTGGATTTTCGCAATGTGGATTGAATATAGACCCAAGTGTGGGGCGAAAGAGGCTAGCTGAGGGGGTTGCAAATGCTCCAAGAAGGGCTGGATGGTTGATAATTGCCTGGTCCAACAAGTATGCTATTCAAATGAAGCTAAGGATTATAGGACACAAAGTAGATGTGTCTGGAGATGCCTACAGTGAGGTAACAGTGCCCATAGAGGTATTACTGTAAAAGGAAAATTCCACCCCAAAACTATATTTTGGTATTTGTTTCATTAGTCTATTGTTGATCTAGTCCCCAAAATATTTAGCATGTCAGCAATCAAGTTCATACCGGTTGTATTTCTGTGTTTTTAAAGTTATAGCTTAACTTGATTGCTGACAGTCCCAAAATGTTTGCATATGTCAACAATGGACTAATGAAACAAATACCAAAATATAGTTTTGGGGTGGAACTTTCTTTAAATAGAGTAATAGCACCTGCAGAGTGTGTGTGTGCAAGGAATCAATACTTTGATTCCTTGCACACACACACTCTGCAGGTGCTATTAAGTGAGTTGATTGAGTGTGTGCATAGCACTGGCACCTTCTCTGCCTCAAGTTGAGCAGAAATATGAATATCAAATAATTCTATGCTAATGTCACCTGCCAGACACGTCATGAAATGCATACAACACTAAAACCACGGTATCTATATCCCCTCATATGGCCACTTTGACAGAAAAAAAGTTGTTGGATAGATTTTACAAGTCAGATGAATGTAAACTGGTTACATTTGATTACTGTATGTATGTCAATATTGAATTTATATGCAATGTATGTGTTTTCAATTGCTATAAAAATCACTTCAGAAGAATGCTCTCTGACATGCATCTGAAATGTATTTCATTTTACATCTTATTAATGTATCATACCACTCACTCACTTGACCAATGAGGTTTACTTTTTTGTAAATATAGCAAACCAGAAGTCACCTGCATCTCCATGGTGATTTCATGGAGATGCCCCAGATGCTCCTGAGTTATATTAAACACAGCTGTATGTCCCCCTACAATTAAAGATATCTAATAAAAATCTTCAAATGCATGTTGTACGTGTCAAATACTTCATACAACTGAGCGGCACCTGTCGTACGTGAACTAAGTCAATAGGGGCCCAATTCCGACCCGAGTTGGAACGTAATTCCTTTTTATGCACTGTTCCAAGTGGACCGTGTCCTCTACATGTCCAGTCAATAGTGTTTTTTTTTTTTTTTTACTTGGTCTTAACATACATTAAGATTGCGTTCTATTATAAAAATCCAAATAGATAATTTACATTGTTAATTTAGCTTATACCTTGAGCTGTCAGATTCTGATGTTCCGAACATGTCCATGTGAAGTTTCTAAAACATGTTTTAAGAAGAAAGAATAAAATAATTTTAGCCTAGTCTACTGTCCTGTGAAATGTCCTGTCAAGAATGTGATTATGATTATATCCTTGGAGAAGAATGAAAGCCATATTTTGTGAGGGATTCAAAAGAAGAAATGGTTCAGGTTGCAACCACATGCACATTTTTAAACTCAGATCTTTGGCACCCTCATGAGGTCTATAGCACACTGTGCAATGAAGAAGGAGATGACAGCTTCTGTATCGTTTATTGATGAGTATGTGTAGAGCTGGGATTCAATCCGATCGCGGGTTACAGGCATTGAAGCTTTTAAAGGCAATTTCCGATAGCAGCGTTTATGGTGAATGGGAACTCCGCGAATGCAGGAACATTGCCTTAAAAATCCGCAATGCCAATGACCTGCGATCAAATTGATTCCCGGCCTAAGTGTTTTTATGCAGACACATTTTTGGTGTAGTGAGTTGAACAAAGAGGAAAATTGCATTCAATGATAATGAATGTATTAATCAATAGACAAGGAAATCTCACATAAGTGGTTGCATGGACCCAAATAACAATTTAAACCTTACTAACAGGTCAAATAGGACAAAACTATCAGTAACCAATGAATAGTAAAAGGAAGTAAAATAATCAAATGTAACTATCTAATCAATGACTAGGAAATGGTTATAACAACCAATAGTTATACAGTTCGAGGCTGTACTGCTCACAGGTGTGTTGACAAGCAATCAGGTTATTTTGCAAGCAATCTAAAACAATAACACAAAAGCGAGGCCCCATTGACTAAAAACAATACTGATCAAACACCGTGTAGTACTGAATGCATTTTCCTTTCAGACAAGTATAAAGACACGTTCAATAGGTTAAAGGCTCGATTCAAGCCGTAGCGCTGTTATAGCACGATTGACATTTAAAGGCAATGTTTCCGCATTCACAGAGACTGCATTAACGTTAAACGCTGCATAAGTCGGCTCAATCGGAAATTGCCTTTACATTTCAACCACGCTACAACACATATATTTTGCGCTACGGATTGAATCGAGCCCTAGGATGCAGATCCGTGATCCCAAAACAAAATACACCCACTATGAATACATTCAGTAGATCAAAGACATGACTTCACAAAAAATGTGTCAAATGAACCTGAAGCCATTTGCCTCTTCAGTGTAGGCCTGTCTTTAACACAACTTTTATATACAAGGCTAGCCCCCAGATTCAGTAGCCTTGTGATATTTAGTAGGCTGGGGGTTCGAGCCCGGGTCGAGTCATACCAAAGACTCTAAAGATGGGACCTGACGCGCCTCTGCTTGGCACTCAGCATTAAGGAGATGGGTTGGGCTGTAAGGCTGTAAGGCCCTGCACATCCTGTCCAGGGGGTGTGCTTGTAGGCCTACGTCAAGCTGCCTCACGCTACAGTGCCCTTCTGACTCAGACAAGGCTTACTTGTCCAAGGGTTACTTACCTCCCCCCGCTTCCTAATATTTACAATACTCAGCTAACACAAGGTCTTTTACACAACAAACAGCTCCAATGCTTAACCAAACGTGATTTTTATCAAGTACATTTTTACATTACATCAGTAAACTTGATAAACCTTCACATAAAGCTTTGTTTGGGTATAGCCTGTCCTGCTTGTGGTTAACAATTGATCGTCACTGAGGTACGTTTTTTCATAGGGGGCGCTGAATGTACATACTCTGTAGTACTCTTTCCATAATCTGTAGTAAATGTGCGCTTCTGGTCAGTATCTCTTCGAGACAGTTTTATGTACCACTAGCACATAACACCTTCCGGAGACACTTGAAACCCTACCTCTTTAAGGAATACCTGGAATAGTATAAAGTAATCCTTCTTCCCCCAACCCCCATAAAAAAAAAAAAGGTGGTTGTCCCACTGGCTATCATAAATTGAATGCACCAATTTGTAAGTCACTCTGGATAAGAGTGTCTGCTAAATGATGTAAATGTAATGTAAATAACACTAGCAGTTTCTCTTTCACTGCTGTCCTCCGCTCAACTCAAAAGGGGCCTCACTGGTGCCATTCATGAAAGCAGTTTCGGTCAGGCCTGACGCAGAGTGCTACCTGGCACTGTTGGCACTTCAATCCACAATCCATATTGACTCCATTCTTCCTGCATTGTATGCACTTCTTTATTACCTTTTTTATAACACCCTTTTTCCTGACAGGGATAGGTACGTGTGTAGATTTAATCCTCAATTGTACATTTCTCACCTTCACTTGTTCTAGTAGATCAACAGACACCCCACAAAGCTGGTTTGTAAGCTCTTCTATGAATGCTTGGTGGGTCATGGGTGCAGTCCCATCCTTCTTGCACAGCTCCGTATGAATGACATGGCTGTTTGTAGTCGCCATGTCCACAAAGTGGTAAAATAAGCTGTTGTACCCCCTTACTGTTTCCTGTTGGCCTGAAAAGTATTGAATCAGATGATCTGACGAGTTAACACTTTCCTTGTGTTTAGCATATGCCACAACTGAAGTAGGGACTGGAATAGACATACAGCTCCAGCTGTTATCCTTGTTTTTCACCCTCCTTTCTACAGTGTCCCCGCAATACACTTGATGAATGGTGGTACCCATCGACACTTCCCGGGCATCCTTCCACTTCACAAAGAGCAGGGAGCCCTCACTTATCCACCGTAAAGATCCTCTTGGGGATTTCTTGGTCAGTCCATTTTCTTCTGATCTTGGGAAGCCCAATCTGCCTTCCCTCATGGTGCCACATGCTCCAAAGTCCAGATCTAATAAATCCTTGAATGGTTTTGGACTGGAGAAGAAGTAGTCCAGGTACAGATGGTAACCTGATCCGGGGAAGGAGGGCCTCATGAGTGACATCACTGCATCATAAGACATCCCAGAACCAGTGGGGAATGTGGTTTTGCCTTTGTAAACAATAAGGTCCACTGTATAGAAATTGTTGGAGTCAGTTAACGCAAAAAGCTTTAAACCCCTCTCTTTGGTTCCCGTTTCTGATGTCACAATCCATTTGTGTATATTCAGGTCTCTCCACAGGTGGTAAAAGGACATGCAGGCATGACGAATGTCATTCATTAATGGTTTGAGGCAGAAAAGCCTGTCATATTCAGGTGTGCCTTTTTTCTGTCATTTTCAACATTATCTCTGGGGTAACATTTTTGTCATTTAGCAGACACTCTAATCCAGAGCGACTTACAGTGAGTGAGTGCACACATTTTTCATACTGGCCCCCCGTGGGAATCGAACCCACAACCCTGGCATTGCAAGCGCCATGCTCTACCAACTGAGCTACAGGAGGCCTGATGTGGACGTTCCGTGATATGTACCTGTATCTTTTACAAGTCAACAAAGCGGTTAGAAACGACATTGAGAATATATTATTTTCCCTCCAGTAATCCACCATACTACTAAACTTCAGCTGACCTAGGAGGATGACCATTCCAATGAAATTATAAAACTAATTTATACCAACGCTTTTCCTCTTTTTTTCCCTTTCCATTTTATGTTGTATGTCTGAATCAGCTTGTTTGTTTGTGTGGAGGCAGAGGGTTCTGACAGTGTTCACACTGAAAAACTGTTTGAATAAGTCCAGAGGAGTGCGGTCAGATGAGGGGTCTTCTAGCTGTACTCCTGGCTGCTTGGCTGGACTAAATTTCAAATCGGCAAGAGCCTCATCAGGGTCTTTCTCAGTTTTCCACGGCTGTTTTGACAGGCTTGTTTTGTCTGTTGAAGTAGATGGGGTAGAGAGCTTTGGAATATTGGGCTGTGAAGACTCCTGTGAAAAGATGTTCAACACTCTTTTACGAGGGGATGTTTCTTCTGCAGCTTCTGCGTGCTGCACTCCTGGTCTGCAGGTATGACACTTGGAGGTGGTGCTTCATCCTCCACAGTTTCATCACTAAAAATACAAACAGACATGCAGTTACTAAATTAAATACTGCAAAACAGCACGATGGATGAGGAGGTTCTTTTTTTGGGGCATTAAAGCTAGCCTACATTCAGTGATCACTCCCACTTATTTTGGTATACAGCTGAGGGATGGGGCTAGGGACATGTAACCCCTCACACATTTATGGACAGTGCTCTAGATGCAAGGGCTGACAGTCCATGACATCCAATAGATATTCGTAATTATTATTTGTTATGATAAAAACATACTATACTATGCTCAAGGCTTTTATAAGTTAGCCTATATTCTTCAAGAATCAATCGGTAAATATCAAGAACTGAAATGACCGATGTTGACCTGTAAATCGCTTTGGATAAAAACATTAGTTAAATGGATTTAGACTAGATAATGTTAAACAAGGTTTTAATGTGGAGCAATTAAATGGGGTATCAGTCTACTCGGTGACACCCACAGAACACAACTGTGAAGAGTTTATGCAAATATTAGCGTTGTAGCTCTTATCGCAGGACTGTGACAGTGTGAAATCACCTCCACAGTCAGCCTATTGTGTGTATTGACATTCATATTGCACTGTACAGCTTTACCTAAGGATTAGGGATCAATTAAATGGGGTATCAGTCTACTCAGTACCCAAGAGCTTTTTTCCCCAACGTCCTCCTCAGAGTTATCAGACTCCAAAACATCCACGCTGTATTGTTTTCCTCGTTCAATACACATAGTAGGTTGACAATAAATGTGTCTCAATTCACAGTTGTTTCAGAGTCCCGCAGTAAGAGCTACGAGGCTAATGTTCTCTGGGTGTCACTGAGTAGACTGATACCCCATGTCTTTGATCCACAATTCATAGGTAAGGCTGTACAGTGAAATAAGTATGTCCCCAATGCAATTCTAAAGTCTAATACATCCAGTGTGATTTCAACAGAGTTTTGTAAAATTATCAAATTATTGTCTTTTGTAGATTTTATTTAACATTCCAACCTCATTTAGCATGATCTATTTAATTATGGCATAATTCTACTATTTGTATTAATTTGCGTCATTGTCAATGACATACTTTTATTTTGAAGGCTAACCGCAAAGTCCACTATTGTGGCTAATTCTTATTATGGCTAGCTTCACATAGATGGTCCGACCATCAAATAAGAACTTTCTTATAAATTAGGGTTATTTTAGATGATGACACCTAGCTAGATATTTAGCTAGCTAACTACTGAAACAGATTATGTCGTTTTGTTATGTTTTTGGGGAAGAACATGGTTTACATTCATCAGCTAGCTAGCTTTTTTAATGACCAGCACTGTAGGCGCGCGAGACAAAACTTTACCAGCGTCATAGCATACGTATCGATGAATCGTTGTGACATATGAAATACGAGTGATAGTGTAATCAATGTGTAATAACTACGTAAAAAAATAATGAACGCGTTAAAATATGATGTGAAGTGCAGTCATATTCAGGTCCTGATTGGTCAACAAGCTTATTTGACAGTCGCTAGAGCGCAATAAGCCAAGTAAAGCCCCTCCACCCAAACCCTCCCCTAACCCAGACGACACTGGGCCAATTGTGCGCCGCCCTATGGGACTCCCGATCACGGCCGGTTGTGATACAGCCCGGGATTGAACTTGGGTCTGTAGTGACGCCTCTAGCACTGCGATGCAGTACCTTAGACTGCTGCGCCACTCGGGAGGCCTGGGGGGAGAGGATTTCCTCCTTAACATGGGCACGTACATGGTCCACCATGAAGTCCTCAGGGACTATTTGTACCATTTTCTCAATTCATGGCAAGTTCCCTATATTATTGTGATGGCCACCCCTATATAAATTCCATGAACAATACTGATAGATCTCAATCCTGTGTAATGTTGTCAAGCCAATAATGTTTCTTTGTCTGTATCCTAGCACAAATATGTACAACTACCTTCAGGTCTGGGGCCATAATCTGAAAGACAAAGCGACAGAAGACCTAGAAATTACATCTCGCAAATTTAGACGCAGTAATGTCATTTCTAGGTCTTCTGTCAGCTGATTTTGTAGCTGGATACAAATGTCCAATCTGCCAGGACAACATCAAGTACATTTATTTTATGCATGCATGCACTTACTGTATTACATTGCAATGTATGCAATTTACTTCAACGAGTACTGTATGTTGCACATGTCCATTGTTTTCAGTGAGGTGGTTCTGGATGGCACCATTTTGGAATACCAGCAACGGTACTCCCTACAACAGAGACCTGCCAGCGACCTTCAAGCCCCATCACCAATACTGGACACTGGAAGATAAATATTTATCAGTTTGTCCTTGTTTGAATGTCTTAAAACATCTTCTTAACCATTCACATGCGCTTACTATTTTATACTCAAAGGCAGTGGCGGCTCCTGAAAAAATTCTCAGGAGGGGCAATTTTTCTGATGATTTAGGTGACCTACACACATTTAAAAAAAGATATGTCCAGCAACAACATGAAGACAGGGGCAGCATATAAGTCAATACCAGAAGCATTTATTGACTGATCTCAAAAGTGTTGGCTTACCAGGGTTGGTGGAGCCCTCAGTTTCATCTTTGCCTCGCAAAGCTAACTCAAACACTCCGCAAAACTTCACACACTGGATTAGCCGGCTGAGGATGTGGCGGTTCTTGCTAATGTCGTAGTAAATATATTTGTTATAGTGAATATGGAATATGATATGTTGAGTAAAATGTTGTGCTAAGATCTATTTAGGTCAGGAGCTGGTTATAAGTTCTGTTCCTATCCAATAACAATGGACAAAAGGGTCCTATCTTGTCAGCCTTGTCAGCAGGTGGCCAAGGACAACACCCACGCCATAGGCCTCTCAGTTCTTCCAACTCACGAGTTCTTGCTCTGAGGACACACACACACACAAACACACACACACACACATCATCACTGTTAAACACACACACACACACACACATCATCACTGTTAAACACACACACACACACACACACACACACACACACACAAATCCCCTCTCTTAGGCTGAACATTTGAAGACAGAGAACCCGACTCAGAGCCAATGCAACAGTGACAGTAGCCTGCAGGGGACCTCGCCCAACTCATCAGGACCAATCAGAAGATCAGAACTACTAGATTGAACCTACTTCATTTATTGCATAAAATGTCTGCACACAATGTTTCGGGGCTCTCTTCAGATAATAATAATAATAATAATATGCCATTTAGCAGACGCTTTTATCCAAAGCGACTTACAGTCATGCGTGCATACATTTTTGTGTATGGGTGGTCCCGGGGATCGAACCCACTACCTTGGCGTTACAAGCACCATGCTCTACCAGCTGAGCTACAGAAAGTGGATACTCATGGATGCGCATTGCAATTGTAAAATGTCAACACAATTGGAGACACCACGTCATTTTTGGAGACATGTTATTGACAGTAAACTATTGTAGATGCGACTGCTAACTAAATAAAACATTTTAGCTGGCTAGCTAATCATCTTAGCTAAATGTGGGGCAAACAATTCAGTTATTTACCGTTAATTTGAGGGATTGGGGTGAAAGAAATCGAGTTACATAGTGATACTTTACGATATACTGTATTGACAATATCGCAATATTTTAGCGCTAGTTGGCTGTACCTGCACCAAAACACCATTATTGTTCCTTCATAGCTTGTTCTCAATCTTTTCACATTGGGAGCAAATTTGTTTTCAGCACTTTTATTTCCATGACTGATCAAAACTCGTTCTCATGGCTTTCTGATCCCTCTGCAACAGACATATGGTGCGCAATAAAATCACAGTATCGAATCGCAATACGTATAGAATCATGAGACTCGCAATGCTGATGCATATATCTTATCGTGAGGTTCCTGGCAATTCCCAGCCCAAGTTCATTTGCCACAACAAATCTCTTCGCTAGCAAACGCGATGTCTTCTCCAAAACGGCAATGTGTCTCCAGCAATGTTTACTTTTTTGACGTTCTATGGCATCTCCACTTTCCAAGCATATATGACCACATGTAATATTTTGGTAAGTGATGCAAATAGTGAACTATGTAGGGCCAGGATGTAAAATATATGTAGCTGCAGCAATTTCTCTTATCTGATATGGTAAGTAATGGGGCTTAATTTATAGCTCCCTAAGAGTTTGACGAACGGGTCCGTGAACGCGATTCCAGATATATTTACCTCTGAATAAACTGCCTTTATTACACCATATCCACATCCAGTAAACTTGTGATTATCAACACTAACCTCATCGTTGTGGCGGCGGACAGCTAGCCTGTATCCCTCGTCATCCAGTTGAGTGAGTGGCAATGTCTTTTTTCGTTCAGTACCAATTTTTGGAAAATCCTCGGGTGTAGGACTTTCCGCCTTTAGTAGAAACCTGTTGAATTATTAAATTTGGTCTGGGAGGTCCTAATTGTTTCGTTGCCAATTTATCTTCATTTGTTCGCCGAATCGCCGACAAAAAGGAACTTCTTTCAAACAATCCACTCTTTTCTCAGTTACGTTCATGGTTACGTAACGTATGACGAAAGCGGCGTAAGTGCAAGCCCACAGACACCCATTGAGATTGTATTGAAGGCTCTGAAATTTGAAAAAATAGATTTTACATGGGAGTCTATTACAGACTTCTGGGCGATTTTCAACCTGACTGAAATCGCCCCAAAAGGGGGGGGGGCCATTTGAAGCACGACTTTAGCCTGATTCGACATTTAGTGGCAGTGTGGCACTGTGGCAGATCAGACGTATAGATTACAACACTGATAACTACTGTTGCCGTGATATAATTGATTAGAAAAAAAATCCCTTCCTTTTCCCGTTTGGCAGTGCGTCGCCCATATCGCCCTATTGAACAGGCCGCCCCTGCTCAAAGGAAAACAAACAGTTGGCAGTGAGAATTGTTAACCTGTCTTTACTTGGCCCTCTGTAAATATCATATCAACATTTTGTTTTTCACAAAAAATTATTTATTTGTTATTTCTTGACTTTACCAGTCACAACTGCAGGACACTAATTCCTGAGGCACCTGTGAGGAAGCTTTCACATAAGTACATTTCTGAAGGCCAGCTTTATGTGGAGCACAAGGATCTGCTGTCTCGTGCTGAGAAGAGTGCCACCTTTCTCTTGCCTCTACTTCAGAAACGGGCAATCACTGACCCCCATTCGACCAAGCGAGCCCTACCGCACTTTCTCGGGAGAAGTCAGCAAGAACTCCCCAGCCAGTGCTCTTCTCCACTACAGCGACACCGTGTGCTGCTTGATCGAGGAAATGAAGGCTATGCAGTTTCTCCACATCAACAGCCAACCAGAACTAATGAGGAGACTGGCAGAGGAGTGCCCTTTTCTTTTTGATTTCATAGGGATGGGAGGGCACATTTCACCAGGAGGTTGTTCCCATTTTCAGGGAAGTATTCCGAAAGGTTCAGGACACACTATGTACCTCTGCGGTCTCCACTCCACTAATGAGAAAAGGTGATTGTTGGAGCCATATTCTCTTGTTTAATTATTTGTGCTATATTTCTTTTGTTGTTGCCCAATTAAAAATATTATCATTATGAAATTCGACTCGATTATGTGTATTATGAATGCATGGAATAATTAAGTTATTATTCTTGTGTCAACTAAGGCGATAGGGATCATAACTTCCCCAATCTTCCTCCCGTGAGGGGGTTGTACAGATGCTGGCACCAGACACGAGGCAGTTGACTGCAGGAAGACAGCAGGCAGACATCCCACTCTCATTCGTGGCATTTTCACTTTGTTCTGCACACATGGTAAATGACAAGTTACTGTGGTTTATACTTTCCTACAATAAACCGTTTAATAAGAAATACATTGAACATCACCACTGCGTTATTGTTTATGTAGATACTTCATTTTATAGGTGTATATATATATACGTAAACATGTATGCGCACATGACTGTAAGTCGCTTTGGATAAAAGCGTCTGCTAAATGGCATATTATTATTATTATTATTATTATATCTCGGCTTCTCCATCATGGAGAAAGCTAAGTCTGTTAATGTTACATTCACTATCCTCCGGACAAGATTTCAACTCTGTCAGTATGCTCTTGTATGTTCTCTGTCATTGACCTGTTTCTGTTTAATCTCCTCCCAAGTAAAAGTGTCTGGAAACAAATTAGTTCCTGTTTTGTCCTTTACATATTGTGTTTAGGTCCCAAGATTGTCATCTACGACAATGCCTGCCAGTCGCACACATACTGCCTGAGGAGACTCCATGGCTTCTTCTGGGAGACATGGTTTCTTGTGGGTCAGTTTCACTGGAGGAACCACTCAGGTCTGTTTTGCCTCATAATTATCTCTCAAAACCATTTAACACTTAACCATTACATAAGCATATATTGTTCTTGTTGTTGTATATGATATATGTGTTGATGTATTGATAGAATAGGATAGTGTTAGATTAATTTGTATTTTAAGAATAATGACTAAAGGATTTCACCCCAAATACAGTATAAATGTGTGAACTGTGTTAAGAGTTATAATGTAGTGGCAACCCACTAACAGAGGGGGGCGGGACTAAACATTCCAGGGTGAAGGGGACTGAGAAAACGGGTTAAGAAAAGCCTCCTAAAGGTGGGCGGAGCAAAGTGCCTTTGTGTGTCAAGGGGTATAAAACAGTATGTATGGGTTTTTGGCGCCAGAGCTCTCCATGAATAAAAATACAGATCATTCTTGCTGGTTGTGGACCTTGAATCATTTATGATTAAAACCAGGGCCTTACAACCCCTGGTAATGATTCAAGCTTAGGTTGAATTAGAGATAGAAATTCTCGTGAAAGATAGGATGAACTTTAATGTCCCCAAGGGGGAAATTGTCTTTGACACACAGTACTTACTGCTGTATACCAAATAGACACTGTACATTACACATTCAATTTAATGTGATGATTATGTACTTGTTGCTGCAATTTTCTCATCTGGATGTTATTATTTGTGCCCTTAAAGTTGTATCCACTTGAAAAACATAATCTGAAACCACTTTCTATTTCGACATACTTTTCAGGATGCAACGTAGGGTACAAATGGACAGCTACCCTCAATTTCAGAGGATAAATTCCCAGGTGGCAGAACAAAACAATTCTCTGTTAAAAAGAACGAAAGGCCAGCTGTCGTATATGAACAGGGAGAACTTCATGACACATCTTCAGCTGTTCCTGTGGCACAGATCCTGCCAAATTATTATTTTTAAAGTCCCCAGTAAGTGTAGCTACATTTGATTGTAGTAATGTGAATGCCCCGCCCACGTCAGGATTTCCCTGCACACAATCTACTTATTTATCAGGAATAATGTTTGATTATATGTGTGCTTGGGGTCCTTGTCTTGCTTGAAGATCCACTTTTGACCAAGTTTCCATCTTTCTTTCAACGCCAAACCCACCGTTGGTGTGTGTGGCCAAACACCTCTATTTTGTCTCATCTGACCATAGCACCTGATTACAATCCAAGTGCCAATGCCATTTAGAAAGCTCCAAGCGTTTACATTTATTGGTTACTCGCAATAAAAGCTTTTTTCTGCCAACCCTTCCAAAGAACCTGGCATTGGCATGGAGGTGGCATCTAATTGTAGATTAACAGACTTGGTGACCCCAAGATGGGACCAAGTTCTGTAATTCTCCTTGGACTTTTCTTTGCCTCCAGAACCATCTTCCTCACTGTACGTGGGGACAAGATCCACATGCGTCAAGGGTGCCAATATTATTGTATTAATAATACAATATGTTCATAATACTGTATTATGAACGGTGTCCCACAGGGGTCGATTTTAGGTCCTGTACTTTTAACTGTATATATAAACAATATTGGTGTCATTGCAAAAGAACTGTAACATACACCTGTATGCAGGTAACCCTGTTGTGTATGTTATTGCTCCCACGGTTGACCAGGCTCTTTTGGAGCTTCAATCTGCCTTTATTGCCTTGCAGAAAGCCTTTGTTGAACTGAAATTGGTACTGCAGGTAAAACCTGCATCTGTATCAAATGTATCTGATGATTTATGCATATGTACATTGGAAGCATGTTGATGAGTAAAAATAAAATAAATTTTTTTTATTTTTTTTTAAAAAGGCCTTCTTTTATAGGAATAAGTCATGCCGCGCGTTATATAGCAGAAAACAAATCATTCAGTCGACATTCATCGTGGCTTTAGACTATGACGATATAGTCTATATCCCTCAAACTCAACCCTGGAACTCAAAGCCAGTTCCACTGATTTAGACCTGGGACACCAGGTGTGTGCAATAAATGATCAGGTAGAACAGAAAACCAACTAGGCTCCGGACCTCGTAGGGTAAGAGTTGAGTACCCCTGGTCTATATGAATGCAGCTGCTACTGCATTGAACTCATTAGATGCAGTTTATCATAGTCCACTACGCTTTATTACAGGCAATAGGTTAAGTACACATCACTACATTCTGTATCAGAAAGTCCTCTCTTAAATCTCATAGATCAATGCACTGCTCTATTTTTGTTCATAAAACCCTGTTGCGCAAACTTCTGCCATTCCACAGAGTCGCCAGACCCGTTCACAGGGATGGTTAACTTTATAGTTCCGGTTGATCAGTACAGAAATAGGTAAATCTGCATTCAGTTTTTTTTGCACCCCGTGTATGGAATGATCTGCAGAGCTCTCTGCACCTTGATGTTCTGTTGCCTCTAGGGCAGTTCAAGTCATTATTGAGGAATGTGTTTTCTTTTTTAAATGTTTGTAATATTGTATAATTTGTATTATATCTGGTTGATGATTGTATTAGCATTTATTGACTACATTTCATATTTATTATGTGTATTTTTATGTATTACAAAAAAGAGACCTGAGTCTCAAAATTACTCAGTTTAAATAAAGGTTACATAAAATTGTTTGGTGGTGCTAATCTTTTTGCAGGCGGTCTTGTTTATTTTGATTGCTATATATATATATATATTGAGGGTATCCTGTAGTTTTGACGTTGTTGTATTTAATTTTTTGAGGAAGTAGCTTTTGTTTGAGTCATTTATAATAAAATAAAATATATATTTGATATTAAATCAAATACATGAATGATCACCGAACCTGTCTGAATTCCTTTCATTATCTGGACCTAGTTATAAAATGGTTTATGTGCTATAATTCAGTCAAAAGTTGATGTATTGTTTTATTTTATTAAAATCATTGAGTACCTTTTTCCAGTATCCAGCTGTTTATAAGAATTGTATCATAGTTATAGAAGTGCTGTAATTCATATACAGTGGGGGAAAAAAGTATTTAGTCAGCCACCAATTGTGCAAGTTCTCCCACTTAAAAAGATGAGAGAGGCCTGTAATTTTCATCATAGGTACACGTCAACTATGACAGACAAAATGAGGAAAAAAAATCCAGAAAATCACATTGTAGGATTTTTTATGAATTTATTTGCAAATTATGGTGGAAAATAAGTATTTGGTCAATAACAAAAGTTTCTCAATACTTTGTTATATACCCTTTGTTGGCAATGACACAGGTCAAACGTTTTCTGTAAGTCTTCACAAGGTTTTCACACACTGTTGCTGGTATTTTGGCCCATTCCTCCATGCAGATCTCCTCTAGAGCAGTGATGTTTTGGGGCTGTCGCTGGGCAACATGGACTTTCAACTCCCTCCAAATATTTTATATGGGGTTGAGATCTGGAGACTAGCTAGGCCACTCCAGGACCTTGAAATGCTTCTTACGAAGCCACTCCTTCGTTGCCCGGGCGGTGTGTTTGGGATCATTGTCATGCTGAAAGACCCAGCCACGTTTCTCACGATACATGTGCCCATTCATTCTTTCCTTTACACGGATCAGTCGTCCTGGTCCCTTTGCAGAAAAACAGCCCCAAAGCATGATGTTTCCACCCCCATGCCTCACATTAGGTATGGTGTTCTTTGGATGCAACTCAGCATTCTTTGTCCTCCAAACACGACGAGTTGAGTTTTTACCAAAACGTTATATTTTGGTTTCATCTGACCATATGACATTCTCCCAATCCTCTTCTGGATCATCCAAATGCACTCTAGCAAACTTCAGACAGGCCTGGACATGTACTGGCTTAAGCAGGGGGACACGTCTGGCACTGCAGGATTTAGTCCCTGGCGGCGTAGTGTGTTACTGATGGTAGGCTTTGTTACTTTGGTCCCAGCTCTCTGCAGGTCATTCACTAGGTCCCCCCGTGTAGTTCTGGGATCTTTGCTCACCGTTCTTGTGATAATTTTGACCCCATGGGGTGAGATCTTGCGTGGAGCCCCAGATCGAGGGAGATTATCAGTGGTCTTGTATGTCTTCCATTTCCTAATAATTGCTCCCACAGTTGATTTCTTCAAACCAAGCTGCTTACCTATTGCAGATTCAGTCTTCCCAGCCTGGTGCAGGTCTACAATTTTGTTTCTGGTGTCCTTTGACAGCTCTTTGGTCTTGGCCATAGTGGAGTTTGGAGTGTGACTGTTTGAGGTTGTGGACAGGTGTCTTTTATACTGATAACAAGTTCAAACAGGTGCCATTAATACAGGTAACGAGTGGAGGACAGAGGAGCCTCTTAAAGAAGAAGTTACAGGTCTGTGAGAGCCAGAAATCTTGCTTGTTTGTAGGTGACCAAATACTTATTTTCCACCATAATTTGCAAATAAATTCATAAAAAATCATACAATGTAATTTTCTGGAATATTTTTTCTCAATTTGTCTGTCATAGTTGACGTGTACCTATGATGAAAATTACAGGCCTTTCTCATATTTTTAAGTGGGAGAACTTGCACAATTGGTGGCTGACTAAATACTTTTTTTCCCCACTGTAGATTGACGTGTAATCTGTGTGACAGGCGATTTCCAGTGCAATTTGGTCAGTTGCAATCCATTCGCATTTGCGTGGGTGGTAATTGGACAGGCAGGCATGACGAATATCATTCATTGGTGGTTTGATTCGAAACAGCCTGTCATATTCAAGTCTTCTCTTCCTCCTGTTATTGACGGCAGCCTCCTCTGCATCACTCAGGTGAATGTTCCATGATATGACTATCTATCCCTGGACATAAACGTAGTTGGAAACAGCACTGAGAAGAGGTTCAAATCTTTCCAGTAATCCACTATCTTTCTCAGCTTCAGCTGACCTATGAAGAGAACCAGGCCAATACATTTGTAAAACTCAACAATGGTAACATCCTGCCATTCATATTATTTTATTTTTTAAATGTTAATAGCAGCTTGTTTGTTTGTATTGTGACAGAGGGTTTTGACAGTGGCTTTGCTGAAAAACTGTTTGAATAAGTCCGGAGGAGTGCTTTCGGATGAGGGGTCTTCTAGTTGTACTCCTGGCTGCTTGGCTGGCTGACGTTTCAAACGGGCAGGAGCCTCATCAGGGTCTTTCTCAGTTTTCCACTGCTGTTTTGACGGGCTTGTTTTGTCTGTTGAAGTAGATGGGTTAGAGAGGTTCGGAATTTTCTCTATGCCCCATGGCAGAATTGCAGGAAATGAACTTTAAAACTAAAATAAATTCTCTCTTCCCTGCCACAAGGGGGGACGCTAAAATGTTTTGCTGGCAAGGTGGGGGGATTGATGGATGTGGGTACACAGACCCACTAGCCACTGCGGCCCCCCATGAGTTCCGTTTTTTTTGCCCATCCCTGAACTAAACCATGTCAGTTTTTAGCTAGTTTTTTTTTAGCACATACATTTTGTTGTAACGTTTGAGACACGTATCACATGAACACACATAAGACATGGCAAAATGTGTAGAGTTGTAGGAAATTTTGAAGACATTAAGTGGTTGGAAAATTGTTCCAACATCATGTTTGGTTGTAGTGACAGTGTTAAGTTTTCTAGCATTCATTTACATTTTTGTGCAGCCGGTCCTAGCAAAGAGAGAACCTTTAGTCTGTATATACCACCCACCATCTTTGGTGCTAGCTACATTTTTCACACGTGGCCCCTTAGAGAAAATATTTGAGACCGGTGTAGAATTGGCTAAAGAAATGTGATAACTGAATTTTGAATAGCCCATTTGGGAGAATTATTGCTAAATTGTCTAGCCCATCTTTGCAAGAGCACCACACTGCAGTCAAATGAAAACAGCTTAGTTCTTACGTCTTCAAAAGGATCCAGCCCCTACTGGTATTAGCCATCCGGGTAATTTATCTGGGTAATTTGTCGATGCATATGAGCCGCTGGCGCTTGTATCAAGGTCCATTGAGTAATATTAGAATATGGATATATGAGCAAGCATCACTAAGCAAGTGAATTATTTTGGCCTACAACACCACGTCGCTGCAGAGTATTTTCTCCTTATGTTTTGGTTATTAGACATAGGTGTAGTACGCGCGCAATCTCGCAGTACTGTGAGCAAAAGTTTTGTGAGTGGAGCATGCGCGGCCGCTGATTGGACATCTGAGTCGGTGCACATTCACAAAGGTCAGCTTTGAGCAGAGTGAATGCGCAGCGCACAATTGGAATCTATAAATTATCTCAACATATCAATTAAATACATCTATATAAAAAAAGAAGTGTATCTTACTTGTGCCAAATTGCTATTTTTAGAGGAAACCTAAATATTTCAATGTAACACAAGCATTCCGCTACACCCGCGATAACATCTGCTAAATATGTGTATGGAACCAATAAAATTTGATTTGATTTGTAAAGACAAATAATCGTTGTAAAAAGGGAAAGAGACAAGTCTTGTTTACTTAGGGCAATAAGTACTTAATAATAATGGACTAGTCACATAGTCAAGCCATGTCATTCTTTGTCTTACCTTTATACAATCTTAAACCGTTTAATAATAGTGTATTTTAGAGAATAATTTGTTTTTCAGGAATAAAACATGAAATAGCAGGAGCCCTCTTATTTAACCCATGATTAGTTTGAAACAAACTCAGAAGTGTGCACTCCGGACAGATGACTTGGGACAGATTTGACACGAACGGTCCCATTTTATTCTCGATTACATTTGACATTTTAGTCATTTAGCAGACACTCTTATCCAGAGCGACTTACAGTTAGTGAGTGCATACATTTTTCATACTGGCCCCCTGTGGGAATTGAACCCACAACCCTGGCATTGCAAGTGCCATGCTCTACCAACTGAGCTACAGGAGGCCAAGATGTCACACTAGTATTAGTTTATAATCAGTGGTGTAAAATACTTAAGTAAAAATACTTTAAAGTACTACTTAAGTAGTTTTTTGGGGTATTTGTACTTTACTTTTTATATTTTTGACAACTTTTACTCCACTACATTTCTAAAGAAAATAATGTACTTTTTACTCCATACATTTTCCCTGACACCCAAAAGTAGTCGTTACATTTCGAATGCATTGCAGGACACGAATTCACGCACTTATCAAGAGAACATCCCTGGTCATCCCTACTGTCTCTGACCTGGCAGACTCACTAAACACAAATGCTTTGTTTGTAAATTATGTCTGAGTGTTGGAGTGTGCTCCTGGCTATCCGTAAATAAATAAAAAACAAGAAAATCGTGCCATTTGGTTTGCTTAATATAAGGAATGTGAAATGATTTATACTTTTACTTTTGATACTTAAGTATATTTTAGCAATAACATTTACTTTTGATACTTAAGTATATTTAAAACCAAATACTCAAGTAGTATTTTACTGGGTGACTTCAAGTAAAAGTGAGTTATTTTCTATTAAAGGTATCTTTACTTTTACTCAAGTATGACAATTGGGTACTTTTTCCACCACTGGTTATAATGGCAGCAGGTTGTGGTAGGGACACACACACACAGACAAAGGAATGTGGGTAGACTGGCATCTGGCAATTCATTTTATTGACAAGCAAAAGACATGTACTTTACAAACCTCCCCCACCCCCACCTAAATTCAATCCAAGGCATACAACAGGTTTAGCTTTTAAGGAAGACCACACACATTGCACTAAAAGCACAAAGCTTGTGCCCTCCATTTTCCATAGCCACCCAACATTAGGGACAACATTACTGGTACAATATTACTGTTCTACAACATTCTCAGTCAAGGTGTGATAGCTGAGGTTTTTCAGCCCTATCATCTGTTTGTTCAAGCTAGTTTTCCTTGAGAAGGCATATGAAGTGACAATCTAGCCTGTGTTTTTTTTATTTTATCAAGAACAAACACTTTCTTCACGCAGCATTCAAACTCATTTCTTCACATGCTAAACATAAGTCACTTTGTTTTGAGCTAGCTTCATCGTCAGCTTCGAGACAAAACGAGCGCACCCAGTCCGTCTGCATCAGAGTCTGTAGAGGAGTTTTCATCTGAATTGTGCCAATCGTGGAAGCAATTTCTGTCAGGGATGAGACAGTGGTACCTGGTACTCATTACATATCCAGGGAGTTTGCAGGTAACCCCTCGTCTTCTTGCAGTTTTCACAGTGCCTGCGTCCAAATGTGGCCATTCTGCTTATGTTGTCAGTCACCTTGATACGGATGGGCGTGTGTCCAGTTTTCCCCCTCCTGGTGGGAATCTCAAGGGGAACCTCACAAAGCTGTGCTGTGAGATTTTCCATGAAATCTTTGTGAGGCACGGGCTGAACTTTGTTCCCTTTGCACAAATCCTTGTGAATCAGGAAGCTATTCGTAGTCGCTATGTCCACAAAGAGGAAGAACAAACTGCGGTACCACTTGAATGTCTTGCGGTTGGCTGAGTAGCACGAAATCAGTTCCTCAGATAAGTCAATGCCTCCAATGTGTTTATTGTATTCTACAATCGGCGTTGGGACTGGAATGGACTCAGTGGTTCAGCTGCCATCCTTGTTTTTCACTCTCCTGTTTGCCTCTTCCCCGCCCTGCACCTCATGAATGGTGGAAACAACAGACACCTCCCATGGGTCCTTCCACTTCACAAAGAGTAGGGAGCCCTCCCTTATCCATCTGAATGACCCTCTTGGGGATTTCTTGGTCAGTGCATTTTGTTCTGATCACGGGTAACCTCTGCGGCTGTCCCGCATGCTGCCACAGGCTCCAGTCCTCAGGGATAATAGGTATTTGAATAGTTTTGGACTGGAGAAAAAGTTGTCCAGGTACAGATGGTACCCTGATCCGAGGAAGGAGGGCTTTATGAGTGACATCACTGCATCGTAAGACATTCCACAGCCAGATGGGAACGTGGTCTTGCCTGTGTATACTATATAGTCAACTGTATAGCCATTGCTGGAGTCAGTCAACACAAAAAGCTTGAAGCCCACCTTAGTGAGCTTTTCCTTAAAATGTTCATGCGCCCTTAGATTTGATACCATACATTTTGATGCCACACTCCGTTTGTGTACGGACAAGTTTTTCTGTGGGTGGTAATAGGACAGGCAGGCATGACGGATGTCATTCAGTAACGGTTTGAGTCGGAATAGCCCGTCATATTTAGGTGTGCCCTTTCTATGGTCATTGACAGCGTCCTCATCAGGATCACTCGTGTGAATGTTCCATGATATGATTCTGTATCTATCCCTGGACATCACAGTAGCTGGAAACGCCACAGAGAATGTGTTATTTTTTCTCCATTAATCTGTGATATTTGCCAGCTTCATCTGCGCTATAAAGAGGATCATTCCGATTTTTTCCCCTTTTTCCCTCTGTTCAAAGCGGCTTGTTTATTTGTATTGTCGCAAAGGGTTGTGACGGTGGCTTTGCAGAAAAATAGTTTGAATATGTCCAGCGGTGAGTACGTTGCAGAAGCATTTAGTTGTACTCCCGGACACCGGTCTGGAGAAAAATTCAAAGGGGCAGAGCCTTCATCATGATCCTTCTCAGTGCTCCAAGACTTGAATGGCAGAGAGACTTTGTGGTGAGAGAGACCTTTTCTTTGAGGGTGCCTTCAGTGAGGGCATAATGTTCTTCTGCCAATGGTTCTGACGGGCTACACTGTTGTTCTGAAGGTAAGGCGATTAGCAGTGGCGGTGCTTCATCCTCTTCAGTTGTAATACTACAAAAACAAACAAAAAACCTTAAGTCGATTCAAATAAATTAATATTCTGTCAATTCCATTAAAAGATGTGTTTCAACAACAAATTGATCTCTGTTCAAATAAGTTATTCCGAGTCACACACTGTAAAGCTTCTCACTAGTGTTGCAAACAGAAACTTTATTCTTAGATCAATGAAACTGGATAACAGCTGAACAATGCCTGGAAATGTTTTTCTGGTAGCAGATGCTTTCAATAAACATCATTACTTGTCTTTCTCACCACCATTAGAAAAAGTGTTAATACACCATCCTACACTTGATGATCTTAGTGCAAAAAATTATTTTCGTCTTTTTCAGTTACTCACCCTTGATTAGATGGCCAAATTGTAACTACCCTTGCCAAAATAGCAAGCTTCTGACTTAAAAGATTTAGCCAGAAAAAAGACTGACCATTACAAATCATATCAGGAGGCTTGGATAGACCAATCAGAAAACACACCGGCAAAATTACATTTCTCAGTACTTTATTTACCGGTACAATAAACATCTGGATAAACAGACATACAGGTAGTAATGAATGTGCACATTCGATATATAATCAAAATACCTCAACATGTGTGATTGCTGTGACTCTTTAAGTGGTGAGCATTGTTCTCCCGGTGGACTGTGAGTGAATCCGTTTGATACCGCCCCAAAGTCTGATGATGGCGAAAACAGAGCCTTTTGTTTGTGGTATGCTGCATCCTGTAGAGAAGCTGCTTTGTGGTCCTTCATCCCAATCACTCAAGTCAACACTAAAAGGAGATAAGCATGTAAACAGGTTGACAAAATAGCAACAAAATGACGAGTACTAGGCTATCCAGAGAATCTAGGCTAAACGAAGACCAGGATTCCTACAGCTTGTGACAATACTTAGCTAGAGGTGTCTGTTGATTTCTATATTTCACATTTTGGGTTCCTAGCTATAGCCCATTTCCTAGACCAGAGTTCTAGCTGTAGAACATTTAGCCATTTTGCAAAATATTTGCCGAACCGTACCTGGTACAGCTACGCTTTTCCCTCGTCGGAGAGTATCTCCATGGTCAGTGGCCGGTTCTGATCAGTGTTGGCAACTTAGCGACTTTGTCGCTATATTTAGCGAGTTTTCAGACCCCTCTAGCGACACATTTACAAAAAAAGCGACAAATCTAGCGACTTTCTCTGGTGTTATTGGAGACTGACATGAAAGCACGTATCGTTCTTACTCTTCTCAACGAGCAGCGGGTGCTTTGTTACCCCCGTCCCAAAGCACTCACAGGCAGCCCAGTCCTCACGGAGCAGTCCCTCCCAGCTGCAGTCAGAGCAGGAGATGTTCACCCCTCCGCGTCCAGACTGCAAATGAATCGCGCATGCGGGAAGCCGCCGCTGGCTGATCCCGTCCTGGCTTACATTCAGGGCGGGATGTAAATGTAGGGTGTTTTTTTACTCACTTTTTGTCTCTCCCACGACGTTATTCCTCTCTCCTACAGCGTTCATCACAATTACATGCACATGGCCAATTATGCAAATTAGGTGATGACGTCATTTAGCGACTTTACAGAGTTGGCAACACTGGTTCTGATAAGGAATGCGTCGACTCGTTTGCATCACTGAGCGATGCCCATTAAATAATTACATCCAATTGTTAGACGCTACCCTTTCGAAAAAAGATTGCAGTCAGAGTGCAGTATAACTGCAGTATGCTGCAAATACTGTGTCCAAAATAACACCGTTTTTTGTACTGCAGTAATTTTGCAGTGTAACTGCAGTTAGTGTTGAATAACTGCAGTTATTCTGCGTCCAAAATACCACAGGCGACTGCAGTTACTGCACTTTCACTGCAGTTTCAAAACAGCAATCTTTTTTTTGTAAAAGTACCACCCCCCTCCAAATCAAAACCAAACATGTATTCCATGTTGTGCCTCGCTTAGCGCGCACACCTGTCTGTGTTTCCCACCTCTTTGTCTAGCTAATCAGCCTCTGGCATCATGCAGCAGCAGACAGTTGGTAGAACAATAATCTGCCACACTGATCCTCAACACTGGGGTCCCTCAGGGGTGCGTGCTTAGTCCCCTCCTGTTCACCCATGGACATGCCTGCTCATTCCACGGTTTTTCTTCATTTTTACTTTGTTCTACATTGTAGAATAATAGTGAAGACATGAAAACTATGAAATAACACACTGGTAGTGTATATATAATAAGTCCAAAAATTGATTTAGCAACTACAGATTGCCCCTAAAAGTGTGCAAGTTTGAGCATGTGTCCATTAGGCCTATGGATAATTTTTTTTTTATCAGCATTAATTAGATTGAGCAATAAAAGCCCCACTTTTATTCGATATGCTGGGATCCGCACTATGCAGCTGTTGCAAGAGCACTTTTTTCATTGGCTGTCCACTGGTTTCAAAAACAATGATTGATAGGCAGCTTAAACTTCTTGAATTCAACCATTATTGGGTTCCAATACACATTTAGATTTGTGAACAGGCATCCACAACAACCACAATCCGTAAGGCGCAAATAGCTAAATGAGAGCAGCAGCAGTGTGATTCACATCAATGAGCTATGTAGATATCAATAATAAGTGATATCCGTATCGCCATAGACTACAACACTGCTGTCATCCTTACCTCCAAGCGTTTATTCAAGTTGGATAATCTCTGGATGCCGACAGCAGTCGCACCATTGGAAGACATAGCTTGGACTGTAGCCTACAAAAGCCTATTCCTGCTCTTTTACCGCAATCCATCAAACACATTTGGTGTGTCATCATAGTGGTCTCGGACTTGTGGTGAGACTCGCTCAGGTGGAGCAAACTTAAATTTGCACCTTTTTTCAGTGCTAATTTGAATGTCATTGAGAAAACAGAGAAGTGTCAAATATTTTTTTCCGCGAACATCCTTTCTGAATTTAAAAGTAATCCTTGAAGTAATCTAGTTTTTCAAAAGTATCTGTAATCTGATTACAATATCTTTGCTGGTAACGTAACGGATTACAGTTACAGTTTTTTGTAATCCCTTACATATAACGGATTACATGTATTCCGTTACTCCCCAACCCTGCATGAGAAACATATTGACTTATATAGAGAACTTTTCTACCTGCCTGAAATATGACTTGGTTCAACCATTAGTTGAAAAACTACACATATTTGGTTAGTAGAGACCCTACTGACGTATATCCCACTGTATCTGAGACAGGTAGAAAAGTTCTCTCTACAAGCTAATATGTATCCCATGTATAGGGATGTAGCTCAGTTGGTAGAGCATGGCGTTTGCAACGCCAGGGTTGTGGGTTCGTTTCCCACGGGGGGTATAAAAAAAACAATTTATGCACTCACTAACTGTAAGTCGCTCTGGATAAGAGCGTCTGCTAAAGTGACTAAAATGTATAGTGTATTTATTGCATTGGGGCTATGGAGGGGGCGGAGTGAAAAGCCAGCAGCAGGCCGTGGGACACAACCCCCTTAAAAAAACAAATCATATTTGGTTAGTAGAGACCCTACTGAGTTTTGCCCACCCCACTTTAGACAGGTAGAAAACGCTGTTTGGGTCTTTGCGTGTCAAAAAAGATTGCATTCATTTGCATCACATTCAATGAGAGACTTTTATTTTGAAGGCAAACCTTAAATTCAACTATTGTGGCTAATCCTTATTGTGTCTAGCTTCACATAGGTGGGTCCGACCATCATTAATCAAATAACTTTTATAAATTAGGGGTATTTTAGATTATGACACCATAGCTACTGAAACAGATGGTCGTTTCGCTGGTTTTGGGGAAGAACAGTGTTTGCACCCATCAGCTAGTTGTTAGCTTTTTTTATGGCCATCAATGTCCCAGAGCTTGGGGAAGTGTGTCTGCGTTCAAGTGCAGCAGCAGCAGGTGCGCGAGACAAAACTTTACCAGCATCATAGCATACGTATCGGTAAATCGCTGTGACATATGAAAAAGGAGTGATAGTGTAATCAATGTGTAATAACTACGTAAAAAATGTATTAACGTGTTCAATTATGTGATGTGCAGTCCTATTCAGGTCCTGATTGGTCAACAAGCTTATGACGTATCTTTTTTGACAAGCAAAGACCCAAATGGCGTTCCATAGAAAAGTTCTCTACAAGCCTAAATGTATCCCATGTACAGTCAATTACAGTGTATTGAATTGGCAGCTATAGAAGGGGCGGAGTGAAAAGCCAGCAGCAGGCCGTGCCACACAGTCCCCCTCCAAAACTGCTTAGTAGAGACCCGACTGAGTACTTCCCACCAGTTTATATGAGACAGGTATTAAAGTTCTTTACAACCCAATAAGTATCCATATACTGTACCATGTATTGCACTGCAGTGAATGCAGTGGGTGGAATAAGGAGTCACCAGCAGCACTGTATTAAACCCATTTAATACAGAGACCAATACAATTTTTGCAGACTCTATTGAGTAATTCCAATAATATATATTTGGTTTTTATTAAAAGTGTATTTCTTTAAATATAGCCCTACACAGCATACCAGTGTTTGTGTAAACTTTTTAAAGCAATGGTATGAATACGACAAATTATCAATGTATTTTTTCAAAGGTGGTAGCAATGCTGTGGGAAAATCGTTGTACTGCACTAGTGCAAAAAAAAAGAAATCAATATTCCCCCAAAAATCAGCGCTCATGCTGCCAGCATAATATCCTGCTGCAAAGAGAACGGTAATCTTGATTTCTTTGTTCCTATTTCTGCTTTTTTCTTCGAGTGGCTTTCCGGCAGACTAGAGGCTTTGTTGCCTTTCAGTTTGGAAAGTACATTGCACATTTGTAAAAAATAAAAAATACTCGGAAAATGGGGGGAAAATTGTACCACCATCTAACCCTATGTATACACAGTATCCCACTATCCCCAACACCCCACCACTCCTTCCTACTACTTTGGCCCCAACAGATCCTACACCCTTCTCTCAAAACTCCCTCTAGTTCTTCTGCACTAAAATCTCTGATACCCAAAAACTTCTCTACTGCTGCTACTACCAATTCAATCTTCTGGGATTTCCTTTCCATTTGTGCAGTCCAATTAATGACCATAGCAATAAACACCAAGAAGCCAACCTTACTAAAGCACAAACTGTTCAGATCACTCTGTACCAGTGGAGGCTGCTGAGGGGAGGACGGCTCATAATAAATGGCTGGAATGGAGCCAATGGAATGGCATCAAACACATGGAAACTAGTGGGAAACTCGTCTGAAGTTGGGCCCCAACTTCAGTCGATCCACCTGAACACACTCCTTTCAGCGGCACTCCGCTCCAGAGAGCGAAGCAGGTCACCACTTTCGTCCCGAGTCTCGAAATGCGCAGCGCCCTCTACCTCTGAGCAGCAGACACATAAAAAAAATTCCACCTCTGGATACTTTGACCGAATTGACAGAACCCAATTCCTTCTTCACCCAGCCTCTCTCTACCACAAACGTTCGGCAAAAAGGCATGGGTCCACTTTCTCCACAAATCGTACTCCCACTGGGCCAGTCATCTCTGGCATTTTTCTGATCATTGAGGTAAGGCTCGGAAACCGTCACCTGACCTGAAGACGCTGGTTCTTCCTCCTCACTTTTGTCAGGTTCAATTTCACGATCCGTCGACTGCTCATGGTTTTCAGGCGCGTAACATGCAATTTTATCTCCTGTACTTGACTCAAAGGAGAAAGTACTCTGCTTGTATTTCGCAGTCGGTTCAGGATTGCACCTCGCGCACTTCTTTCTGTCTTGCTTCTTCACACCATCCTCCCTCTTCCTCGCCCGGGCCTCCGACATGAATTCCATCTCCGTGTTGGACTGGGACTTCAGGAAACTCAGTTGCTGCTGCCATGCTCCCTTCCCGATCCAACTAACCCCCTTCTTCAGCTTTGAAGCTGGATGTTGACTCCAGTATTTGGGGGGGGTTGGATGTAATGCTGCGTTCCTAACCAACTGGGAAGGTGGTAAAATTAGTCCTTAGATGAGAAAACTAAAGGCACAACTTAAATTCGAGCCAATATCTTAAAAAAACAATATTGCTTTTTATAAATAATGTTTTGTTGCATTTAACTGCCCAAAATTCTGTTATCGAGGTCATATCCTTAGTGGGTTACGTCAGAGTTCAGCATGTTGGAGAAGCTGGAGCCTAGGGATGATAGACGAGTTTCCCACTAGTAATTAGCAGTTGGAGGGGCGTTCAAGTGGATTTTTCCAAGTTGTATGTGGTAAAAAACACCTTCCCACTTGGTTATGAATGCAGCATTAGCCTGAAAAAGTAATGAGGGGATTTGATTAAGATGCTGTGGTGATACTGATGGTTTGTCGGGACTGACTGTTTCTACAGTTGTGGCTAAAGTGACTTTACGTAGCAGGTTAGGATAATTAATAATAATAACTTGGTGGGTGCTTATATTTGTCTTATTTCACATGTAAAAGTGTGTAATACGCATGTGTGAATTGTAGATGTGTTTTTTGCATATCCCACTCTCCCTGAGACACCCTGAGAGAGCGGAGTCACGGCCAGGGATTCGAACTAGCGACCTTTCATTTACTGACCCAACACTAACCGCTAGGCTACCTGCTGCCCCGAACCATTGCAGGTTAGGAGAATGAGGTTAATGTTAGGAAAAGGGTTAGACTTACTACAAGCTTCACTCTGTTGATCTACGTGCATACGTGCACCGGGGTGGAGTGTTATTTTTGAGTAGCACCTTTTGGTAAAACAAAATAACCCTTACTACACAGTAGAAAAGAGAAACTCAACAAATAATATACAAGGTTGGTTCATCTTAGAGGTAGATTTGCTATGTTTCTTGTAATAACTACTCTTGCATAAAGTATATTTAAAAAATAATTACACTAAAACAAGGTGAGAAAAGCTGGGATCTTTTGAGGTTGATTCTTTCACACATCTGAAAATACACTGTTAGTCATAGTAGCCTCCACAAATTATGAGCCATAGGGTTGCAATATATGTTTAAGCTCCACATGATTGACCAGTACATTTTAAAACACTTTCACTTGACTCAAATTTAGCTATTACATAAGAGTGGAAAAAGTCAGGCCATGTAATCTGATAAAGATAATTGTGATCAAACAGAAGGCAATGGTGTGATGGTGTGTGCTTGCAGGATTTAATGACACACTAGAATACCAGAACACCATATTGCTGAAGAATAGCAGCACAAGTTAATAACACAAGTTATTTACAAATATTACATCCCAAAAACAATATCTGTAACTTTTTCCCCTTCTCATTCAGACTTGGCAACCACTGCCATGTCAATTTCAAATTGCAGAGCTAAATACTAATTTATGGCCTGATATCATCATCTTGGAAAAACAACACAATATTATTACTCATCATATCAAAAGTCAAAATAGAAGATGAGCAGCATTTTGTTGAAATACACAAACATGTGCAATAAGGCGCAGGTCTAACAGCACTCCTTATCTGCGATGGATAGGGTATAGCTGCACAGGTCTTACAGCTTTACTCAAGAGTCAGAAGACTGATACTCAACTGGGGCCATTCCTTCAAGGTTGTGCCAATCATGAAAGCAATTTCTGTCTGGAATGACACAGAGTGGTACACCACACTCATTGCACTTCCAGGGAGTGTCTTTGGAGTGTCCCGATTTCTTGCAGAGTTCGCAGCGCTTTCGTCCTGCAGAGCTTCTCTTGCTTTTGTCTGCCACAGGCTTGATCGGGACAGGTGTGTGTCCAGTGTTCTTCGGCTTGGACTGAGTCTCAATGGACACCTCGCAAAGCTGGGCCACGAGCGCTTGTGTGAATTCTTTGTGGGTCATGGGCTGCATCTTGTTCACTTTACACAGATCCTTGTGAATGATGTAGCTGTTAGTAGTCGCTATGTCCACAAAATGGTAGAACAATGTTCGGTACCACTTCATTGTTTTGCGGTGGGCTGAGAAGTACGTAATCAGTTGGTCAGATAAGTCAACACCTCCCATGTTTTTATTGTATTCTAGAATGGGGGTGGGTACTGGAATTGACTCATGAGACCATTTGCCATCCTTATTCTTGTGTTTCCTGTTTATTTTCTCCCCTCCATACGCTTGATGAATGGTGGTACCCATCGACACTTCCCGGGCATCCTTCCACTTCACAAAGAGCAGGGAGCCCTCCCTTATCCACCGTAAAGATCCTCTTGGGGATTTCTTGGTCAGTGCATTTTCTTCTGCTCTTGGGAAACCCTGTCTGCCTTCCCGCATGGTACCACACGCTCCCATTTTCATGTCAAATAAGTCCTTGAATAGTTTTGGGCTGGAGAAGTAGTTGTCAAGGTACACATGGTAACCTGAGCCAAGGACAGAGGGCCTTACGAGGGACATCACTGAATCGTAACAAATTCCAAAGCCAACGGGAAACGTGTTCTTGCCGATATACACAGTATAGTCCACTGTATAGCCATTGCTGGAGTCAGCTAACACAAAAATCTTAAAGCCAAATTTAGTGGGCTTTGACTTGATATATTCAATCAACCCATTTCTTGCTTTTGATGCCACCATCCTTTCATCTACAGCCAGGTTTCTATGTGGGTGGAAACAGGACATGCAGGCATGACGAATGTCATTCATTAATGGTTTGAGCCGAAATAGCCTATCATATTCAGGTGTGCCCTTTTTACTGTCATTGACAGCGTCCTCATCAGGATCACTCATGTGAATGTTCCATGATATGATTCTGTATCTATCCCTGTTCATCACAGTAGCTGGAAACGGAATCGAGAAGATGGAGTTTGTTATCCAGTAATCACTGATAGCTCTTGTCTTAACCAGCGCAGTAAAGAAGACCAATCCAATGAATTTGTAAAACTCCTTCACAGTTATATCTATCCACTTAAACTTTTTGCCCCTACCAATGTTTCTAGCCGCTTGTCTATTTGTATTGTCGCAGAGGGTTCTGACCGTGACTTTGGTAAAAAACATTTGAAATAAGTCTAACGGTGAGTACATGGCTGAGGGATCTACTTGAGGTCCAGGAGGTCTGCTTGGACAAAATCTCAAAGGTTGAGGACCCTCATCAGGGTCTTCCTCTGTTTTCCATGGCTGATCTGACTCGGTTGTTCTGTGTGGTAAGCGAGAGGTTTTTCTTGGGGTTGAGAGACGTGGTACTTTGGACTTTAATGAGGGTGAGGCCAGCACTCGTTTGCGTGGGGAATGGGTCTTTGTTGATGGGCTACGCTGTTGGTCTGGATGTAAGGTGCTCAGCAGTGGGGCTTCATCTTCTTCAGTTTCAACACTATGAAAATAAACATTAGTAATGATCAATTCAGTAAACATGTTTTGAACAACACTTCCAATTGAGCGACAGCTATGCCATCGGTATTGGTCTTCAATTCACTTTAAAACTTGAAGGTTAAAAAGACGTGAACTAGCTACAGTGCTTATAGAAAGTCTACACCCGCTAACTTTTTTCACATTTTGTTGTGTCAGTGCCTCAGAGTTTCATGCATATAAATAGGGATTTATTTCACTTATCTACACACCATACTCCACACTTAAGGGAAAGTTTATTTTTTTGGAAAAAATATTATATATAAAAAATACAAAAACTGAAATATCATATTTGGATAAGTCTCCACCCCCTGAGTCAATACTTGGTGGAAGCACTTTTGGCAGCAGTTACAGCTGTGAGTCTGTTGGGATAGGTCTCTATCAACTTTGCACACCTAGATTTGGCAATGTATTATTTTTTACAAAACTGTTCGAGCTCTGTCAAGTTCCTTGGGAGCGTTGATGGACAGCAATCTTTAAGTCATGACACAAATTTTCGATTGGATTTAGGTCGGGGCTCTGACTGGGCCACTCAAGGACATTTACCTTTTTATTCCTTAGCCACTCCACTGTAGCTTTGTGTGCTTTGGGTTGTTGTCATGCTAAAAGGTAAACTTCCGTCCCAGTTTCAGATTTCTTGCAGAGGGCAGCAAGTTTTCCCTCAAGGACTTTTCATGCTCCATTAATTTTCCTTTCTAGTGTCCTGATGAGTAACATCCCCACAACATGATGCTGCCGCCACCATGCTTCACAATAGGGATGGTGTTCTTTGGGTGATGTGCAGTGTTTGCGCCAAATGTAAGGCTTTGCATTTTTTGCACAAGTTCAATTTTAGTTTCGTCAGACCACAAAACTTTTTGCCACATGGCTACAGAAACTCCAGTGTTTTTTTGCATACTTCAAATGGTATTCAAGGTGGGCTTTCTTGAGTAATGGCTTCCTTCTTGCAACCCTACATGCCAGATTTGTGGAGTGCTTGGGATATTGTTGTCACATGCACACTTTGACCAGTCTTGGCCATAAAAGCCTGTAGCTCTTTCAAAGTTGCCATTGGACTCTTGGTAGCCTCTCTGATCAGTCTCCTACTTGCTCGGTCATCCAGTTTGGAGGCATGGCCTGATCTAGGCAGGTGCCATACACCTTCCACTTCTTAATAATCATCTTGACCATGCTCCAAGGGATATTCAAGGACTTAGAAATATTTTTATACCCATCTCCTGGACCTGTGCCTTTCCACCACTTTGTCCCAGAGTTCTATTGAAAGCTCCTTGGTGCTCATGGTTGAGTGTTTGTGTTGCAATTCACTACCCAGCAGAAGGAACCTCCAGGAACTGCTGAAATCATGTGAATCACTACAATTTAACACAGGTGAAGGCCAATTAACTTTGTGTGATTTTGAAGGTGATTGGTTACACCCAAGATAATTTAGGATTGCTATTACAAGGGGGGTGGACACTTATCATACTAAGCTATTTTTTTTACATAATATAATTTTCGCTTGGAAGTTGTGGGGTAGGATGTGTAGATCATTGGGAAAAGTATTTTAATGCATTTTCATTCCAGGCTATTAGGCAACAAACAGTGAAATGTTGAAAGGGGGTGTAGACCTTCTATAAGCATATTGGCTCTAAGACATCTAGGGCTGAATATGGTCTCAGAGCTGTTAGGCTGCGTTTATACAGGCAGGCCATTTCAGACTTTGGGTCGTAAGTGCTGAGAATATACATTTTACTCCTTATTTTATGGGTAAAAATAAAAGGTATGCATGAAGCCTCTTTAGTCGTGAGTCACACCTAGTCTACAGATATTTAGGACACCCTCATGACCTGTCCTAACCAGTTAAGAGTTACCAGCAGGTGTCTTGATAATAGAAAAATGCAGCGAGTCAAATGCAGCGAGTCAAATATTTTTTTGCCGTGGCGGCAATGATTTTGCCGTGGCGTAGCGCCACAGCTAAATGACTGCAGCGGAAACACTGATGGATTATGAAAGTTTGTAAATACCTTGATGTCCTTGTTGACTGTGACCCTTTGCATGGTAACCATGTTTCTTCTGGAGACTCAGAACCATTTACCCCGCTCTCAGATTGGCTCTCTATCCTTGGGGTGACTCTGGGTGGTGAGTCGCTTGCTGATTCATTCGAGTCCTCCTCTTCCCAATCAAGACTATGAAGATAAATATGAACATGTTTACAATAATGCAATTCACTAAGTCAATACTATCACTAAGGCCTAGACAACAGAATACAACTCATCTACATGGGTCCACACATCTACATTTCATGTCAATTCAATGTGGCCGACACCCACCGTCTCAGATCAATCTGAAACTGGGCTCCCAAGTGGCGCAACGGTCTAAGGCAGTGCATCTCAGTGCTTGTGGCGTCACTACAGACCCCCTGGTTCGATTCCAGGCTGAATCACAACCGGCCGTGATTGGGAGTCCCATAGGACGGCGCACAATTGGCCCAGCGTCGTCCGGGTTTGGCCGGTGTAGGCCGTCATTGACTTGCCTAGTTAAATAAAGGTAAAATACATTTTAAAAAACTAACTAGTTCTGAAGTTAGGTTTACAAACTGAGTAAAGTATGCCTGCCAAATAGTTTGAAAAGAAATAATAATCTGAAAAATTAGAATTCATATTCAAGTATGTCATTTTGATTTCAGATCTTTTTAATGGAGTGGCTGCGGATCAGACTTTTCCGGACCTTTCCTCCCGACTGCTAAAGCTCCCGAAGATCCTCCACTCCACTAGGCAAAATATCTGCTTTGATTTAAACTAAATACGGGTAGGCTATGCTACAGTTTGTTAACACCATCTGGTTGATATGCAGATGCTGCATGGATGTTTCACCAGTAACATTTGAATAATCATCATTCACGATTGAATGTGAGAAATTAGGGAGATTATCTACGAATAGAACAGAGAATGTGCACAAAGTAGAGAATCCTGCACATGCGCAGAAGCCCCAGCTGCCGGGAAGCGGGGTCCAGAAAAGTCGGATCTGCAGTCTGTCTTCTTTTAAATACTGACTCAAGCTATTTTTGGACTTTTCCTGTTGAAAAGCAATATCCCAAGTATAAATACACTAAAGTGCAAAATATTATATTTGAGCATTTTTATTTTTTACTTTCTGTGCGCTCTCAAATTACCACCACCACCAGACTGAGGTTCCACAACTGGAAGTGATGTGTGTGCATTGTTGACATACCTAGTATAAACCAGCACACGTACACGCCCACTTTTGCAAAGTAATGCCTTCACTTTGACCTTACGCCTGCCCACATGCTGAAGTTAAAGTAAATCACGTGATAAACGAGTTGAAAAGGAGGCTGTCTTTAATTTCAAACAGTTTTAAAACAGTCACTTTGTCCGAGAGAGATTTACATGGTTATCAAAACGTCACACCAGGGTAAGCCTACACGAAACACAGCCCTTAATTTAAGTTTTTCTAAAATCCCCTATGGGAAAAATGAATGGTGTAAAAACGATTGGAACCATTTCCCTTTTTGACCGCTAGGTTTTATGGGTATTATGACACCTCCACTGTGGGGCTCTATTTCTAACACAAACGATTACATGTTTGATCCAAAATTGTAAAAGATATCATTGAAAAACGAAGGATTAGCTATATTCTGTTTTTGTTTCATATTTATTTGTTCTCGCCTGGCTGGAATAGCTAGTGAAGAACAAAATAACCTAATTGTTCCTCACGGTTGGCAAACAAACATGCTCAAATCAAATGTAAGGTCTGAACCGATCTGCATCGTGGTTATTTCTACTTAAAGGAATACTCCACCCCTCAAACTATTACTCCCAAAAATGTTTTGCATGTCAGCAATCAAGTTGTTGAGATATGTAACTTTGGAAATACAGAAATCTGGACCATATGATGCATTTTGATTCAAATAATGAACTCATCATCAAGTTTTGATTATTTGAATCAGCTGTGTAGTGCTAGGGCAACAACCAAAATGTGCACCCCTTGGGGTCCCCAGGATCGAGTTTGGGAAACGCTGGTGTACTGTAACAACTGTGTAGCCCAGGGTTTCCCAAACTTGGTCCTCGGGACCCCAATTAATTATATTTGTGCCATCACTAGCCGGCTACCACCCGGCTACTCAACCCTGCACCTTAGAGGCTGCTGCCCTATATACATAGACATGGAATCACTGGCCACTTTAATAATGGAACACTAGTCACTTGAATAATGTTTACATACTGCTTTACTCATCTCATATGTATATACTGTATTCTATTCTACTGTATTTTAGGCAATGCCACTGACATTGCTCGTCCTAATATTTATATATTTCTTAATTCCATTCTTTTACTTTTAGATTTGTGTATTGTTGTGAATTGTTAGATACTACTGCACTGTTGGAGCTAGGAACACAAGCATTTCGCTACACCCGCAATAACATCTGCTAAATATGTGTATGTGACCAATAACATTTGATTAGATTTTCTAGAACTTTCTCACTCATCATTATTCATGATTCATGCAGGATTATCCATAATCATGGTAGCATCCACATTCATGTAGTGTATAGAAACATATTCTATTCTTATTTACCCCCCCCAAAATTGTCATATTAGATTGTGTAGAAATGCAGGAAATGAGCTTTAGATGCCAAGAAAAATTCTGAGGGAGGACCCCCAGACACCACACCAGGTTATGTCACCCCCACTCCTATAACCAAAGTTGCACCCCTGATTTTTAGACAATACAATTATTATACCTGAGCTACAACAACAGTGCATTGTGATTATTATTATTAGCAAGTGAATACACAATGATTGTCCATAGGTTGTTAACTGCAGTGATAGGCTAATTTCAATAACCGCTCAAACGTCCTGTTTTGTTTCATGCCGAAATAACTGCATAGGCCTACAACCTAGGCCTGATTATGCAACCATTTTAATCAGTTTGGGTCTATTCTCAACAGTTTAGAAGGACAAGAAAGGGAGCTTAGCAGGCCACTCGTGGTGTATTTTGTCAGGATGTAGCCCGGTGTTAAGATAGCCCTACTATAGGAAAACATGGGCTTCTCCTTTCCAACTCCTCGCCCGTTCTTAATGCTGTACACTATTTTACATTCAGCAAGCAAGAGCAAGCGTGCATCTCTCCTCCAATAGGCTAAAGAAAAAAGGTTGAAAGAGGCCAGGTGCGTAATTGTGCAACAGAACAAAGACAGACGGGCTCGAGATGTAACCTATAGCCTAAGTAGATGCATATGCATATTTAAACAATAAGGCCCGAGGAGGTGTGGTATATGTCCAATATACCATGGCTAATGGCTGTTCTTAAGCATGACACAACGCGGAGTGCCTGGACACAGCCCTTAGCCGTGGTATATTGGCCATATATCACAAACCCCTGAGGTGCCTTATTGCTATTATAAACTGGTTACCAAACCTAATTAGAGCAGTAAAAATAAATGTTTTGTCATACCCGTGGTATATGGTCTGATATACCAATCAGCATTCAGGACTCGACCCACCCAGTTTATAATAGGCCATAATTCATAAGCTCAATGTTAGGCTTAATACTTCAGTGAATATATCCAGTCAATTTACACAGTGAAAGAAAACAAGTTTATCAGATAACGAAATCATAGGTAGCTACACTATGTGCGCTCTCTCCCAGTCTACACAGCTGGAAAAGCTACCATGTTTCCGTTTTTTTAGGGACCAGAAATGTATCCTACCTAGGCTACAACAACACAATGTAATGAAGAATGATTTTGTTTTCAAGTGAAAAAAGTTAATAGGGCCTGATAAACTGAAGTGGACTCGGCAAGAGTGCCATTAGCCTGAGCCCAGAGTAATATCAAACTACCCCAAAAATAGACCACAGCCTGTCGTTTCCAATGTGAACAAATTAATCCTAGTGGGCAGAACAAGCAAGGAGGTGGACAGACCCAAGCACGAGCTAGCGAGATCCTATTGGCGCGTTCTAACAGACCTTTGCATATTTCTGTTAGGGAACGCCTACTCTGTGAAGTGCGCGTGTGTAATAACTAAATTGGCCTTTGCGCGTCTTCTAAACAACGCAATTTTTTCCAACTTTGGCAAAGGGTAAAGTCTACAAAACTTAGTCCACTCTGTTCGTAACAGATTATAGTTTTGGGAACAGAAAACTGTATTGAGATCAACTGTTTCATCGATGACAAAATGTGCAGAATGTCGGCGGCCTTATCCATCTCGTTCGATCTTCTCCCACTGCCCGCCACACTGTGCTTCCAGTGGAAATGCCAAGCGGATGCTTCACATGTTTACATCCGGTAAAATATTTGTCTCATTGTTCTAAATGGTTCTGACGGATTCGGTGAGAGCTCGGCCCCCCAGTGTGTTGACTGGGTACAGTATGCGCTCTGGAAGTGATTATTCCTACTTACGCGTCCTCATGTGGATCCACTCCCTCCTGATAGTCGAAGCTGAAGTCTTCGTCTGCAAGGTAACTATCATCAGACCAATTGCTTCCTTCCTCGCTTCTATCGAAGTCCTCCATCTCGGTGTCGCTTTCCATTGTAGAATCAATCAATTTCAGCTATAATGTTGTGGACAGAGCTACGGTCTAAAACGTAGACACAAATTATTCGGCTACTACACTATCACGTTAACAACGTGCAGCTTCTTCGCGTGAGTTTCCGGCAGACTGGACGCGCTCTTCTTCTTCTATGATATAATGGCGGTCCGCAAACAAACGTTAAAGGTGCATGCCGCCACCTACTGTGCTGGAGTGTGTGGTCAATCACGGTTTACAACATACCTAAATCCTCCTTCCTAACTCAGTACTTCTGAGAAAATAAAAAAGAGCCCTACTAACTTCTAATAGACCCTCCCCCAAATCCCTTCCAAACCCCCAACCTCAATGACCCTACACTTCAATCTTTCCCTCTCTAAAAACACATGCTCCACTGTTTCATCGACCATACACTCCAGACAAAAACCATTCACATGCTTGCCAACCAGATGTAATGACGAGTTCAATGTACAATGTCCTAATCGAGCAAACACCACATCTTCCTTCCTAATCTGACCTTTGAATCTTGGTCCACCAACCTTTCTTTGGAGGGCATATAAATGCCGGCCCTTGGGCTCAGAGTCCCATCTCTTCTGCCACACATCTATCAAAATGGCTCTGATCTTACATTTGGCCTCACCTCTACCCAGTGGAACATTAATATAAATTATATCTCGTTTCAAAGCTATTTTGGCTAACTGGTCTACAATTTCATTCCCTTCCACACGGTGTAGGCCGTCATTGTAAATATGAATTTGTTCTTAACTGACTTGCTTAGTTAAATAAAGGTACAAAAAATAAAAATAAATGTGCTGGGACCCAGCAGAATCTCACTACTACACCCAGTCTCTCAATTTTCCATAATAACATTAATACCGCCAATAGTAGATCACTCCTATTAGATTTACCAGATTATAAACTATTCAATACAGACAGAGAATCTGAGCGTACTTTATTTCTGGCAGGTTGTACGTCCTCCACCCACTGGAGGGCAACTACTATCGCCAACAGTTCAACTGAGTATACTGACAGTTCATCTGTTAGTCTTCTACATATCTTCACATTAAATTCAGGAATGTAAACGCCTGCTCCTGTGCGCCCACTATCTGGGTCCTTGGATCCATCTGTGAAAAGCGGTAAAAAAAAACAAGTTCTACCAATGTAATTGTCAACCAGTTTCCCTATATCACTGACTTCTGACCAATCTTTCCTTTTCTCTACCAAGGTTAGATCAACAACAGGATCTGGGAGTAACCATGGAGGAAAATCCCCTAGCACCACAGAACGGCCATCCTCCAACTCCCTCAAACCACTTTCATCAGCAAGCTTTCCAACTGTCCAACCAAAACCACTGCCTCGTCTATTAGTATATTCCCAACAGTCATCTAGAACAGTAGCAGTGGGATGCTCAACCTCACAGCCTTTCAACCTAACCCAATAAGCTAATGACCATTTTTTACGCCGTATATCCAAAGGCATCTCACCTGCCTCCACTAGTAAGGCACATACAGATGTTGATTTAAATGCACCAATACATATCCTTAAAGCTATATACTGGATTCTGTCCAGCCTCTGAAGCCAAGTCTTCGCCGCTGTTCCATAAACTATACACCTGTAATCAATTGTCGTCCTGATCAGAGCTCTATAAATATCCATAACAAATGTTCTATAGGATTGAGGTCAGGGCTTTGTGATGGCCACTCCAATACCTTTACTTTGTTGTCCTTAAGCCATTTTGCCAAAACTCTGGAAGTATGCTTGGGGTCATTGTCCATTTGGAAGACCCATTTGCGACCAAGCTTTAACTTCCTGACTGATGTCTTGAGATGTTGCTTCAATATATCCGCATGATTTTCCTTCCTCATGATGCCATCTATTTTGTGAAGTGCACCAGTCCCTCCTGCAGCAAAGCACCCCCACAGCATGATGCTGCCACCCCCATGCTTCACGGTTGGGATGGTGTTCTTCGGCTTGCAAGACCCTCCTTTTTCCTCCAAACATAACGATGGTCATTATGGCCAAACAGTTCTATTTTGTTTCATCAGACCAGAGGACATTTCTCCAAAAAGTTCAATCTTTGTCCCCATGTGCAGTTGCAAACCGTAGTCTGTTTTTTTATGGCGGTTTTGGAGCAGTGGCTTCTTCCTTGCTGAGCAGCCTTTCAGGTTATGTCGATATAGGACTCGTTTTACTGTGGATATATATACCTTTGTACCTGTTTCCTCCAGCATCTTCACAAGGTCCTTTGCTGTTGTTCTGGGATTGATTTGCACTTTTCGCACCAAAGTACGTTCATCTCTAGGAGACAGAACGCGTCTCCTTCCTGAGCGGTATGATGGCTGCGTGGTCCCATGGTGTTTCTACTTGTGTACTATTGTTTGTACAGATGACCGTGGTACCTTCAGGCATTTGGAAATTGCTTCCAAGAATGAACCAGACTTGTGGAGGTCTAAAGAACATTTTCTGAGGTCCTGGCTGATTTATTTTGATTTTCACATGATGTCAAGCAAAGAGGCACTGAGTTTGAAGGTAGGACTTGAAATACATCCACAGGTACACCTCCAATTGACTCAAATGATGTCAATTAGCCTATCAGAAGCTTCTAAAGCCATGCCATCATTTTCTGGAATTTTCCAAGCTGTTTAAAGGCACAGTCAACTTAGTGTATGTAAACTTCTGACCCACTGGAATTGTGATACAGTGAATTATAAGTGAAATAATCTGTCTGTAAACAATTTGAGGGTTTGTTTAATAGCCTACTGGTTCGGTGAGCACCAAGTCTCACACAACAACATGTCAAGTAAACGATTTCACAAATTCGGCTGTTTTTAATCTTTGCATTGCTGTAATAAAGGCTTTACACTTGTTTTCGTTAGAACAGCCTCTCTGGTATCTTTATAATTTATTTAGTGTTGTTTACATTGTTCCAAAGTGTCAGATTGAATAATAATGATAATAATAATAACCCTGCTTTTTCTTGATATCCTTCTTATTGTTATTATTACTATTATTATTATGATCATCATTATAATAAGTATTGCCATTATCATTAGTAGGCTTAGTATAGCAGCCCTGTATAACCACCATTGAGCTGTAGGCCTAAGAGCGTATCCTGTTTAGTTTTAATACTGTAACTTATTTAGGCCTATATTTCAATCAATCTTTCATTCGTCCATGTCATCACATAGCATATGAGTCATTCATGATTTGAAATGCAATCAAGCATGTTAGTTTTAAAATAAAATAAAGCGAGCCTAAAATAATTAGCTTAAACAATAAGCCGTTCCATTTCGGAAATTGCATTCACAAATGAATGCGACTGTTTTTAGTCTTTGCTGTAATAAAGGCTTAGCAAAAAAACGTTACAACAAACTCTCTGGTACGCTTATAATGTAGTTATTGTTGTTTACGTTGTTCCAAAAGGTCCGAAAATTATATTGTAATCTACGCAGCACCTGTTTGGCACACATAATATGCATGCAGTGCTTGCTCCTTACCTTATTTTTCTTGATCTAGAATATTTTCCACAACTAGTTAAATGTATTCCACACATTGACTTCCCCTTGACCTCATGAGCAACCAGTAAACATTCCCTGTTTCTAGTTTATTTGTCACGCCCTGCACCCCTGCAGTCTCTATGTGGACACAGAGGAGGGTGAGCCTCATAGAGTTAATACTATGGTCAGGGTCAGGAAATGCTCTGCAGATGGGGAGGGTATTTCCCAGAAAGTGGATTTCTTGATTATTATACATTTGAATAAAGAGGCAAGTTAACTCAGAATAATAGACCAATACCTGTGCAGTAGCAATATAATGTCACGTAGTATTTGTAATTGTTTAGTAATACATAGAAATGGAGATATGCTTTTTTGGTTTACCTCAATATTGTATCACTCTCTCACACACACACACACACACAAACACACACACACATTGTTTTCTCTCTATCAGACCGGTCCTTGTCAGCTGGGTGGGTAGGCTGGGTGGGTCGAAGGGGCCCCTGCTCCAAACAGCCCTTCATGGTGACCTTCTTCAGGGCCAGCCAGGCCCCCTGTCGCGCCCTGAATCCCAACCCCCGCAAGAAGAAGCCCAAATATGACCGTCCCCTGCCCAGTATATATGGTGAGGTCATACAAGGTCAGGGGACAACACTGGTTTTTGGTGTTGTTGTTAAGCTTGTTTTATGCAGAGTTTAAAGGGATAGTACATCCAAATTACAAAATTACTTTACATTTAATTGTGTCTTTATTTTAAATCCAATGCATCCAAAGCATGCTTTACAGTCTGTCCTGTCTCATAACATCTTTTTTGATCCCTTTCAGATCACAGCCACGTCAACAGTGGGCGTCAGGCTTGTAAGAGACATTAATTATATGTGAGCTTTAGTGACCTAGGCTGGAAGGTGAGCTTCTGTCTCCCTTAACTACTCAATTTACTGAATAGATAATATCATGATCTAACATTGTATCACCTTATTTGCTGTAACACACAATTAGTATTTTTAGGGAAGCAAGGCATTTGTGTAGTATGTGCATTGTAGTGTATGTTCTTTGCATGTTTTATGATGTATTTCTCATAGAAATAGAGTCTATTCTAGTCATTAATCTAATCTTGTCATTCTATTTCTATGGTATTTCTCTCCATAAGGACTGGGTCCTGGCTCCTAGGGGTTACTCTGCCCTTCTACTGTGATAGCTCAGTTGATAGAGCATGGCGTTTGCAACGCCAGGGTTGTGGGTTCGATTCCCACGGGGGGCCAGTATAAAAAAATATATATATGTATTCACTAACTGTAAGTCGCTCTGGATAAGAGCGTCTGCAAAATGTAAATGTAATGGAGAATGCCTATACCCTTTGGGTTCCTGCATGAACGCCACCAACCACGCTATGATCCAACTAGTGGTCAGTATGCACTACTACACCCTCTCTCACAATTATTTTTTCTTTCTTTCTTCTCATTTAGAACTGCGACCTGGCCAAGATAAAGCAAAGCAGTGCGTTAAAAACAACAACAACACAGAATTACATATGGAATAAACAAAACGTACAGTCAATAACACAATAGAAAATCTATATACAGTGTGAGCAAATGTAGTAAGTTATGGAGGTAAGGCAGTAAATAGGCCATAGTGTAAAATAATTACAATTTAGTATTAACACTGGAGTGATAGATGTGCAGAAGATGATGTACAAATAGAGATACTGGGGTGCAAATGAGCAAAATGAATAACAATGTAAATAACAATATGGGGATGAGGTAGTTGGGTGGGCTAATTACAGATGGGCTGTGTACAGGTGCAGTGATCGGTAAGCTGCTCTGACAACTGATGCTTAAAGTTAGTGAGGGAGATAAGTGTCTCCAGCTTCAGAGATTTTTTCAGTTCGTTCCAGTCATTTGCAGCAGAGAACTGGAAGGAATGGCGGCCAATGGAGGTGTTGGGGGGGGGGCATGGGCAAGTTGCAGCGGAAGGTGCAGAGCTGGTGGCCGGGGTAGGGGTAGCCAGGTGGAAAGTATTGCCAGCCGTAGCAAAATGCTTATTGAAATTCTCGATTATCGTAGATTTATCGGTGGTGATAGTGTTTCCTAGCCTCAGTGCAGTGGGTAGCTGGGAGGAGGTGCTCTTATTCTCCATGGACTTTACAGTGTCCCAAAACTTTTTGTAGTTAGTGCTACAGAATGCAGATTTCTGTTTGAAAAAGCTAGCCTTTGCTTTCCTAACTGATTGTGTATATTGCTTCCTGACTTCCCTGAAAAGTTGCATATCGCGGGGGCTGTTCGATGCTAATGCAGTACGCCACAGGATGTTTTTGTGCTGGTCAAGGGCAGTCAAGTCTGGGGTGAACCAGGGGCTATACATGAACTCTAACATTGGTTTCAGTTGGAATGACGGTAAATGACTCAGACATTAATGGCAAATATGGCAAACTGAAACTAAAATAACCAATTTACCTGAGTCTACAATGGCAGAGTCTTAATATAGAGTTCGGATAGTGAGAAGTAACTTTCAAGACAGAAGCAGTTGTGCCCTATAGTGGTGGACTTTATACTGTACCAGGTTACTACACAACTAACATACATTGAGTGTACAAAACATTAGGAACACCTGCTCTTTCCATGACATAGACTAACCAGGTAAATTCAGGTGAAATCTATGATCCTTTGAACGGGGTATGGTAGTAGGTGTATCAAGAATGGTCCACCACCCAAAGGTCATTCAGCCAACTTGACACAACTGTGGGAAGCATTGGAGTCAACATGGGCCAGAATCCCTTTGGAACGCTTTCGACACCTTGTAGAGTCCATGCCCCGACAAATTGAGGCTGTTCTGAGCAACAGGGGGTGCAACTCAATATTAGCAAGGTGTTCTTAATGTTTTGTACACTCAGTGTATGTAGGCCTACATGTTTTTAAATAGTACATTATCACACATCACAGTACAATGCCATAAAGTGTGGGCCTGTAGTACATGTAAATCAACTTAAAGTTGGTTTTTATTTCCATAAGCAAAGAATAAAGCATAATTGTTCATGTAATATTAGCCTCATAACAACTCCAGGAATAGGAAATAGTGATGAAATAATCAAATAAATGAAAAGACAGAGACAAATGCTTTTGAACTACTATTTATTGTATTTAAAAATGTCAAATTCAGTGCAAAGTATAGATCCCTGTTAGGTAGCAAAGTGTCACAAGAATCCTGTGGGGAGAGAAAACAAGAGAATACATTCATTTAATGGGTGTTAACTAATCAGGGTTGAACGAAGCACTTCAAGTCCTCAATTCCAGAGAGAGAGAGAGAGAGAGAGAGAGAGAGAGAAGTGTGGCGTGGCCCTTCAGGTCTCTGCAGTAGGACTACATGCTGGCCATGAGGTACTCCAGGTGGTACTCCAGGAGGCTGGAGAGCTCAGTGACCAGAGACTCTCGGTTAAAGTACCAGGCCAGCTGCTGCCCAAACATGTCATCTAGCAGAGCCATCAGCCCGCCCTGAAGGGAACCCCACACAACACATAGAAAATGGCTCTGAGCTACTAGCTTATCAAGAGGAGAGAGACATATTTTTTATTTTTTTATTTTTTCAATTTATTTTTATTTTTTTTTGTCATTTAGCAGACGCTCTTATCCAGAGCGACTTACAGGAGCAATTAGGGTTAAGTGCCTTGCTCAAGGGCACATCGACAGATTTTTCACCTAGTCGGCTCGGGGATTAGAACCAGCGACCTTTCGGTTACTGGCACAACGCTCTTACCCACTAAGCTACCTGCCGCCCGCAATGAGAGTTACTCCCCCTAAAACGGAATTGAAACCCTGTTAACCAGGAACGAGTAAAGAGGAAGTAAACTAGTAATAAGGAAGAAAACAGGAAGTAAACTCTTGACTCTTACATTGAGCAGCAACAGGTATCTCTCAGCCTTTGGCTCAATGCTGGCAACAGTGGGCAGGAAGGAGTACAGGAGAGCGTACAGACGCTCCATGAACCCACCAGGTTGCTAAAGTAAACAGAGGAGGAGAGAAGAGAAATTGAAGTGAAATTGCTAATAGACAGACATCTAAACATTTACCAGCGAGATGCTACTTACCACCATCAGGGATTTCTGAGCTGTCATCATCCCAAACAGCACCAGCTCAAAAAGGACGTCTATCAGGTTAACATGATGGATCTAGGACAAGAAAACACGTTTGGAGAAAATAGGAATTATTTCAAATAGATCAGCTACTGTTCCGTATAAAAGACATGCATGTGGAAGAACTCAAAGTGAGACTTGAAAGAGTTAATGAACTCACCTTTGTCTCAGCCAGCTCCCTCTCAATGTCAATCTGCTTGGAGGGGTCACTCAGGTAGTTCACAAAGTCGTTATAGGCACGGATGAATTCGGCCTCATCCTATCACAAAGCAAAGAGCAGTGATGTTAGTGCACAGAACACATTTCCCACGAGGACGCTCTCTTTCCCTTGAAGGACAATGAGTTAGTGAGCTACCATCTGGTGGACCTGAACCAGTGCGCCCAGTAGGACCTTTCCCGCCACAAACAGATGGTTCCTGCTCAGGGTGGAACCGAGCAGGGTCCTAGAGAAGAGGGAAGAGTTAGGGTGAGACACCCATCTTCCTCTAGGAGACAGACAGAACAGGAAGACACAGAGAGTCAAAGAAAAGTGGGTCCACTCACAGTAAAGGCCTGGGCGCAGGGAGATGAGCCTCAGGCCGATGTCCTCCACTCTCTTGGTGGTAAGGTAGAGGCTGTGGAAGAGAGGGAATGGAGCATGTCAACCAGTACTGTCAATGGGGGATAACAGCATTGTGACCACTATCCTTCAGCATCTGACAAGCCCAGGCTACACACACATTTAGAGGGACTCACTTTAGCAGAGGAACCTCCCTCTCCTCAGGCAGCAGGTCCTCCTCCCAGCCCTACAACAACAGAACAAACATTCAACATCAGTGACCAATGTAATGACATGACAAACAATGGGTCAATCGAAGGATCTTAATGCTACTAGTCAATAGTATGTGTATGTGTGTGTGTAACATCTGACCTCATAGCAGTTGTGGCCCTCAGGCTCTGGCTCAGTGAACTGCTGAGTGGTGGGCGTAGAGACGGAGGCAGCCTCCGACCACGCCGAGAAGGAGAGCAGCCCATCCAGCCCCATGTGGAGAGTGGCGTACGCCACCGAGACATCAGTTTGCTGCTCAAAACACACACACACAACACACGTTATTAGAACCATATCTAATGGAAAAATGCCCTGTAATTTCTATTCTATATACATAGGAAATTGTTTATTTACCTGGTAGCAGCCAAGCGTCACGGCCACAGACGTCTCGTGGCGGAGGTGAGACGCATACTGTGTCACCCTGCCAGCCACATACTGACAGAGAGAAACGACATGTTAAGGCCAAATGGAGTAAGTGAAGAAAAGCCTAATCTAATACTAATTCAGTAGTATTTACATCTTACCTGGATCCAAGAGATGGACTGCACCTTGGTGGCACAGTAGGGGATGCCCTCTGGACTAAGTCTGTTTGTCTCCTTGGAGATGGCCCACATCAGTTGAGTCTCCAGGCCTCGAACCCTACTCGCATGGTGCATCCTCACCACCACCTGCTGTGGAGTGAAACAACAAGACAACATCAACAAAACAATATCAGCCATCGCTGTAACATATTTCCATCAAGATCACATGACACTGACGATGTAGATTAGGATTAGGTAGTGACAAAGACACATACCTGGGATCCCCCACGCATGTAGGTGATAATGGGGCTGATGAACTGGAAAGTTCTCCAAGCTTCAGCCACCGGACCGGCATTGTTCTGCACAAGAGGGGGTTGACATTACAATACATTCAGGTTAGAAACAGCAAACACTGCAACAGTGATGTGACTGTGTGTGTGGGTCGCTTACCCTGATCACAACAGGCCCACAGTACAGGGAGCTAAACCTAATCGGTATCAACTGCCAATTACCAGTGGCCTCCTAAAGCAGAAAGCAGACAACAACGATTTTTAGAATGTCAAAGTGACACAAATGGAATATCTGGGATACTTTTCAAACTTTCTGAAAATTGTACCTCATGGATAGTCGGCACATCTGGCACCTCCTCAAGGATGGCTGGCAGCAGTGGTACATCCGGCACATCATCCAATGGCACAACCAACTGGACCTCATCCAGGACAGTTGATTCTAAAATTAGGAACATTGGAATACAAACAAACAAATGTTAGGATGTAAAACGTAGCGAGCTAGCTAGTACTACTAGTTCAAAAGTGCATCTCTTAGCAAAAGTTACTAAAGTTAACGTTAGCTTGCAAGTATGGATTACAGAAATACACAACATTTCACAAATTACATTTATATTGTTAAATGTGGTAAAATAAGAAGTTTAAACTCAACATACCCTCTTCGAAGTCGATGTCGCTGTCCACCTCCCGACGATTGCGAACCCTGCAAAACGGAAAAAGACAACAAAAACAACCCACAAATGAATTTGAACAACCTGTCGACGCAGTAGACCGCCGACGTCCACGCACTCTCTCCATCAATTTTGAAAAGCACCCAGGCATTTTCCAGCCGATTTTTCAGTCTCAGGTCTCAAAAATCAGTCAAGTTTGTTGTTGTTGAACAGCAAACTGAAGTTATTGTTGTTTTCGAACAGAAAACGTTCAATAGAACGCCGAGATGTTCTATCGGTTAGATGTCTCTTGGCAACACATATTTTTGAAAATTGTTGTTTACAAAATGGACAGCTGTGTTGCCATAGAAATGAGTTTGGAACTCTATGGTTACCATTAGAATTCTATAAAAATTCCATTCCATGAGTTTGGAACTCTATGGTTACCATTAGAATTCTATAAAAATGCCATTCCTAGTCATCATTCTAATTCTATTGACCCTATTTTGTCACCAGAGGATTTCCTATGTTGTTGGTATAATATACAACAAAAACACCAAATGTTATTTTTAAGTCACTAGCTAGGTCAATGGCCCATTGACATGTTTTAGCATGTTTCATGGAAGTTGTTGTTGTTGTTGAACTTCTGAAAGTCTAGGCTTTGGCTCAGTGCATAATAAAGTATTGTGGCGCACAGACAACCCGGTTTAAAATATATTGACCAAATTCAGACAAGGGGGGCAATCCACATCTCTTTTATAAACAGGATAGTATCATTGATTATATAAAAGTGCATGTATGAATAAGTCTGATTGACCTTTTTTCATGGCAGGTTCACCTTCTGAAGCCGGACGAGGTTCCCAAAGCGTGCTGCGCACCCACCAAGCTCAGTCCCATCTCCGTACTCTTCTGTGACGACAACAACAATGTGATCCTAAAGAAGCATCACAACATGGTGGTCAAGACCTGTGGATGCCTGTGACACCTGTGGTAGCCCATCTATTCTACATCATTTTTATAAACTTGACTACCATTGTTCCAAAAGATACAAACGGGGTAATATACCTTGCAACCAGCAGTTGATAGCAATAATCTGGCAATATGTGTATAAATAGTATGTACAGTGGGGAGAACAAGTATTTGATACACTGGCGATTTTGCAGGTTTTCCTACTTACAAAGCATGTAGAGGTCTGTCATTTTTTATCATAGGTACACTTCAACTGTGAGAGACGGAATCTAAAACAAAAATCCAGAAAATCACATTGTATGATTTTTAAGTAATTAATTTGCATTTTATTGCATGACATAAGTATTTGATATCCTACCAACCAGTAAGAATTCCGGCTCTCACATACCTGTTAGTTTTTCTTTAAGAAGCCCTCCTGTTCTCCACTCATTATCTGTATTAACTGCACCTGTTTGAACTCGTTACCTGTATAAAAGACACCTGTCCACACACTCAATCAAACAGACTCCAACCTCTCCACAATGGCCAAGACCAGAGAGCTGTGTAAGGACATCAGGGATAAAATTGTAGACCTGCACAAGGCTGGGATGGGCTACAGGACAATAGGCAAGCAGCTTGGTGAGAAGGCAACAACTGTTGGCGCAATTATTAGAAAATGGAAGAAGTTCATGCTCCATGCAAGATCTCACCTCGTGGGGCATCAATGATCATGAGGAAGGTGAGGGATCAGCCCAGAACTACACAGCAGGACCTGGTCAATGACCTGAAGAGAGCTGGGACCACAGTCTCAAGAAAACCATTAGTAACACACTACGCCGTCATGGATTAAAATCCTGCAGTGCACGCAAGGTCCCCCTGCTCAAGCCAGCACATGTCCAGGCCCGTCTGAAGTTTGCCAATGACAATCTGGATGATCCAGAGGAGGAATGGAAGAAGGTCATGTGGTCTGATGAGACAAAAATAGAGCTTTTTGGTCTAAACTCCACTCGCCGTGTTTGGAGGAAGAAGAAGGATGAGTACAACCCCAAGAACACCATCCCAACCGTGAAGCATGGAGGTGGAAACATCATTCTTTGGGGATGCTTTTCTGCAAAGGGGACAGGACGACTGCACCGTATTGAGGGGAGGATGGATGGGGCCATGTATCGCGAGATCTTGGCCAACAACCTCCTTCCCTCAGTAAGAGCATTGAAGATGGGTCGTGGCTGGATCTTCCAGCATGACAACGACCCGAAACACACAGCCAGGGCAACTAAGGAGTGGCTCCGTAAGAAGCATCTCAAGGTCCTGGAGTGGCCTAGCCAGTCTCCAGACCTGAACCTAATAGAAAATCTTTGGAGGGAGCTGAAAGTCCGTATTTCCCAGTGACAGCCCCGAAACCTGAAGGATCTGGAGAAGGTCTGTATGGAGGAGTGGGCCAAAATCCCTGCTGCAGTGTGTGCAAACCTGGTCAAGACCTACAGGAAACGTATGATCTCTGTAATTGCAAACAAAGGTTTCTGTACCAAATATTAAGTTCTGCTTTTCTGATGTATCAAATACTTATGTCATGCAATAAAATGCAAATTAATTACTTAAAAATCATACAATGTGATTTTCTGGAGAAAAATTTTTAAATTACAGACCTCTACATGCTTTTTAAGTAGGAAAACCTGCAAAATCGGCAGTGTATCAAATACTTGTTCTCCCCACTGTATCTACACTGAACAAAAATATGAACGCAACAATTTCAAAGATTTTACTGAGTTACAGTTCATATAAGGAAATCAGTCAATTAAAATATATTCTTTAGGCCCTAATCTATGGATTTCACATGACTGGGAATACAGATGTGCATCTGTTGGTCACAGATACCTTTTTAAATAAAGATAGGTGCATGGATCAGAAAGCCAGTCAGTATCTGGTGTGACCACCATTTGCCTCATGCAGCGGGACACATCTCCTTAGCATAGAGTTGATCAAGCTGTTGATTGAGGCCTGTAGAATGTTGTCCCACTCCTCTTCGATGGTTTTGCGAAGTTGCTGGATACTGGCAGGAACTGAAACACGCTGTCATGCACGTCGATCCAGAGCATTCCAAACATGCTCAATGTGTGAGATGTCTTGTGAATATGCAGGCCATGGAAGAATTGTGACATTTTCAGCTTCCAGGAATTGTGTACAGATCCTTGCGACATGGGACTGTGCATTATCATGCTGATATATGAGGTGATGGCGGAAGTTGAATGGCACAACAATGGGCCTCAGGATCTCGTCACGGTATCTCTGTGCATTCAAATTGCCATCGATAAAATGCAATTGTGTTTGTTGTCCGTAGCGTATGCCTGCCCATACCGTAATCCCACTGCCACCATGGGGCACTCTGTTCACAACATTGACATCAACAAACCACTCGGCAAGCGACGCGAGATTCATCCGTGAAGAGCACACTTATTCAGCATGCCAGGGGCCATCGAAGGTGAGCATTTGCCCACTGAAGTCAGTTACGATGCCGAACTGCAGTCAGGTCAAGACCCTGGTGAGTACAACGAGCACGCAGATGGGCTTCCCTGCAACTTTTTCTTACAGTTTGTGCAGAAATTCTTCAGTTGTGCAATCTCACAGTTTCATCAGCTATCCAGGTGTCTGATCTCAGACGATCCCGCAGGTGAAGAAGCTGGATGTGGAGGTCCTGGGCTGGCGTGCTTACACGTGGTCTGCGGTTGTGAGGCCAGTTGCACTTACGGCCAAATTCTCTAAAACGACATTGGAGGCGGCTTATGGTAGAGAAATGAACATTAAATTCTCTTGCAACAGCTCTGGTGGCCATTACTGCAGTCAGCATGCCAACTGCATGCTCCCTCAAAATTTGAGACATCTGTGACATTGTGTCGTGTGGCACAAGGTGTGCTGTTTATTCAGCTTCTTGATATGCCACACCTGTCAGGCGGATGGATTATCTTGGCAAAGGAGAAATACTCACTAACAGGGATGTAAACAAATTGGTGCACCAAATCTGAGAGAAATAAGGTTTTTGTGCGAATGGAGAATTTCTGGGATCTTTTATTTCAGCTCATGAAACATGGGACCAACACTTTATATGTTGCATTTATATTTTTGTTCAGTATAATATATTGATTATTTAGTGTGAGAATGGTATATGAATAACACCTCCTCCATAAAGAAATCCTAAATTGAGATCTTCACATTGGACTTATAACCATACTTCACTCTTGATTAAACTATTAAAATCTACAGTAATTCAGATAATTACATCACCCTTTGTCATATATTCTATGTATCCAATCAAAGCTGTAAAGTACTGTGACATAAGTGCAATGCTAAATTTCTACCCTTTTGATGGCTATGTTGTCTTGTTGAACCATGAATTTCTCATTGTCTCTTTTAGATGTACTACACATGGTTCAATTAAAAAGCTAATATATGGACTATATATGCGTGGCAAAAATGTGTGCATTTCTTTAATTATTAGGGTGTAACGATCCATCTACTACATCGATGTATCGATTTATATTCCTATGATCCAACTACATCGATCTGTGCTCAGCGAGTTGGCCTTTTGGACAACATATATCGATCTAACATCGTTTTAAATGTAATAAATCGATTGTATCGATACTAGGAAATAACCCATTGGATTTAAGCACGTCAGACTTTATATGGATGTTTTTTCTTAGCACTTTTAATGATAAAGGCTTTAAACATTACTCGATTCAGTCTGCCTATCCGTGACGTCATCGCGCCAACAGCAGCGCAAAGGCGCAAAGACAACCATAGCATGGCGGACTACAGAGGAGAAGCCGACGAGCGAGAAATTATCAAGCCACCATTGCGGTCCAGTGTGTGGAAACACTTTGGCTTTTGCAAAGACGGAGATGTTCTAAATAAGTCGCTCGCTGTTTGTAGGATATGTAAAGGTCAAGTAAAGTACAACGGCAACACGACAAATCTCTCCAACCACCTACTAAGGCGCCATGGGATTTCAAACAACACCGACCGTCCAGGCACCTCTTGCAGCGTTCCCGCTGCTACAGCAGCGAAAGGTAAAGTCAACTCTGCAGAAGCCTCAGGTCTCACCTGCATGTTTAGTCAGAGACTAGGCCAAAACTCAGCTCGGGCGAAAAACATCACGGCAACAATTGCCAAGTTTATCTGCAAAGACATGCGACCCTACAGTGTGGTTGAAAATCCGGGATTCCGTGAAATGATTCAAAAATTGGAGCCAAGGTACACAATACCAAGCTGACCACACTTCTCAGAAAAGGTTATTCCTGCATTGTACGAAAGTACTAAGAATGATGTGAAGCTGTCGCTTTCTCAAGCTGAACGAGTAGCGATAACGACAGATGGCTGGACGTCATGCTCAAATCAAGGGTATGTGACAATTACCTCTCATCACATTGATCCGGAGTGGAAAATGAAGACCTTTGTTCTGCTAACCAGAGTTTTAAATGAAGCCCATACTGGTAAAAATATTGGCGCGTTACTGCGTGAAGCCTGCATGGAGTGGAAAATCTACGACAAGAATCCTGCCATCGTCACAGATAACGCCAGGAATATGATTGTGGCCGGTGCAGAAGCCCAGTTCAGTCCACACATTACCTGCTTCGCACATACACTCAACCTTGCCTCGCAGAAGGGTTTGGGGTGGACCGTGCTTCCAGGTTGTTGGGGAAAGTGCGAAAAAAATTGTTGGATATTTTCACCGCAGCCCGATTGCATGTCACGCCCTACAGGAAAAACAAACTCTGATGGATTTACCAAAACATAAACTGATCCAAGACATAATCACCAGATGGAACAGTTCATTCGAAATGCTTGAACGTTTTTTGGAACAACAGCCAGCTATAATGGCAACTCTGATGTCCAAGGATCTACGAAAGGGGGTCACAGATGTAGGCACGCTGAGTGAGAGTGATATTGCCAACATGGATGACATTGTTCAGTTGATGGGTCCTGTCAAAATGGCAACCACTGTGATGTGTGAAGAAGACCAGCCAACTCTCTCTGTAATTGCTCCTCTTCAAGCAAAACTGCTGAAACACCTACAGCCATGCGAAGACGACTCAACCCTGGTTGCAGAGATTAAGAGGGTGATGGCCAGTGACCTCTCCACACGCTACAGAGGCACCCAAGATGCTCTCAACATAGGTAATTAATTTGGAGTCTTAATTAAAATCAACTTGGTTAATATTTTAGGTTATTAGACTGTATTCATTTGTAAAATGCCACACCTTTGCGTTTTCAAGTTTGAATTTGAGTTGTTTTTTCATATGGAAAAGTTAACAAGATATCTGCAATACAATTCTTAGTTCATGGTGGCTTTACATCATCACTGTGCCACATTTCTTTTAAACATACTAAAGTTTAATCTTCTGATTATTTTGTGTATGAGGAGGTGGTCATCACTTGCAATTTCAGGTCAACTTAATTTAATAATGCAATGAATGCAATATTCTTGTTCTTTAAACAGCATCAGCGTTGGACCCGCGATTTAAAGAACTGCCCTACCTGGAAAAAGAGGACAGAGAACAGGTCTACACAAAACTGGTTTTTGAGGCAGAAGTGTCCCACCAGGTAACTCTTCTCTCCTCTTTCCTCTGCTATTTTCTCTTCTCCCCTTTCATTTGTCCTCTCTCAAATCTCATCTGTTCTTTATCTTCCTCTAAATTTATGTGTGCAGTATTACAGAGCAGAAATTTGAACAGTTCACACATTCTTACATCAATAGATGCAAGCAATGGGAAATCAGGAGGAAGACGAGGGAAGCTCAAGCACAAAGCTGTCAGGATTCAATGAAGAGACCACAGGTGTGTTTCATGTGATACCAATAAAAGATTGTTGTTGTTTTGTATTAATGAGAAACATGACTATATTTTGAAATATATTTCTTATATTGTAGCTCCAAATGAGTCACCTCCTTGTAAGAAGAAAGCCTTAGATGCGCTGTTTGGCGATTCCTTCACCCAAAGAGAAAGAAAATCCACAAGCGAGACAGCCAGAGCAGAGGTGTTAAAGTACCGAGCAAAAGATGCGTTGCCTTTGACTGAAAATGCCATGAAGTGGTGGAGATCTCAGGAGAAAGAGCTACCTGTACTTTCCTCCCTTGCTAAACGGTACCTGTGCATTCCAGGCACCAGTGTGCCAGCAGAACGAGTTTTAGTACTGCTGGCGACATAGTGAACGCACAGAGAAGTGTTCTGCAGCCAGATCATGTTGATCAGTTGATATTTTTGAAAAAAATCTGTAGTCATTGAAGAGTAGCCTAGTAGGTTACACTTGATCTTTTGTTGAATATTGTTTGTTTATTAAAATGAGAGTAGTAGCAGGTTCATCCACTGCTCATTCAACCTGAAGAAATGTTGGTTGCACTTTATTTTTGATATTAATACTGTATTTGTATTGTAATGTTGAAAAACAAAAGCAGAAGTAGCAGGTAAACCTACTGTTAATTCAACCTGAAGAGATGTTGGTTGCACTTTATTTTTGATATTAATACTGTATTTGTATTGTAATGTTGAAAAACAAAAGCAGAAGTAGCAGGTAAACCTACTGTTAATTCAACCTGAAGAGATGTTGGTTGCACTTTATTTTTGATATTAATATTGTAATATTTTTATGTTGAAAAACAAAAGCAGAAGTAGCAGGTAAACCTACTGTTGAAATGTTGGTTGCACTTACTGTACTTTTATTGAAAATGTATTGAATATTGAAAATGAGATCAGACAATTTTAACTTCCTGTTAATTCAACCTAAAGTGTTGTTTGCACTTTATTCAAATAAAAATGTGAATGCATTTGCCATTCATTGTTGTTTACTTGTTTATTTATATTCATAATCAATTGATACCTGATTCCATTACAAGAAACAGGAATCTAGGAAACTTCACCTGCACTGTCCAGTATCCAGGTATTTATTTCAGTCACACTGGTTGAATTTTTTGGCTAAAAGGTTACTGAATCGATTTCAAGTCACTGAATCGTTTCGGATCGTATCGTTCTAAATGAACCAATATCGTCCTTGAATCGTATCGACAACCACGAATCGTGATACAAATCGAATCGTTGTTAAAACGAATCGTTACACCCCTAGTTTACACTGATACGTTCTCATACTTACAGCTATACATACTCACACTTTCATACTCACATTCACACACGAACCCTACCTACAACAGGTCTGATCACATACAAGGCCCCTGGATAGGCAATCGAGTAGGCTACTTCCTTACATCAAACTAGATGTAGCTCCGGCGCTGATGTGCTCTGGCATTTGCAGGACAGAGCGTACTCACCAATTCTTTCCCTCTCACTGTTTATTCTCTTCCCCTGTCCCCCTTGCGCCTTATCGCTCTATATTTGTATCTGTTTATGCAACCTATCTTCCTTGGCCATGCATGTATGTGATAGAGACAGAGATACTAATACTTTATGGGAATTAACCCTGTTCTTAGAATCAGCACTGTAGAACATAGCGTGTATAATAAGTATAGTGTTAATTGCAGTGTAGCCTAGGTTGCCTCTGGCTATGAATGTTTCTGTACTTGTATCAGTACATTTTTGGCTAATAACATAGACCTAACAATTATTGTAAATGTGTGTTTACCTTGTGTTATAATAACCTATTTTCAATATAAATGATAGGACTGACTGAAAAGCTGACTTCCTTCATTATAGGCTCCTGGTTGTAATTATTACATGTGTAAGCCCACAACAGCATTGCTGTTAGATAGCTTCATTTATTTAGTTAGCTATACGAAATTAATAATAGCCTAAAACTTATATTAGCTGTATGGCTAGCTTTATTCAAAATAGCAGAACATACCTGCCAGGCGACAAGTCAGCTCTCCCGCGCTGTCTCTCTTTACGCGAAAATCGTCATGCAGACTTGTGCCCTCATGGAGATTCCGTGCAGTGGATAATTAATACTGAGGTATTAATTTGTGATACTTCACTAGGCTAAAACAAGGTTTACTCGTTCATTCGTGTCGGTCAACCACTGAAAACATAAATGTGTCAAACTTTGTCTGCCTCTTCTTATCCATTTGGTGGAATTTCAACCATGCTCCGTCTTCTCTGCTTCCCACCCCTCCTCGTGCACTTCTCCAATCCTCCCTCTCAGTCTCACAACAAGAGGATAATGCTAGTGTCTCGTTTCCCCCTAGAAACCAGTTGCTATAGGAATATTCCTTAGTAATTCAAAGTGTTGATGATGATGATGAAGAGTCCAGATGTATGACCACGATAGTTAGATTAGGCTAGTTATTCAATCAAACACATTTATTTTACAATTATAGACCCCTAACCTAGGAAGAAATGTGTCTCTTATAAACGTCTGTGTGCAGTTACAGGTAGCATACTCCAAAAACTAGAGAAAATTCGACAAAAAATATATTAAATCCACCTTTTGCACAGTCCTCGGCATTTTAGCTGTGCACATCTCACATGTCCCAACACCGTTGCAGTAACTAGTCGTTTCTATGCGAAGCGGCTGCTTGTAGAAGTAGCCTTAATGACAGCACTTCCCACAGTGCAACCAAAAGAAAGATCTAGCTACACATATGAAAGCGGTATTTATCGCTCAATACAAAACGTGGATTTAATATTTTTCTGAATATTCTCTGTTTTTTGGAGTTCCACCTGCAACTGCACACAGATGTTCATAAGAGACAAGTTTCTTCCGAATCGAGAACAAAGAAAGTATCGCCAAGGTTTGTAAAAAAATATCCTGATTATGGTAAACAGCAGCCTATGCAAGATCTCAGATGAGCTTTAGCTCTGCCACTGAGGTTCGTGTTTACATGGCTATCTAGCAGTAATGTTAGAGGCTTTGATTCAGTTAGTCTACTGGGAGGAGAAGATTTGTCTTTCCCCAGGATACCCTTGCTTGTGGAGATAATGCTAGCAACCGAATGCTAAAGGATGAAGGTATCGTAGACCCAAGTAGCCTATTGTAAACTGTAACACATCTCACAATTAGAGTAACATGCAATTTTATCATTGGGGTCATCACACTTTGTGCTATAGAGTATAGACTGTTGGGTTTAACAACATTTCCAAAACTCCATACCTGATCATAGGCTTTTGTTTTGAAATGTGTATGCCAGTTATGTTAATTTTATCACCAGCACTTTTGGAACCATAGCACCACTGTAGCTATATAATCCAACCACCTTGACTGATGACTGTCAATTCCTGCTGGAAGTTTCTACCTTTCACAGACTAACCAACCTTTTCTAACTTTCACAGACTGACCAAACGTTTTTAGAGTAAGATTGTTGGTCATGAAGATGTCCCTTTCCTAAAATAGTGTAGCAAACAAGGGGCGGGGAAGCGAACCCAGGTTACATGCGTGAAAGGCACACACCCTACGCATCGCTCCAACAGATTTAACCCACTTGGTCAGAATTGTAATGTGGCTCACTGTATTAGCGAGGATCACTACACCGTTTCGACCACTTTGACCACCAATATGCAGCCTACAGTTTTTAGAGAGACAATAGATTTGTGGGAGTCCTTCGTCATTAAAACACTAACCAGCCGTAACATACGCATTCGATTTCTATTGTCTGCCATTTTCTTTTAGCCTCTGATTACTTTTATCTCCTAATGAAGATTTGTGTTGGTGTACTGGTTTTCCTCAACAGCCACCCTCTTTGGATGTATTATTGTTGCCGGCTGTACAGCCAGAGCTTGTGTGCTCGCCCAGGGTTTCAATTTTAGTCTATTTTAGGATTAGGGTTATGTCATGAAACGTGGGCTACTAGGCCTACATTATAAATATGACACAATCAGCATTTCACTTTGGATATGAATAATCCAAATTATCAATCAGTTATCAAAACGCTCAGATATAACCACCAGGGCAGGAGGGCGAAGAGATGAGAAGAGTAGGCTATCTCAGCTGATTTATGCAGGAGATTTAAAATAATAATGTAAAACATATCTGTAGGCTTTTTAGTAACTATTTGAATGATGTTTTAGTCCAATGCATGTTGGTTGAACGCTTTGACACCTTGAACGTGAAAGTGAGTGGTTCAGTGAGTGTCTCCGCCTAGAACATCACAGAGCTGATGAACGCAGCAACGTTCTTTTTCAGAACCATGGCGAGCGCATTGTGACGCTCCCCCTTCTACTCCTACTCAGAGCCATAGATACAGTATTTTCTAAATGGTTATACTCCTACTGTTCTCTAAACAATGGTTTCATAGTTTACAATTGTATAAACTCCCAAATCATGCTCAAAATTCAATTTAATTGATGTCACTGTTGAGTGTTTTTTAATCAGTTTGATAAACATGTTTATATAACCCATTGTGACATAGCCAACCATGACTTATGGAAGAATTTGACGTATTAATGGTCCCTATAAAACCCTGTAATTATAAGAAAGAATTGTCAGATGGTTTTGAACTCAGTCAAAATCACTGCAGTATGTAGAGCGATAATGAGTAGGTCTATGTTCAGTCGTTTGTTGACAGCGACCCCGCTGAGATTCCTCCGCGAGAGGCCGCTTCTGAGTGCAGCTGGCCTGTTGTTTGCGTCCGGTTCGGCAGTCTACTTTTATAGCAAATATTACGGTATCGGTGAGGATGCACTGGCCACCGTGGAGAGCGTGGACCGTGTTGTCACGGTTGAGGAGGGTAAGTTTACATATTTGACAATGTCTAAATAGTAATAGTCCCAAATGCCACCCAATACCCTATTTCTTATTTTGACCAGGACCCATAGTTATATGGTTAAAAGGCGCTGGTCAAAAGTAGTGCACTAAATAGGGAATAGGGTGTCATTTAGGTAGCAATCATGGTGATGACATTTTTTACAGTGTAGCCCTAGATTAACAACAACAAACAAACTTGCTCCTTTGAAACCAAACCTTTGCTTTAGGTTTAATTGAACATGTTGGTACATTATGCAGACACATAAATACATTTGATGTCATACAATATAAAACACAAGTAAATATATGATCAGCCTAACTACAAGGACAGATGTCTGGTGTCTTGTAGCTAGTATTTCTTAAACTTAGAGAAAACAATCCTTTATTGTTTTTCATAAAGATAATGAGCCCACCCTGGACCAGGAGGACCCAGTCCTTGTTCAGGTAAGAATGCTGCAGGCCTATCAATAGCTTGGGTGCCAGTCTTTCTGCTCTCTTGCCAATTCCATCGTGGCAATATGATATTGGCATCACAATCCCATAAGGAGTGGACAGAGAGCTGAAACAGACTGGCACCCAGGCTATAACAATACTGCTTCATTAGCAGGATTGGTTCAATAACAATCTGTCATTCAAACTGTCATTTTACTGACTCATAAATTGATCCTGATTTTCTTCCTTAGTATGTGGTTGAGGAGGTTGGGCACTGGCCCTGTCTGGCTTTAATCCCTTGGTCTGGACCTCTGTGGGTTCCCAGCTCTGTAAGTCCATCCATTCTGATACTCTTTGGTCTTCTCTCTGGTCTTAAAACTGGTTTATGTACTTTAAACATAAACATGACGTTTTCTGAAGAACAATATGGAAATACATTTCTGTAAACATATTCCCTATTTTTTATAACTGCAGCCAACATATTACCTTACCCATGCTGGGAGGATGCTGGTGAGAGAGCTGGCAGTGTTAAACACGCAGGTAACCATGCAGATTATTGGACAAAGCTCATCTGATCTAATAGGCAGGATTACCTTCAGTATCCACTACGGTAGTGAAATACTTTGATGTTCGTTCCCTCATTTTCTCACAGATATTCACAGTGGAGCAGCCCATTTCCATCTGTTTCACTCCTGCTATGAGGATGGTATGGAATGAACTGTCCTCTCAAAATGAACAGGTAGCCATTCATATGCAGGTACCTCAGATGTTTCCTTAACCTTTCAACACAGACCTGTGTAGTGTCTCAGAATCTATCATGCAGTAGCCTCCTCTTGTGATCCTCCCTATAGCAGTCTGTCAGACCTATAGGCTACCTGTCTATCATTCAAACTGACTTTTAATTTGATCCTGTCTTGTTCCTTAGTATGTGGATGAGGAGGTTGGGCAGCGGACCTGTCTGGCTTTAATCCCTTGGTCTGGTCCTCTGTGGGTTCACAGCTCTGTAAGTCCATCCATTCTGATACTCTTTGGTCTTTAGACTGGTTTATGTAACTTAAACATAAACATGATGCTTTCTGTAGAACAATATGAAAATACATTTCTGTAAACATATTCCCTATTTTTGTAATAGTCTGTAACACTGCAGCCAACTTATTACCTTACCCATGCTGGACGGATGCTGGTGAGAGAGCTGGCAGTGTTAAACACACAGGTAACCATGCAGATTATTGGACAAAGCTCATTTTATCTAATTGGCAGGATTACCTTCAGTATCTACTATGGTAGTGGGATACTTTGATGCCCTTAAAACTGTTCCCTCATTTTCTTACAGATTTGCAAGATTGAGCAGCACATTTTCATCTTTCGTGCTGGCATGATGGTATTGGATGAACTGTCCTCTCAGCTTGAAGAGGTAGCCATTCATCTGCAGGTACTTCAGACATGTTCTTTACATTTATATCAGACCTGTGTATTTCAACTATTATCATTGCAGTGGCCTCCTCTTGCAATCTTCCCTATGCCAATATTTTACTCCTATACAGTACCAGTCTATCATTCAAACTGACTCTTAAATTGATCCTGTCTTGTTCCTTTAGTACGTGGATGAGGAGGTTCGGCAGCAGCCCTGTCTGGCTTTAATCCCTTGGTCTGGACCTCTGTGGGTTTCAAACGCTGTAAGTCCATCCATTCTGATACTCTCTGGTCTTTAGGGGGCTTAAACATAAACATAACTTTTTCTAAAAGAAACTTCTGGAAATACATTTCTGTAAACATATTCCCTTTTTTATAGCCTGTCAAACTGCAGCCAATTTATTATCTTACCCACGCTGGGAGGATGCTGGTGAGAGAGATGGCAATGTTAAACACACAGGTAACCATTCAGATTATTAACCATTAGTCATCTGATCTAATAGGGATAATTACCTTCAGTATCCACTAGTAGAATACTTTGATATCTTTAAAGCTGTTCCCTCATTTTCTCAGATTTTCACAATGGAGCAGCCCATTATCATCAGTTTCACTCCTGCTTGGAGGATGGTATGGGAGGAACTGTCCTCTCAAAATGAACAGGTAACCATTCATAGGCAGGTACCTCAGATGTTTCCTTAACCTTTGAACACAGACATGTGTATTTCAACTGCCAATTGTCTTAGAATCTATCATGCAGTGGCCTCCTCTTGCGATCCTCCCTATTCCAGTCTGTCAGTCCTATAGGCTACCTGTCTATCATTCAAACTGACTCTTAATTTAATCCTGTCTTGTTCCTTAGTATGTGGATGAGGAGGTTGGGCACCGGTCCTGTCTGGCTTTAATCCCTTGGTCTGGACCCTTGTGTGTTCCTATCTTTGTGAGTCTATCCATTCTGATACTCTCTGGTCTTTAGAGGATATTAAAGATTAACATCAAGTCACTAGTTTTCTATAAAACCACATAATGAAAAAACATATTCCCTTGTCTTCATAGCCTGTCTTCTCCAAGGCCAAACCAGTCTACTACCTCACTCGTGCTGGGAGAATGCTGGTAACAGAGCTTGCAGTGTTAAACACACAGGTAACCAAACACATTATTAACCAAAGCTCATCTGATGTTATAGGGAGAATTTACTTTACCCTGTTCCCTTTTTTTCACAGACTTCCAAATTGGTTATTGAGGAGCCTACCATTCACCTCACTGAAGCTGGGAGGCTAGTGCTTGACGAACTGTCAGCACCTTCAGATAGCCATTCACAGGTAGTCAATCACATTATTAGACAGTCATAGCTGATTAGTAATAGTACACATTACCATGTCCTCTATCTCCACAATTGTGTGTCTTATTAATCACAGAGCAATCTCTATAATTAGGGGATGTCTTTGTTTTTCAGCCAAATAGGGAAGACTCTGGTTTTCCCTATGAGAAGTTGCAGCTGGTTGGGAACTGGGGTTCGTTTCATTTCCATTACTGGAAGATCCATTATAGACGAGTGCAGGTACTTCAGACATATTCTTAACATTTATGAACACACCTGTGTATTTGAACTCCCAATTGTCTCTGGGTTTTCTTTTTGTATGTCTGTCCCTAATTGAAACCTAGGGGAAACTTGTCGTACGAACATCATGTGGGCTCTATATCACTGCCAGGGATTATACTCAGAACTGAAATCGCCTGCCAAATGTTATAGACATCTACAGCTAACATATGAGAGAGGTCTGGAGACTGAAGGAGTTTTTTCTTTATAGCAAAATGAAGAGGACATGCATCACCTGTGCATTGTGAGGGGAGTGGAGAAGCAGCTGTGGTGGAGCAGAGTCATCCAGGAAAAAATCCTGGACCCATGGGTGAGAGATTCTCAACTGGTCTTTCGTCTCAAATGCACCTGATTTGTGTCAAATGACGCACATGCTATAGGTCTACTTATATTTCCTGGATGAAATGTAATGTTTCTCTGTCTCTTTTAAAGGGTCTCGTCCAGGTGGTCCTCACCAACAAGAAGGTGACTGGTATTAAGGTACAGTCAGGCAATTTTTCACAGAAAAAAATGTAAAGTGGCAAATGTCCATTTACCTATTTGAATAAATACATGTTGACAGAAAATGAAATGACACGTTCTAATCTCTTGCCTCATTTTTAGTTCCTTGGTAGAAGGATCCATGGACTCATGTCCTGCCTTGTCAAGAGGAGGTCTGAGTTCACCTATTATGAGGATGCCCAGGTACACCCCGTTGTTTCTCTGTGTTATGATTTATTTCAGTGTTTGGTTGAGGGTTTTTTCAATATGGTGGTTTTCAGTGTTGGGCTGACAGTGTCACATGTTGTGTGTTAAACAGCAGGTGGATATCTCCACCACAGTGGAGGGGTACCAGGAGAGGGGGATGAGATGATGGCATATCAGTTCTCCACCTCTGACATCATCACCACCCCTCATGAGCCGTCCTCTGGCTCCTCTCACCAGTTCCCCCAGAATTCTCCGCCTCCCCCCTTTCCCTTCCGATTCCCCTCCCAGTCCCCCTCCACCTTACCACTCCACCCAGGACCAGGACCAGACCCCTGACAGCACTCCTCAGGTAAAACTCTTTCTACAGTCAATAATTCTTATTTCATTTGTACTTGTGTGTACAGGTGTGTGTCATTGTTTTGGTATCGATAGGTTTGTGTTGTCTGTCAAGGGTCAAGTTGTTAGGTCAAGATGAAAGTATTGTTATGATGTCACTGAATGTTTTGTCTGCTTCAGTTGATGTTGCAGGTGAAATGCAGTTTAGTAGAGTTTAAGTTAATGTGATGTCTGTTTTAGGAGTTTGAGGAGGAGTTTGTGGAGGAGCAAAATAATGCTGCAGATGTGCCCCAGTTGCGGTGGGTTCGCTTTCATGTGTTCATCTATAGTAAAAACCTTTGCTTTGAAATAATCTGCCCAAAATTGTAGTTATACAGATGTAGGATCTTAATTTGAGACAGTTTGCTACAGCAGGAAAATAATATGGAGGTGAGAAAATGTGAATTTAGCACCTTTTGTATTTCACTTCATGAACATTTCTGGACTATTTGTAAATGTACTGTCTTGTTCTCACAGGCTCTGACATCCTCAGACAGTACCTCCCTCAATTACCTCACCCACGCTGGGAGGATGGTGTTGAGTGGACTATCTGAGCTCAACCAGCAGGTAACCAATTACATAATTGTGCAACGTTCATCAGACCAGATATATAGTTCCCACTGGGCACAGATGTCATTTCAACGTCTCGTTTTGATTTACATTTGGTTGAGTTGTCAACTAATGTGAATTCAATGTGAAATCCCCCCAAAAATTAACGTAATTGGATTTAGGTTAAAAAGGCGAAATTCCCTTACGTTGATGACTTCTTTCAAATCCAATCAGTTTCCCACTTTGATTCAACATCATCACATTGACATTTTTTATTGATACAACATTGATTCAACCAGTTCTTGCACAGTGGGTTACCTTTAGGCAACAGTGATTCATAGGGTTTAGTTGAAAAGTTTCAACGTCATACTAGCCAAACAATCGGAGGCCCTTTGAATTACAGACCTGAATCTTTGAGTTTATGATCTAAGTTTTAAGGAATTTTATGATTGTTTTGTTTTGAGGATGTGAGGCAGTTTCAGCAGGCCTACGACCTACTGGTGAACTTCATTAATGAGCCAGCAAACAGGGAGCGACTAGAGCAGGAGATGGCTCTCGTAGGAGTAGGTCTACATGCAAGCTTGAGCGTTAGCTGCAGGCACCGTCTTCTCATCTAACATCTACTCAATGAGACTTTCTAAAGTGCTTGTCAATGAAGATTATGTAATTATCCTATTTGTTTGACTTCAGATCGACCGCATCAACTTCGCAGATGTTTTTTATGAATTCGTTCTACTAAGCCTTCTAGAAGGAAAGACATCTCTTCCTATATCTGTAAGTGGCCCTAAGAATGGAACATCCTGTTGTTTATCTATGCTATACACACTGTTGTCATATCAGATCTGTAGACACTCACTCATGTCCCCTGTTCCTTCTCCAGGAGCCTGGTAGCTTCCTTTATCTGCTCCTGCAAGTCATAATGAGGATTGACCCTCCTGGAGGAGCCTGGACAGAGGCTGCTGAGAACTTCTACCTCCTCGTTAAGGTACATTTGTCTCTCTCTCTCTCTCTCTCTCTCTCTCTCTCTCTCTCTCTCTCTCTCTCTCTCTCTCTCTCTCTCTCTCTCTCTCTCTCTCTCTCTCTCTCTCTCTCTCTCTCTCTCTCTCTCTCTCTCTCTCTCTCTCTCTCTCTCTCTCTCTCTCTCTCTCTCTCTCTCTCTCTCTCTCTCTCTCTCAATAATAGTTGATGATGTGTCTGTTGTCAACAGGGCCAGATGAAGGCATGGCTAGAATCCATCTTCAACCTCAATGAGTCAATCTATGAAAGCCCAGAGAGGCTCTCGGGGGAGGTGATGGGGAATCTAGAAATACAGGTTGCGTTCCTGCTGTCCAGCCTGGATTAAGGTTCCCAAACTGAGCTGAGGGCCCCATCACAAAATAAAGTGTTTTGCATTTAAACATCATTCCATTTGTTTTGTCTTGTTTATTACACACACCTGGTTCATATCCCCTCATTAGTACCTGTATAAGTGTTCCCTCTGCCCCCTTGTCTTTGTGTGTGATTGTTTATTGTGGAGGAGAGAGAAGCTCGGTGGAGCTCCATGTATTTTGTATCGCTGGGAATATTCCCTGTGTGCCTTGTATTTTCCAGTGCCCCTGTTTTGCGCACTGGAGTGTTTTTACTAGGGGTGTAACGATCCATCTACTACATCGATGTATCTATTTATATTCCTATGATCCAACTACATCGATCTGTGCTCGCGAGTTGGCCTTTTTGGACAACATATATCGATCTAACATCGTTTTAAAATGTAATAAATCGATTGTATCGATACTACGAAATAACCCATTGGATTTAAGCACGTCAGACTTTATATGGATGTTTTTTCTTAGCACTTTTAATGATAAAGGCTTTAAACATTACTCGATTCAGTCTGCCTATCCGTGACGTCATCGCGCCAGCAGCAGCGCAAAGGCGCCAAGACAACAAAGCATAGCATGGCGGATGACAGAGGAGAAGCCGACAGGCGAGAAATTATCAAGCCACCATTGCGGTCCTTACAAGAAACAGGAATCTAGGAAACTTCACCTGCACTGTCCAGTATCCAGGTATTTATTTCAGTCACACTGGTTGAATTTTTGGCTAAAAGGTTACTGAATCGATTTCAAGTCACTGAATCGTTTCGGATCGTATCGTTCTAAATGAACCAATATCGTCCTTGAATCGTATCGACAACCACGAATCGTGATACAAATCGAATCGTTGTTAAAACGAATCGTTACACCCCTATTAATTATACTTTTAACCAGCATACGTTAGTAGCAATGGAAAACACCAAATGAGCTTTTATTTTGCCATTTTCTATATACAGAGGATCCAATACACAGGAATGTGTCATTGTCAACAGATTTCTGGAGGACTGTGTACTGCTATATTTGTAATAAAAGAAACTAGAATATTTATTGTAGAGGTTGATTTGATGCAGAAGTGAGAGTAAATGCCAGTGAACACAGACCTCCAGAAACTGATCGACACTCCTATCCTAGACAGTGTCACCCCTCTTCAGCTACATAGCATTGCAGTATATTGGAAATACATTTGAAAATACTTATAAGTATACATTTGTCTGGTATCAGTATAGACGGAATGGCGTTTAACTTGCATTCGGAAGTATTGATTTTCTGCTAGCATTACAAGGCATACATATTCTCTCACACACACAAAACGTAGTCACTGCTTTCCTTCAGAATGGATCAAACAGGCAGAGGAATGCTTTCATATATATTTCTACATTTATTGGAAATGGTCAAATGCAAAAAACAATTGTTACAACGTGGACCCGGAGACTATCAAAAGTGATTTTGGCATTGTTTCGACCAGGGCCTTTTACAGGCAGAACAAGGCTCAGTCTTGGGCAACTAACAAATCCTTTCCATTATGACACCATTCTCAAAGAAAGCAGAAATGATTTGCACAAGAGTGTATGGGAGGAGGTATAGAAAAGAGTAAGGGGGCAAAAGTAGGACAGCGGTACACAGATGAGAAAAAGTAACACCATGAAACTTTTAGACGTGTAACAGTCTAGATGGTATTGAATCAGGAATGAATGAAGGAAGCGGCATAGGGAAAAGGGATGTAGGTAGAGTGGGCTCATAGAAGTAAGATGGGTGCTTCAATAGAGTCTGAAGTTGAGGGGTGGTTGGACATATACATTTACATTTACGTCATTTAGCAGACGCTCTTATCCAGAGCGACTTACAAATAGGTGCATTCACCTTATAGCCAGTGGGATAACCACTTTACAATGTTTTTTTTTTTTTTTGGGGGGGTTGGGGTAAGGGAGGGGTAGAAGGATTACTTTATCCTATCCCAGGTATTCCTTAAAGAGGTGGGGTTTCAAATAAGATGGGGTGCTGGTGTGCTTCTGCCCCCCCAATGACCCTTTTAGGTCATTGTCACACAAATATTCCCACACCCATGTCCAGGGGTCTCAGTGTTTTGTCCCTTCACGCCATTCAGTCACAGATGCAGCGCTCAAATCGTGGTCATCGTGTGTCTGTGAATCACAACATGAAAGGCGATGAGTGACCACATTTCCACATATTGAGCCATATGAAATACAACTGAAGCATAGGGCAAGAGTTTGCTGCTAACATGTATACTGTGAGTCTGAATGATGAGAGCATCTTAACCCAGCTGTAGGTCCATTGTGTGTGTGTGGTCTTTTAAGCCTCAACATCAACCAGCTCTGGAGGTATTGGGGACTTGGGATGCTTGCTGTCAAAGTGCTGCTTGAATGTCTTCGGGTCCGGCATCTGTGTCTGTAAGGGTCAGGTAAGGAATTAAAGGATATCAATGGCTGAGACTGAATTTTCTGGTGACAAAAAATAAGCAATAAGATGCATCAAACTACTACACATCACACCGGCCAGTACAATGGACTAGACATGAAAATAAACCTAAAAAAGGTAGGGACGTTAAACGTTCAGGCTGCTGCACAGACTATGGAGGCTCTAGTCTACAGCGACCAGTTAAATTGTGTTTGAGAGCATTATTTTACTCTCTAAATGGTTAAATGAGTGAGAAATAGATGGCATTGTTGCAATAGTTTGTGAGTGGGCAACATAATGTATACTATCATGTTAAATTGACATGTTGAATTATTTTGGCTTAGTAAATTATTGTATATTCCGCTAATTTCCCGAATGTGGACTGTGGACAGTTTGTGTTACTACCTTACACAAGCCTGCATTTTCACCCCATAAAATGTAGTGGAATTACACATCCATTTTACCTCAGATTGGTGATGTTAGTATGAACGTTTATGGTTATCACAATGACTGTAAAAACTTTTGGTCGCTAAAGAAATCACGGACCATGTAAAATACTGTTAGTCACTAAATCCAGCTAGAAAGACCACGTAAAACAGCTGGCTCGTATGCCCTCACCCGTCTGAGCGGGTCGGCTGTGAATGCCCTCACCCGCTATATACTTATAACTGATTGGTTTGGTTCTGCGCACTATAGTGCTGTCCGGTTAGAACATGATGTTGAGGCCCATACTAAACACTTGGTCACCACCACACGCACACACACACAGACACAGCTGTTTGTATATGAGGATGTTAATATGATTGTGGTAATCCGAATAGCTTGGAATCTTATTGTTGTGGTTCTATAAGACAAAGATATGCACAGAATTTAATGAAACGGCACAGAATTTAATGAAATGGCACAGAAAATTTGAGGCGGTCCCTCTATTAAAGTCCTTGGCCACACACCAATTCATGGTTTGACAGTCAAACTTTCACTTAAATAACTGCCAACCGTTGTCACTGTTGATATCCAATGCCGCTTCGTGATTCGTTTAAATTAGTCTAACTAACAAAAAAGTGGTCTGTTCCCTCCCGAAATCAACACCTGACATTCCAAAATATAGATGTAAGCCTTCTACAAGTTTATCTAACCAACCATAGGTTATTCCATATGTGAATAGTGTTAGTTCAAACAGCGATACACCCCAAACGTTTTTGAATTGATTTGACCACCCCATACAAAAAATGTATGCACGCATGACTGTAAGTCGCTTTGGATAAAAGCGTCTGCTAAATGGCATATTATATTATATATTATATTTCAATGTGATATCGATATGAGTGATTGACAAAACACAAAGGCACACACCTGTCTATATAAGGTCCCACAGTTGACAGTGCATGATAGAGCAAAAACCAAGCCATGAGGTCGAAGCAATTGTCTGTAGAGCTCAGAGACAGTATCATGCTGTGAGGATGTTTTTCAGCGGCAGGGACTGGAAAACTAGTCAGGATCGAGGCAATGATGAACGGAGCAAAGTACAGCGAGATACTTTATGAAAACCTGTTCCAGAGTGCTCAGGACCTAAGACTGGGGCGAAGGTTCACCTTCTAACAGGACAACAACCCTAAGCACACAGCCAAGACAAGTCTCTGAATGTCCTTGAGTGTCCTTGAGTGGCCCAGGCAGAGCCCGGACTTGAACCCGATCGAACACCTCTGGAGAGACCTGAAAAAAGCTGTGCAGCAACGCTCCCCATCTAACCTGACAGAGCTTGAGAGGATCTGCAGAGAAGAATGGGAGAAACTCCCCAAATACAGGTGTGCCAAGCTTGTAGCGTCATACCCAAGAAGACTTGATGCTGTAATCGCTGCCAAAGGTGCTTTAACAAAGTTCTGAGTAAAGGGTCTGAATACTTATGTAAATGTCTTATTTCAGTTTTTTATATCTAATAAATTAGCAAACATTTTTAAAAACCTGTTTTTGCTTTGTCATTATGGGGTATTGTGTGTAGATTGATGAGGAAAAATAACAATTTAATCAATTTTAGAATAAGGCTGTAACGTAACAAAATGTGGAAAAAGACATGGGGTCTGAATACTTTCCGAAGGCACTGTATTTATATTTATCTCAGTCTTGTGAGCACTCTAGCCATCCATGAAGTGACTATACAAGTGAATTTTTTTTTTTTGGGGGTGGGGGGGTTGGGGTAAGGGAGGGGTAGAAGGATTACTTTATCCTATCCCAGGTATTCCTTAAAGAGGTGGGTTTTCAAATAAGATGGGGTGCTGGTGTGCTTCTGCCCCCCCAATGACCCTTTTAGGTCATTGTCACACAAATATTCCCACACCCATGTCCAGGGGTCTCAGTGTTTTGTCCCTTGACGCCATTCAGTCCCAGTTGCAGCGCTCAAATCGTGGTCATCGTGTGTCTGTGAATCACAACATGAAAGGCGATGAGTGACAACATTTCCACATATTGAGCCATATGAAATACAACTGAAGCATAGGGCAAGAGTTTGCTGCTAACATGTATACTGTGAGTCTGAATGATGAGAGCATCTTAACCCAGCTGTAGGTCCATTGTGTGTGTGTGGTCTTTTAAGCCTCAACATCAACCAGCTCTGGAGGTATTGGGGACTTGGGATGCTTGCTGTCAAAGTGCTGCTTGAATGTCTTCGGGTCCGGCATCTGTGTCTGTAAGGGTCAGGTAAGGAATTAAGGATATCAATGGCTGAGACTGAATTTTCAGGTGACAAAAAATAAGCAAAGCAATAAGATGCATCAAACTACTACACATCACACAGGCCAGTACAATGGACTAGACATGAAAAGAAACCTAAAACCTGAACTCTATCTGAGAAGTAGTTGGTGAACCAGGCGAGGCAGTCATTTGAGAAACCAAGGCTATTTAGTCTGCCAATAAGAATGCAGTGATTGACAGAGTCAAAAGCCTTGGCCAGGTAGATGAAGACGGCTGCACATTACTGTCTTTTATCGATCGCGGTTATTATATCGTTTAGGACATTGAGCGTGGCTGAGGTGCACCCATGACCAGCTCGAAGAGGGGGATGACCGCGGAAGCTTTCCAATCTCTGGGGATCTCAGATGATACGAAAGAGAGGTTGAACAGGCTAGTAATAGGGGTTGCGACAATTTCGGCGGCTAATTTTAGAAAGAAAGGGTCCAGATTGTCTAGCCCAGCTGATATGTAGGGGTCCAGATTTAGCAGCTCTTTCAGGACATCAGCCATCTGAATTTGGGTGAAGGAGAAGCAGCGGAGGGTGCAGAGCTGGTGGCTGGGGTAGGGGTAGCCAGGTGGAAAGCATTGCCAGCCATAGCAAAATGCTTATTGAAATTCTCGATTATCGTAGATTTATCGGTGGTGTTTCCTAGCCTCAGTGCAGTGGGTAGCTGGGAGTAGGTGCTCTTATTCTCCATGGCCTTTTCAGTGTCCCAAAACTTTTTGTAGTTAGTGCTACAGGATGCACGTTTCTGTTTGAAAAAGCTAGCCTTTGCTTTCCTAACTGATTGTGTATATTGGTTCCTGACTTCCCTGAAAAGTTGCATATCGCAGGGGCTGTTCGATGCTAATGAAGTGCACCACAGGATGTTTTTGTGCTGGTCAAGGGCAGTCAAGTCTGGGGTGAACCAGGGGCTATACATGAACTCTAACATTGGTTTCAGTTGGAATGACGGTAAATGACTCAGACATTGATGGCAAATATGGCAAACTGAAACTAAAATAACCAATTTACCTGAGTCTACAATGGCAGAGTCTTAATATAGAGTTCGGATAGTGAGAAGTAACTTTCAAGACAGAAGCAATTGTGCCCTATAGTGGTGGACTTTATACTGTACCAGGTTACTACACAACTAACATACATTGAGTGTACAAAACATTAGGAACACCTGCTCTTTCCATGACATAGACTAACCAGGTAAATTCAGGTGAAATCTATGATCCTTTGAACGGGGTATGGTAGTAGGTGTATCAAGAATGGTCCACCACCCAAAGGTCATTCAGCCAACTTGACACAACTGTGGGAAGCATTGGAGTCAACATGGGCCAGAATCCCTTTGGAACGCTTTCGACACCTTGTAGAGTCCATGCCCCGACAAATTGAGGCTGTTCTGAGCAACAGGGGGTGCAACTCAATATTAGCAAGGTGTTCTTAATGTTTTGTACACTCAGTGTATGTAGGCCTACATGTTTTTAAATAGTACAGTATCACACATCACAGTACAATGCCATAAAGCGTGGGCCTGTAGTACATGTAAATCAACTTAAAGTTGGTTTTTATTTCCATAAGCAAAGAATAAAGCATAATTGTTCATGTAATATTAGCCTCATAACAACTCCAGGAATAGGAAATAGTGATGAAATAATCAAATAAATGAAAAGACAGAGACAAATGCTTTTGAACTACTATTTATTGTTTTTAAAAATGTCAAATTCAGTGCAGAGTATAGATCCCTGTTAGGTGGCAAAGTGTCACAAGAATCCTGTGGGGAGAGAAAACAAGAGAATACATTCATTTAATGGGTGTTACAGTTTTTCTCAATTGCTAAAACACTAAACCCTATTGTCTGAACCAAATGCTCAGTTGCCTGAACCCACTGATTGAATCAATCACTCTTTTGGCAAAACCATAAGCACTTTTCACCTGTTTAGACACAACTTGCCAACACATTTTCATTGTGATGCACCCGTGCTGCATAATGGTGAGCACAGGTGACAAAAGTCAAACACAATTAGAGCACAGGTATCACCACTTGAACACAACAACTCAAAATTGATCACACTTGTGGCTAATGATGTGAGGGAACATATACAGTAAGCCAGTTCAGAGAGCACTGGTTTGTGAGGCCCTACAATGGATAGAAATCTGAGAGGAAGAGTTTGTGTGAGAGGAGGTCGAGGTGGTCGAAGTGGTCAGCGAAGACAAAGAACAGTAATATCTGATGAAATCAGAGCTACTGTGATTGACCATGTTCTTGTCCATGGTATGAACATGAGGGAGGCTGGACAAAGGGTACAACCAAACATCAGTAGATTCACTGTGTCCACCATAATCCGAAGATTTAGAGAAGAGAACAGGTAATTACCTTTTTTTGACATTATAGTACAGTATGTAAATGTTGACAGCAATTACTGTATGACATACTATATACTGTACCACACTATACTGTAAGTGAATATATGTTTCAGTACATCACTGTACCAATGTACTGTAGTATTGTAATGGAGGGTTGGTCTAACTGTTTGTAGGCCTAGTATTCCATGTATATTTTTGTAACTCCATGTTCTCTTTTTGTAGAATTGAAAGACTGCCACATGGGGGTGGGAGGACAGGTATGTTCTCCCCACACCAAGAGACCCTAATTGTTGATATGGTCCGTGAGAACAATGCCATTAAACTGAGCGAAATTCAGCAGAAGATCATTGAGGACCATTTACATTTTGAGGGTATCAACAGTGTCAGCCTCTCTACTGTTGATCGTGTCCTCAAGCGCAACAGACTGCGCATGAAACAGCTATACAGAGTGCCCTTTGATCGCAACTCAGACAGAGTCAAAGAGCAAAGATTCCAGTATGTACAGGTTGGCATATATCCAGACACATTCAATGTTGATTACTCTAAGTAGTGATTTACTGTAGTGGCCTAAATCACTTTTTCCGTATCACTTACAAAACTATATCTATTTCTACAGAGGGTTTTTCAACTGGATGCAATGGAAAGACCCCATCAATACATCTACATGGATGAAGCTGGGTTTAATCTCACCAAAAGGAGAAGGAGAGGCCGTAATGTGATTGGCCATCGGGCCATTGTTGGTGTTCCTGGGCAGCGTGGTGGCAATGTCACATTATGTGCTGCCATCAGCAATCATGGGGTTGTCCACCATCATGCCAACCTGGGGCCCTACAACACTCACCAGCTCCTCATTTTCCTCAATCACATGCGAGATGCTTTGTTAGGGCAGCAGGATGAGCATCCCATCTATGTTGTTGTTTGGGACAATGTGAGTTTTCACAGAGCCCTCCAGGTTAGAGAGTGGTACAATATGAACCAAGGTTTTATCAATCTTTGCCTTCCACCGTACTCCCCTTTCCTAAACCCCATTGAGGAATTCTTCTCCTCATGGCGGTGGAAGGTATATGAACGCCAACCTTACACCAGGGTAAATCTCCTGCAAGCCATGGGACTTGCCTGTGGTGACATAGGTGTGGAGGCATGCCAAGTCTGGATACGACTTGCCAGGGGTTTTTTCCCCCGTTGCCTGGCCAGACAAAATGTGGCCTGTGATGTGGATGAAGTCCTGTGGCCTGACCCAGTACGGAGACATGATGCTGTGGCTGAGTAATGCACTTATTTGTATATTTTGGTACTTTATTTTACATGGGCTTACTGTACACAAGTGGCAAACGCATAAGATTTCTGTTTGTTTTTACAAGTGCTACATGTAAATGCACAAGATTTCTGTTTTGTCTTTTTGTACAAGTGCTAAATGCACCGTTTTTTTTTTTTGCAACATGCATTTAGCCTACAGTGAACAATAAACATTTATTTCTCCAGCTTCATGTCCTGAGCATTGTGTTTTCTATTTTTCTACGTAGTGTTTAGTGACTGTTCAGTAGTGTTTTTTATTTTGATTGACTCGGGGCACGATTTGACAACATAGTTCAGTTTTGAGCACAGATTGAACTGTTTTGAGGTGAAAGTTTGGTTTTGCAAGAAGAGTCTGAGGTTTTGTGAATGTAGCTTGAAAATTGGGCTTTATGTTCACAGTTAAGAGAAAAGGAGAGCAGCTTTCAAGAAATGTGTCTTAGCAATCGAGAAAAACTGTAACTAATCAGGGTTCAACGAAGCACTTCAAGTCCTCAATTCCAGAGAGAGAGAGAGAGAGAGAGAGAGAGAGAGAGAGAGAGAGAGAGAGAGAGAGAGAGAGAGAGAAGTGTGGCGTGGCCCTTCAGGTCTCTGCAGTAGGACTACATGCTGGCCATGAGGTACTCCAGGTGGTACTCCAGGTGGCTGGAGAGCTCAGTGACCAGAGACTCTCGGTTAAAGTACCAGGCCAGCTGCTGCCCAAACATGTCATCTAGCAGAGCCATCAGCCCGCCCTGAAGGGAACCCCACACAACACATAGAAAATGGCTCTGAGCTACTAGCTTATCAAGAGGAGAGAGACAATGAGAGTTACTCCCCCTAAAACGGAATTGAAACCCTGTTAACCAGGAACGAGTAAAGAGGAAGTAAACTAGTAATAAGGAAGAAAACAGGAAGTAAACTCTTGACTCTTACATTGAGCAGCAACAGGTATCTCTCAGCCTTTGGCTCAATGCTGGCAACAGTGGGCAGGAAGGAGTACAGGAGAGCGTACAGACGCTCCATGAACCCACCAGGTTGCTAAAGTAAACAGAGGAGGAGAGAAGAGAAATTGAAGTGAAATTGCTAATAGACAGACATCTAAACATTTACCAGCGAGATGCTACTTACCACCATCAGGGATTTCTGAGCTGTCATCATCCCAAACAGCACCAGCTCAAAAGGACGTCTATCAGGTTAACATGATGGATCTAGGACAAGAAAACACGTTTGGAGAAAATAGGAATGATTTCAAATAGATCAGCTACTGTTCCGTATAAAAGACATGCATGTGGAAGAACTCAAAGTGAGACTTGAAAGAGTTAATGAACTCACCTTTGCCTCAGCCAGCTCCCTCTCAATGTCAATCTGCTTGGAGGGGTCACTCAGGTAGTTCACAAAGTCGTTATAGGCACGGATGAATTCGGCCTCATCCTATCACAAAGCAAAGAGCAGTGATGTTAGTGCACAGAACACATTTCCCACGAGGACGCTCTCTTTCCCTTGAAGGACAATGAGTTAGTGAGCTACCATCTGGTGGACCTGAACCAGTGCGCCCAGTAGGACCTTTCCCGCCACAAACAGATGGTTCCTGCTCAGGGTGGAACCGAGCAGGGTCTAGAGAAGAGGGAAGAGTTAGGGTGAGACACCCATCTTCCTCTAGGAGACAGACAGAACAGGAAGACACAGAGAGTCAAAGAAAAGTGGGTCCACTCACAGTAAAGGCCTGGCGCAGGGAGATGAGCCTCAGGCCAATGTCCTCCACTCTCTTGGTGGTAAGGTAGAGGCTGTGGAAGAGAGGGAATGGAGTTTGTCAACCAGTACTGTCAATGGGGGATAACAGCATTGTGACCACTATCCTTCAGCATCTGACAAGCCCAGGCTACACACACATTTAGAGGGACTCACTTTAGCAGAGGAACCTCCCTCTCCTCAGGCAGCAGGTCCTCCTCCCAGCCCTACAACAACAGAACAAACATTCAACATCAGTGACCAATGTAATGACATGACAAACAATGGGTCAATCGAAGGATCTTAATGCTACTAGTCAATAGTATGTGTATGTGTGTGTGTAACATCTGACCTCATAGCAGTTGTGGCCCTCAGGCTCTGGCTCAGTGAACTGCTGAGTGGTGGGCGTAGAGACGGAGGCAGCCTCCGACCACGCCGAGAAGGAGAGCAGCCCATCCAGCCCCATGTGGAGAGTGGCGTACGCCACCGAGACATCAGTTTGCTGCTCAAAACACACACACACAACACACGTTATTAGAACCATATCTAATGGAAAAATGCCCTGTAATTTCTATTCTATACACATAGGAAATTGTTTATTTACCTGGTAGCAGCCAAGCGTCACGGCCACAGACGTCTCGTGGCGGAGGTGAGACGCATACTGGGTCACCCTGCCAGCCACATACTGACAGAGCGAAACGACATGTTAAGGCCAAATGGAGTAAGTGAAGAAAAATCTAATACTAATTCAGTAGTATTTACATCTTACCTGGATCCAAGAGATGGACTGCACCTTGGTGGCACAGTAGGGGATGCCCTCTGGACTAAGTCTGTTTGTCTCCTTGGAGATGGCCCACATCAGTTGAGTCTCCAGGCCTCGAACCCTACTCGCATGGTGCATCCTCACCACCACCTGCTGTGGAGTGAAACAACAAGACAACATCAACAAAACAATATCAGCCATCGCTGTAACATATTTCCATCAAGATCACATGACACTGACAATGTAGATTAGGATTAGGTAGTGACAAAGACACATACCTGGGATCCCCCACGCATGTAGGTGATAATGGGGCTGATGAACTGGAAAGTTCTCCAAGCTTCAGCCACCGGACCGGCATTGTTCTGCACAAGAGGGGTTGACATTACAATACATTCAGGTTAGAAACAGCAAACACTGCAACAGTGATGTGACTGTGTGTGTGGGTCGCTTACCCTGATCACAACAGGCCCACAGTACAGGGAGCTAAACCTAATCGGTATCAACTGCCAATTACCAGTGGCCTCCTAAAGCAGAAAGCAGACAACAACGATTTTTAGAATGTCAAAGTGACACAAATTGAATATCTGGGATACTTTTCAAACTTTCTGAAAATTGTACCTCAAGGATAGTCGGCACATCTGGCACCTCCTCAATGATGGCTGGCAGCAGTGGTACATCCGGCACATCATCCAATGGCACAACCAACTGGACCACATCCAGGACAGTTGATTCTAAAATTAGGAACATTGGAATACAAACAAACAAATGTTAGGATGTAAAACGTAGCGAGCTAGCTAGTACTACTAGTTCAAAAGTGCATCTCCTGGCAAAAGTTACTAAAGTTAACGTTAGCTTGCAAGTATGGATTACAGAAATACACAACATTTCACAAATTACATTTATATTGTTAAATGTGGTAAAATAAGAAGTTTAAACTCAACATACCCTCTTCGAAGTCGATGTCGCTGTCCACCTCCCGACGATTGCGAACCCTGCAAAACGGGAAAAGACAACAAAAACAACCCACAAATGAATTTGAACAACCTGTCGACGCAGTAGACCGCCAGCGTCCACGCACTCTCTCCATCAATTTTGAAAAGCACCCAGGCATTTTCCAGCCGATTTTTCAGTCTCAGGTCTCAAAATCAGTCAAGTTTGTTGTTGTTGAACAGCAAACTGAAGTTATTGTTGTTTTCGAACAGAAAACGTTCAATAGAACGCCGAGATGTTCTATCGGTTAGATGTCTCTTGGCAACACATATTTTTGAAAATTTTTGTTTACAAAATGGACAGCTGTGTTGCCATAGAAATGAGTTTGGAACTCTATGGTTACCATTAGAATTCTATAAAAATTCCATTCCATGAGTTTGGAACTCTATGGTTACCATTAGAATTCTATAAAAATGCCATTCCTAGTCATCATTCTAATTCTATTGACCCTATTTTGTCACCAGAGGATTTCCTATGTTGTTGGTATAATATAAAACAAAAACACCAAATGTTATTTTTAAGTCACTAGCTAGGTCAATGGCCCATTGACATGTTTTAGCATGTTTCATGGAAGTTGTTGTTGTTGTTGAACTTCTGAAAGTCTAGGCTTTGGCTCAGTGCATAATAAAGTATTGTGGCGCACAGACAACCCGGTTTAAAATATATTGACCAAATTCAGACAAGGGGGGCAAAGCCACAGCCCACTGAGGTAGGAGAGCACTCAATCAATCAATCAATTTTATTTTATATAGCCCTTCTTACATCAGCTAATATCTCGAAGTGCTGTACAGAAACCCAGCCTAAAACCCCAAACAGCTAGTAATGCAGGTGTAGAAGCACGGTGGCTAGGAAAAACTCCCTAGAAAGGCGAAAGCCTAGGAAGAAACCTAGAGAGGAACCAGGCTATGAGGGGTGGCCAGTCCTCTTCTGGCTGTGCCGGGTGGAGATTATAACAGAACCATGCCAAGATGTTCAAAAATGTTCATAAGTGACAAGCATGGTCAAATAATAATCAGGAATAAATCTCAGTTGGCTTTTCATAGCCGATCATTAAGAGTTGAAAACAGCAGGTCTGGGACAGGTAGGGGTTCCATAACCGCAGGCAGAACAGTTGAAACTGGAATAGCAGCAAGGCCAGGCGGACTGGGGACAGCAAGGAGTCACCACGGCCGGTAGTCCCGACGTATGGTCCTAGGGCTCAGGTCTCTCAGTTGGCTTTTCATAGCCGATCATTAAAGAGTTGAAAACAGCAGGTCTGGGACAGGTAGGGGGTTTCGTAGCCGCAGGCAGAACAGTTGAAACTGGAATAGCAGCAAGGCCAGGCGGACTGGGGACAGCAAGGTGTCATCATGCCCGGTAGTCCTGACGTATGGTCCTAGGGCTCAGGTTCTCAGAGAGAAAGAGAGAACGAGAGAATTAGAGAGAGCATACTTAAATTCACACAGGACACTGGATAAGACAGGAGAAGTACTCCAGGTATAACCAACTAACCCCAGCCCCCGACACATAAACTACTGCAGCATAAATACTGGAGGCTGAGACAGGAGCGGTCCGGAGACACTGTGGCCCCATCCGAAGAAACCCCCGGACAGGGCCAAACAGGAAGGATATAACCCCACCCACTCCGCCAAAGCACAGCCCCCCGCACCACTAGAGGGATATCCCCAACCACCAACTTACAATCCTGAGACAAGGCCGAGTATAGCCCACAGAGGTCTCCACCACAGCACAAACCAAGGGGGGGCGCCAACCCAGACAGGAAGATCACGTCAGTAACTCAACCCACTCAAGTGACGCACCCCTCCCAGGGACGGCATGAAAGAGCACCAGCAAGCCAGTGACTCAGCCCCTGCAACAGGGTTAGAGGCAGAGAACCCCAGTGGAGAGGGGAACCGGCCCGGCAGAGACAGCAAGGGCTGTTCGTTGCTCCAGCCTTTCCGTTCACCTTCACACTCCTGGGCCAGACTACACTCAATCATATGACCTACTGAAGAGATAAGTCTTCAGTAAAGACTTAAAGGTTGAGACCGAGTCTGCGTCTCTCACATGGGTAGGCAGACTGTTCCATAAAAATGGAGATCTATAGGAGAAAGCCCTGCCTCCCGCTGTTTGCTTAGAAATTCTAGGGACAATTAGGAGGCCTGCGTCTTGTGACCGTAGCGTACGTATTGGTATGTACGGCAGGACCAACTCGGAAAGATAGGTAGGAGCAAGCCCATGTAACGCTTTATAGGTTAACAGTAAAACCTTGAAATCAGCCCTTGCCTTAACAGGAAGCCAGTGTAGGGAAGCTAGCACTGGAGTAATATGATCAAATTTCTTGGTTCTAGTCAGGATTCTAGCAGCCGTATTTAGCACTAACTGAAGTTTATTTAGTGCTTTATCCGGGTAGCCGGAAAATAGAGCATTGCAGTAGTCTAACCTAGAAGTAACAAATGCATGGATTAATTTTTCTGCATCATTTTTGGACAGAAAATTTCTGATTTTTGCAATGTTACGTAGATGGAAAAAAGCTGTCCTTGAAACAGTCTTGATATGTTCGTCAAAAGAGAGATCAGGGTCAAGAGTAACACCGAGGTCCTTCACAGTTTTATTTGAGACGACTTTACAACCATCTAGATGAATTGTCAGATTTAACAGAAGATCTCTTTGTTTCTTGGGACCTAGAACAAGCATCTCTGTTTTGTCCGAGTTTAAAAGTGAAAAAGTTTTCAGCCATCCACTTCCTTATGTCTGAAACACAGGCTTCTAGCGAGGGCAATTTTGGGGCTTCACCATGTTTCATTGAAATGTACAGCTGTGTGTCATCCGCATAGCAGTGAAAGTTAACATTATGTTTTCGAATAACATCCCCAAGAGGTAAAATATATAGTGAAAACAATAGTGGTCCTAAAACGGAACCTTGAGGAACACCGAAATGTACAGTTGATTTGTCGGAGGACAGACCATTCACAGAGACAAACTGATATCTTTCCGACAGGTAGGATCTAAACCAGGCCAGAACTTGTCCGTGTAGACCAATTTGGGTTTCCAGTCTCTCCAAAAGAATGTGGTGATCGATGGTGTCAAAGGCAGCACTAAGGTCTAGTAGCACGAGGACAGATGCAGAGCCTCGGTCTGACGCCATTAAAAGGTCATTTACCACCTTCACAAGTGCAGTCTCAGTGCTATGATGGGGTCTAAAACCAGACTGAAGCATTTCGTATACATTGTTTGTCTTCAGAAAGGCAGTGAGTTGCTGCGCAACAGCTTTTTCTAAAATTTTTGAGAGGAATGGAAGATTCGATATAGGCCGATAGTTTTTTATATTTTCCGGGTCAAGGTTTGGCTTTTTCAAGAGAGGCTTTATCACTGCCACTTTTAGTGAGTTTGGTACACATCCGGTGGATAGAGAGCTGTTTATTATGTTCAACATAGGAGGGCCAAGCACAGGAAGCAGCTCCTTCAGCAGTTTAGTAGGAATAGGATCCAGTATGCAGCTTGAAGGTTTAGAGGCCATGATTATTTTCATCATTGTGTCAAGTATCTGCATAATAATAATCCACATCTCTTTTATAAACAGGATAGTATCATTGATTATATAAAAGTGCATGTATGAATAAGTCTGATTGACCTTTTTTCATGGCAGGTTCACCTTCTGAAGCCGGACGAGGTTCCCAAAGCGTGCTGCGCACCCACCAAGCTCAGTCCCATCTCCGTACTCTTCTGTGACGACAACAACAATGTGATCCTAAAGAAGCATCACAACATGGTGGTCAAGACCTGTGGATGCCTGTGACACCTGTGGTAGCCCATCTATTCTACATCATTTTTATAAACTTGACTACCATTGTTCCAAAAGATACAAACGGGGTAATATACCTTGCAACCAGCAGTTGATAGCAATAATCTGGCAATATGTGTATAAATAGTATGTACAGTGGGGAGAACAAGTATTTGATACACTGGCGATTTTGCAGGTTTTCCTACTTACAAAGCATGTAGAGGTCTGTCATTTTTTTATCATAGGTACACTTCAACTGTGAGAGACGGAATCTAAAACAAAAATCCAGAAAATCACATTGTATGATTTTTAAGTAATTAATTTGCATTTTATTGCATGACATAAGTATTTGATATCCTACCAATCAGTAAGAATTGTTAGTTTTTCTTTAAGAAGCCCTCCTGTTCTCCACTCATTATCTGTATTAACTGCACCTGTTTGAACTCGTTACCTGTATAAAAGACACCTGTCCACACACTCAATCAAACAGACTCCAACCTCTCCACAATGGCCAAGACCAGAGAGCTGTGTAAGGACATCAGGGATAAAATTGTAGACCTGCACAAGGCTGGGATGGGCTACAGGACAATAGGCAAGCAGCTTGGTGAGAAGGCAACAACTGTTGGCGCAATTATTAGAAAATGGAAGAAGTTCATGCTCCATGCAAGAGCTCACCTCGTGGGGCATCAATGATCATGAGGAAGGTGAGGGATCAGCCCAGAACTACACAGCAGGACCTGGTCAATGACCTGAAGAGAGCTGGGACCACAGTCTGAAGAAAACCATTAGTAACACACTACGCCGTCATGGATTAAAATCCTGCAGTGTACGCAAGGTCCCCCTGCTCAAGCCAGCACATGTCCAGGCCCGTCTGAAGTTTGCCAATGACAATCTGGATGATCCAGAGGAGGAATGGAAGAAGGTCATGTGGTCTGATGAGACAAAAATAGAGCTTTTTGGTCTAAACTCCACTCGCCGTGTTTGGAGGAAGAAGAAGGATGAGTACAACCCCAAGAACACCATCCCAACCGTGAAGAATGGAGGTGGAAACATCATTCTTTGGGGATGCTTTTCTGAAAAGGGGACAGGACGACTGCACCGTATTGAGGGGAGGATGGATGGGGCCATGTATCACGAGATCTTGGCCAACAACCTCCTTCCCTCAGTAAGAGCATTGAAGATGGGTCGTGGCTGGGTCTTCCAGCATGACAATGACCCGAAACACACAGCCAGGGCAACTAAGGGAGTGGCTCCGTAAGAAGCATCTCAAGGTCCTGGAGTGGCCTAGCCAGTCTCCAGACCTGAACCTAATAGAAAATCTTTGGAGGGAGCTGAAAGTCCGTATTGCCCAGCGACAGCCCCGAAACCTGAAGGATCTGGAGAAGGTCTGTATGGAGGAGTGGGCCAAAATCCCTGCTGCAGTGTGTGCAAACCTGGTCAAGACCCTACAGGAAACGTATGATCTCTGTAATTGCAAACAAAGGTTTCTGTACCAAATATTAAGTTCTGCTTTTCTGATGTATCAAATACTTATGTCATGCAATAAAATGCAAATGAATTACTTAAAAATCATACAATGTGATTTTCTGGAGAAAAAAAATTAAATTACAGACCTCTACATGCTTTTTAAGTAGGAAAACCTGCAAAATCGGCAGTGTATCAAATACTTGTTCTCCCCACTGTATCTACACTGAACAAAAATATGAACGCAACAATTTCAAAGATTTTACTGAGTTACAGTTCATATAAGGAAATCAGTCAATTAAAATATATTCTTTAGGCCCTAATCTATGGATTTCCATGACTGGGAATACAGATGTGCATCTGTTGGTCACAGATACCTTTTTAAATAAAGATAGGTGCATGGATCAGAAAGCCAGTCAGTATCTGGTGTGACCACCATTTGCCTCATGCAGCGGGACACATCTCCTTAGCATAGAGTTGATCAAGCTGTTGATTGAGGCCTGTAGAATGTTGTCCCACTCCTCTTCGATGGTTTTGCGGAAGTTGCTGGATACTGGCAGGAACTGAAACACGCTGTCATGCACGTCGATCCAGAGCATTCCAAACATGCTCAATGTGTGAGATGTCTTGTGAATATGCAGGCCATGGAAGAATTGTGACATTTTCAGCTTCCAGGAATTGTGTACAGATCCTTGCGACATGGGACTGTGCATTATCATGCTGATATATGAGGTGATGGCGGCAGTTGAATGGCACAACAATGGGCCTCAGGATCTCGTCACGGTATCTCTGTGCATTCAAATTGCCATCGATAAAATGCAATTGTGTTTGTTGTCCGTAGCGTATGCCTGCCCATACCGTAATCCCACTGCCACCATGGGGCACTCTGTTCACAACATTGACATCAACAAACCACTCGGCAAAGCGACGCGAGATTCATCCGTGAAGAGCACACTTATTCAGCATGCCAGGGGCCATCGAAGGTGAGCATTTGCCCACTGAAGTCAGTTACGATGCCGAACTGCAGTCAGGTCAAGACCCTGGTGAGTACAACGAGCACGCAGATGGGCTTCCCTGCAACTTTTTCTTACAGTTTGTGCAGAAATTCTTCAGTTGTGCAATCTCACAGTTTCATCAGCTATCCAGGTGTCTGATCTCAGACGATCCCGCAGGTGAAGAAGCTGGATGTGGAGGTCCTGGGCTGGCGTGCTTACACGTGGTCTGCGGTTGTGAGGCCAGTTGCACTTACAGCCAAATTCTCTAAAACGACATTGGAGGCGGCTTATGGTAGAGAAATGAACATTAAAATTCTCTTGCAACAGCTCTGGTGGCCATTACTGCAGTCAGCATGCCAACTGCATGCTCCCTCAAAATTTGAGACATCTGTGACATTGTGTCGTGTGGCACAAGGTGTGCTGTTTATTCAGCTTCTTGATATGCCACACCTGTCAGGCGGATGGATTATCTTGGCAAAGGAGAAATACTCACTAACAGGGATGTAAACAAATTGGTGCACCAAATCTGAGAGAAATAAGGTTTTTGTGCGAATGGAGAATTTCTGGGATCTTTTATTTCAGCTCATGAAACATGGGACCAACACTTTATATGTTGCATTTATATTTTTGTTCAGTATAATATATTGATTATTTAGTGTGAGAATGGTATATGAATAACACCTCCTCCATAAAGAAATCCTAAATTGAGATCTTCACATTGGACTCAAAACATACTTCACTCTTGATTAAACTATTAAAATCTACAGTAATTCAGATAATTACATCACCCTTTGTCATATATTCTATGTATCCAATCAAAGCTGTAAAGTACTGTGACATAAGTGCAATGCAAAATTTCTACCCTTTTGATGGCTATGTTGTCTTGTTGAACCATGAATTTCTCATTGTCTCTTTTAGATGTACTACACATGGTTCAATTAAAAAGCTAAATATATGGACTATATATGCGTGGCAAAAATGTGTGCATTTCTTTAATTATTAGGGGTGTAACGATCCATCTACTACATCGATGTATCGATTTATATTCCTATGATCCAACTACATCGATCTGTGCTCGGCGAGTTGGCCTTTTGGACAACATATATCGATCTAACATCGTTTTAAAATGTAATAAATCGATTGTATCGATACTAGGAAATAACCCATTGGATTTAAGCACGTCAGACTTTATATGGATGTTTTTTCTTAGCACTTTTAATGATAAAGGCTTTAAACATTACTCGATTCAGTCTGCCTATCCGTGACGTCATCGCGCCAACAGCAGCGCAAAGGCGCAAAGACAACCATAGCATGGCGGACTACAGAGGAGAAGCCGACGAGCGAGAAATTATCAAGCCACCATTGCGGTCCAGTGTGTGGAAACACTTTGGCTTTTGCAAAGACGGAGATGTTCTAAATAAGTCGCTCGCTGTTTGTAGGATATGTAAAGGTCAAGTAAAGTACAACGGCAACACGACAAATCTCTCCAACCACCTACTAAGGCGCCATGGGATTTCACACAACACAGACCGTCCAGGCACCTCTTGCAGCGTTCCCGCTGCTACAGCAGCGAAAGGTAAAGTCAACTCTGCAGAAGCCTCAGGTCTCGCCTGCATGTTTAGTCAGAGACTAGGCCAAAACTCAGCTCGGGCGAAAAACATCACGGCAACAATTGCCAAGTTTATCTGCAAAGACATGCGACCCTACAGTGTGGTTGAAAATCCGGGATTCCGTGAAATGATTCAAAAATTGGAGCCAAGGTACACAATACCAAGCCGACCACACTTCTCAGAAAAGGTTATTCCTGCATTATGCGAAAGTACTAAGAATGATGTGAAGCTGTCGCTTTCTCAAGCTGAACGAGTAGCGATAACGACAGATGGCTGGAACGTCATGCTCAAATCAAGGGTATGTGACAATTACCTCTCATCACATTGATCCGGAGTGGAAAATGAAGACCTTTGTTCTGCTAACCAGAGTTTTAAATGAAGCCCATACTGGTAAAAATATTGGCGCGTTACTGCGTGAAGCCTGCATGGAGTGGAAAATCTACGACAAGAATCCTGCCATCGTCACAGATAACGCCAGGAATATGATTGTGGCCGGTGCAGAAGCCCAGTTCAGTCCACACATTACCTGCTTCGCACATACACTCAACCTTGCCTCGCAGAAGGGTTTGGGGGTGGACCGTGCTTCAGGTTGTTGGGGAAAGTGCGAAAAATTGTTGGATATTTTCACCGCAGCCCGATTGCATGTCACGCCCTACAGGAAAAACAAACTCTGATGGATTTACCAAAACATAAACTGATCCAAGACATAATCACCAGATGGAACAGTTCATTCGAAATGCTTGAACGTTTTTTGGAACAACAGCCAGCTATAATGGCAACCCTGATGTCCAAGGATCTACGAAAGGGGGTCACAGATGTAGGCACGCTGAGTGAGAGTGATATTGCCAACATGGATGACATTGTTCAGTTGATGGGTCCTGTCAAAATGGCAACCACTGTGATGTGTGAAGAAGACCAGCCAACTCTCTCTGTAATTGCTCCTCTTCAAGCAAAACTGCTGAAACACCTACAGCCATGCGAAGACGACTCAACCCTGGTTGCAGAGATTAAGAGGGTGATGGCCAGTGACCTCTCCACACGCTACAGAGGCACCCAAGATGCTCTCAACATAGGTAATTAATTTGGAGTCTTAATTAAAATCAACTTGGTTAATATTTTAGGTTATTAGACTGTATTCATTTGTAAAATGCCACACCTTTGCGTTTTCAAGTTTGAATTTGAGTTGTTTTTTCATATGGAAAAGTTAACAAGATATCTGCAATACAATTCTTAGTTCATGGTGGCTTTACATCATCACTGTGCCACATTTCTTTTAAACATACTAAAGTTTAATCTTCTGATTATTTTGTGTATGAGGAGGTGGTCATCACTTGCAATTTCAGGTCAACTTAATTTAATAATGCAATGAATGCAATATTCTTGTTCTTTAAACAGCATCAGCGTTGGACCCGCGATTTAAAGAACTGCCCTACCTGGAAAAAGAGGACAGAGAACAGGTCTACACAAAACTGGTTTTTGAGGCAGAAGTGTCCCACCAGGTAACTCTTCTCTCCTCTTTCCTCTTCTCTTTTCTCTTCTCCCCTTTCATTTGTCCTCTCTCAAATCTCATCTGTTCTTTATCTTCCTCTAAATTTATGTGTGCAGTATTACAGAGCAGAAATTTGAACAGTTCACACATTCTTACATCAATAGATGCAAGCAATGGGAAATCAGGAGGAAGACGAGGGAAGCTCAAGCACAAAGCTGTCAGGATTCAATGAAGAGACCACAGGTGTGTTTCATGTGATACCAATAAAAGATTATTGTTGTTTTTTATTAATGAGAAACATGACTATATTTTGAAATATATTTCTTATATTGTAGCTCCAAATGAGTCACCTCCTTGTAAGAAGAAAGCCTTAGATGCGCTGTTTGGCGATTCCTTCACCCAAAGAGAAAGAAAATCCACAAGCGAGACAGCCAGAGCAGAGGTGTTAAAGTACCGAGCAAAGGATGCGTTGCCTTTGACTGAAAATGCCATGAAGTGGTGGAGATCTCAGGAGAAAGAGCTACCTGTACTTTCCTCCCTTGCTAAACGGTACCTGTGCCAGCAGAACGAGTTTTTAGTACTGCTGGCGACATAGTGAACGCACAGAGAAGTGTTCTGCAGCCAGATCATGTTGATCAGTTGATATTTTTGAAAAAAAATCTGTAGTCATTGAAGAGTAGCCTAGTAGGTTACACTTGATCTTTTGTTGAATATTGTTTGTTTATTAAAATGAGAGTAGTAGCAGGTTCATCCACTGCTCATTCAACCTGAAGAAATGTTGGTTGCACTTTATTTTTGATATTAATACTGTATTTGTATTGTAATGTTGAAAAACAAAAGCAGAAGTAGCAGGTAAACCTACTGTTAATTCAACCTGAAGAGATGTTGGTTGCACTTTATTTTTGATATTAATACTGTATTTGTATTGTAATGTTGAAAAACAAAAGCAGAAGTAGCAGGTAAACCTACTGTTAATTCAACCTGAAGAGATGTTGGTTGCACTTTATTTTTGATATTAATATTGTAATATTTTTATGTTGAAAAACAAAAGCAGAAGTAGCAGGTAAACCTACTGTTGAAATGTTGGTTGCACTTACTGTACTTTTATTGAAAATGTATTGAATATTGAAAATGAGATCAGACAATTTTAACTTCCTGTTAATTCAACCTAAAGTGTTGTTTGCACTTTATTCAAATAAAATGTGAATGCATTTGCCATTCATTGTTGTTTACTTGTTTATTTATATTCATAATCAATTGATACCTGATTCCATTACAAGAAACAGGAATCTAGGAAACTTCACCTGCACTGTCCAGTATCCAGGTATTTATTTCAGTCACACTGGTTGAATTTTTGCCTAAAAGGTTACTGAATCGATTTCAAGTCACTGAATCGTTTCGGATCGTATCGTTCTAAATGAACCAATATCGTCCTTGAATCGTATCGACAACCACGAATCGTGATACAAATCGAATCGTTGTTAAAAACGAATCGTTACACCCCTAGTTTACACTGATACGTTCTCATACTTACAGCTATACATACTCACACTTTCATACTCACATTCACACACGAACCCTACCTACAACAGGTCTGATCACATACAAGGCCCCTGGATAGGCAATCGAGTAGGCTACTTCCTTACATCAAACTAGATGTAGCTCCGGCGCTGATGTGCTCTGGCATTTGCAGGACAGAGCGTACTCACCAATTCTTTCCCTCTCACTGTTTATTCTCTTCCCCTGTCCCCCTTGCGCCTTATCGCTCTATATTTGTATCTGTTTATGCAACCTATCTTCCCTTGGCCATGCATGTGTGTGATAGAGACAGAGATACTAATACTTTATGGGAATTAACCCTGTTCTTAGAATCAGCACTGTAGAACATAGCGTGTATAATAAGTATAGTGTTAATTGCAGTGTAGCCTAGGTTGCCTCTGGCTATGAATGTTTCTGTACTTGTATCAGTAAATTGTTGGCTAATAACATAGACCTAACAATTATTGTAAATGTGTGTTTACCTTGTGTTATAATAACCTATTTTCAATATAAATGATAGGACTGACTGAAAAGCTGACTTCCTTCATTATAGGCTCCTGGTTGTAATTATTACATGTGTAAGCCCACAACAGCATTGCTGTTAGATAGCTTCATTTATTTAGTTAGCTATACGAAATTAATAATAGCCTAAAACTTATATTAGCTGTATGGCTAGCTTTATTCAAAATAGCAGAACATACCTGCCAGGCGACAAGTCAGCTCTCCCGCGCTGCCTCTCTTCACGCGAAAATCGTCATGCAGACTTGTGCCCTCATGGAGATTCCGTGCAGTGGATAATTAATACTGAGGTATTAATTTGTGATACTTCACTAGGCTAAAACAAGATTTACTCGTTCATTCGTGTCGGTCAACCACTGAAAACATAAATGTGTCAAACTTTGTCTGCCTCTTCTTATCCATTTGGTGGAATTTCAACCATGCTCCGTCTTCTCTGCTTCCCACCCCTCCTCGTGCACTTCTCCAATCCTCGCTCTCAGTCTCACGACAAGAGGATAATGCTAGTGTCTCGTTTCCCCTAGCAACCAGTTGCTATAGGAATATTCCTTAGTAATTCAAAGTGTTGATGATTATGATGAAGAGTCCAGATGTATGACCACGATAGTTAGATTAGGCTAGTTATTCAATCAAACACATTTATTTTACAATTATAGACCCCTAACCTAGGAAGAAATGTGTCTCTTATAAACGCCTGTGTGCAGTTACAGGTAGCATACTCCAAAAACTAGAGAAAATTCGACAAAAAATATATTAAATCCACCTTTTGCACAGTCCTCGGCATTTTAGCTGTGCACATCTCACATGTCCCAACACCGTTGCAGTAACTAGTCGTTTCTATGCGAAGCGGCTGCTTGTAGAAGTAGCCTTAATGACAGCACTTCCCACAGTGCGACCAAAAGAAAGATCTAGCTACACATATGAAAGCGGTATTTATCGCTCAATACAAAACGTGGATTTAATATTTTTCTGAATATTCTCTGTTTTTTGGAGTTCCACCTGCAACTGCACACAGATGTTCATAAGAGACAAGTTTCTTACGAATCGAGAACAAAGAAAGTATCGCCAAGGTTTGTAAAAAAATATCCTGATTATGGTAAACAGCAGCCTATGCAAGATCTCAGATGAGCTTTAGCTCTGCCACTGAGGTTCGTGTTTACATGGCTATCTAGCAGTAATGTTAGAGGCTACTGGCTTTGATTCAGTTAGTCTACTGGGAGGAGAAGATTTGTCTTTCCTCAGGATACCCTTGCTTGTGGAGATAATGCTAGCAACCGAATGCTAAAGGATGAAGGTATAGTAGACCCAAGTAGCCTATTGTAAACTGTAACACATCTCACAATTAGAGTAACATGCAATTTTATCATTGGGGTGTCGTATATGATGAATGGTGGCAATTATTGCTGTCAACAAAAGGAGTCGGCTCATACTGAACATTGATCATAAGGTTTATTCAGATCACAAGCTTCAGCATGAGTAACAGGTGACATGACACCAGGAGAGCAGTGATCTCTAATTCTAATGTCTGCTCTGCCCTATCTTCTTCGTGTACCCCTATTTATAACCAATGCAACAAGATGGGCTCCCTCTTCTGGCCAGTTTTACAATACACTTCCTGTCTATTATATGTGGTATTACACCTAAAACATTCCCTCGTGATACCACAACTCAACATTCCTTCAGTTCCATTTAAAACATTTAACACCATCGTATTGTCAATACACTACATTCCCCCCTTTCGAGACAACCCAAACGTCTCGAAACCAAACAGAATAGGATTATGACTAGTAACAACTTATCTTATTGAATATCTTTAACCTTAAACCAAACCATTCTCCTCTAGAGTGTAAATACCTTTCTTATGAAATACCTGTTTATGAAGTGTGAATACATTACTATGACATATGAAGAAATCTCTATGGAGTGTAAGAGCGAAAAACTGTCCAGCAGCCATCCATCCATATCAATCAAGACAGTAAAATTCTCTCACGGTCCCTCTGCCCCAGGCAACCACCGTCGGTACTCCAGATAACCTCATTAACCATGTAAATGCATTTGAAACTATGATGTAATTAAATACACATGTAAACAAAATCCTATCCATAAATATCCATTGTACGGCTGGTCAACCCATCGAATCGTACAATGAATCTCTCCTTCCTAGACCTTCTATCCCTAAACCCCATCGAAATAAACAAAAGCATCTAAGATCCTCATCTGCATTCAATAACATCAAACATCATTCTACTAAAATCAATACCTAAGAATATGACACAATTATGTATTACACATCCAATATGTCTATATTTCATTGCTGACACTGGAATGTAATCCACTACACTTCATCTCCTCCGTAGTTTCCTCCTCCAATGGACTTGTTGATGATGGAATCAGCCACACCCTCCTTATTTCATCTCCTCCAGTCATATTGTCCCTTCATATTGTCTTTGTTTGAGTATTCCAATCTCCACATGTTCTCCCAAATGCTTCTGGAATGACAAGAAAATAAACGACCAAACAGTATCTTTTGCAAAACCACATTTTGAAATTAAACATCAATATCCACTAACAATCTAAAAATGATATATAAATGATGCATGAATCACATTATCCATCCCCCCCTTTGATTCATAAATCATACTAAAAATCATACTAATATTGAAAAAACAATTTGAAAAATCATCAAATAATCCAAAATGATATTTATCCATCAGTAGGCCACTTGTCCCTCTTCGTCCAGATCCGGAACAGTCAACAATGGCATCTGAGTGTTGCCTCCAGGCACCACTTCTCCAACCTATCTCAATCTCATAACTTTCTCAAAAGTCAGTAACATATTACACAGTGCCTTAAAATGTACCCCATCACTGCCCCCTACTGGCCTAACTGATTTTGCATCCAAATGCATCCCTGATATTTTCCAAATGTTACACCATACCATGAATGAAGTCCCCCTTTGATTCATAAACCTACCCTTCAATGATAGGCTTGAAGACTATAACATGTAGCCATGTCACCCTTTTAACCCTAGATTTAGCTGTGTCCGATGCTAGCTCTCTTTTAATAGTAAAAGCCTCATATGGAAGCTTCAACGTTGACACATACCCAAATCCTATCCCTCCATAGGGTAAAAATATATATACTTTATCATCACAAACCCACCAAATATCTCTAAAATTCCCCATAGTCACCCTGTCAGTCAAAAGCTAATCTTTTAACCATCAAAGTCCTGCTCTTCTTACTACCTGATATATAAAAAATTACATTATATTTGTCATCTCTAACCTTATGTTAATGCTTATCCAAAGTTATCATATAACATCCCAATATAATATTCCCATAAACATACCCCTTACCTCATATGTTTTATTATAACAACAATAACTTTTAGCCCTCAATGTTTCACCTGAATACTTCAGGTTTCCATTGTTACCTGACCTTACTTTCCATCTAACAATTCCCATAGGATAATTCATTTACCCAAGAACACTTAAACCCTACTGTTCTGACAACTACATTATTTTATCTGTCAATGACTGTTGCCGATACCACAGTCATGACAAAGCATAACCCTGACCCAGACCCGCTAGAGGCCGCGCGACCGTCTAACACGTCTTGGGCTGGCATCCCCAACAGACATCAACCCTCAAGATTCCTCACTGACTCTTACCGAATGAGTTAATCTATCTCTAATTTTCACAACAGAGGAACGAGCAGCACTGATCAGATGCCCCCCCCCCTCTGTCATCAAAATCAAAAGACCCCATCCTGCAGCTTCCATGATGAATCTCTCTTCTCCATTTCAGATTAACCTATATTGCTCTCTACTACTATCTGCTCTACTTTTTAACCCTATTCGTAGTAACCTAAACCCCTGAGTCTCTCTTGCTGCCTCCTTTAATTTCAGAAAAGTTGTCATCCTTCCTACATTTGCTATTACCATCGTATCATTAATCCCTTTCCAAAGTTACCATTAACGTTGTTGATTTAGTTGATGAATTAAAACCCTTAATTCCCTCTAGTGGGAAACTACCAACATCCTATTCGATTATTCCCTATTGGAGTGACTACTGTAATAAACTTATCCTTAACTCCCTCTGTGACTGTGGAAAGTTTTACAGACTTCAAATCTTCCATTATAAGCATCACCTTACAAATTACATAGCCCTTTAACCAATAATTCTTAACCGGAACAAATTTCTATGCTTTCACTAGATAAGTACACATATTCTCCCTGATCTTTATCTGTAACCTTACGCAAAATAAGTGAACAGTCACTCCTAACCCTCTTCTAAACTATACCTCCTTTTACTCCTGGTCCTGATAACAACACTTATTCTCCATAATTATCTCTCCATATGAGAGAAACGTCCCCATCCTAAACCCTAATAAGTGTTTTCCCCCTAAAATTGGTGCTGTATTGGTTCCCTTATAATCAAATGCGATATATTTATGACTTTAATACCTATCAATGTTGAAAGAGTTAAATTGCTTCTCTCTGTTGTTCTAATAGACTGAAGTGTTAATGTCCTTATTTACTCCTAATTTCCCCCCAGTTTTCCCCTAAAACTTTGAACTCTTTCCTTGTACTTCCATCCATCACCACTAGTGTCACTTTTTCCCCAAATCTCAGTCCTATCTCTAAATCCCTGACTTTCAAACTTTTGATTACACAAAGTACACCTATAATGACCTTGATCTCCCTGCTGGAAACTGTAAATATAGATACTCAATCACCCTCAAATCATTCAGCAACACATACTTTCTCAATGCATCTGCTCCTAATCGATTTAAACTCCTACCATATCTCCCCACTAAACTTTAAAATGTCCTTCCTCACTGTTCTCTCTCTGTCTTACTACTAACTTTGAAACTTAGCTTACTGTCTCAGAGTTCCTTCACCCCTAGTTCTCCTAACTTATTTTAATCTAATCTTTTCTCTCATAACATTTAAAACCTTTTCCCCTGATTTATTGACAAAATTCCTTCCCCACCAATTTTTAGAATACGTGATTGGGAATTCCCCACCTGCTCCTGACTCCTTTACACAGACTTGGCAAAACCGACTAAACACCTTTTAGCCTAACCTCAAATCTCTTAGTGTAAGAATATAACCCAAAATAACAGTCACCCCTATTAAGTTTTTTTTCCCAGACAGATTGTCTAACAGGCAATCTAATACATTATCATCCTTCCTATGATATTATCTTTTAAGCAAATGACTCCCAAAAACCCCACTTCTTAAAATATTCTACCAGACAGTCAGTCGTCCAGTGTGCCTCTGATCAAACACTTCAATTTACACCATACATCTCTTCCCACAATATCCTTGATATATTGTCCTAATATTAGTATGTCTATTGTAATTCCTATTTGACTTCTATAGCAGAGCTCAATTGATTCCCGAAGAGTAAACTGTTTTACTACTTCAAATCCCTATCCTAACCTAATTAGTTTATTTTACAGAGTGATATGTTTAACCTCCTTAGGCTGAACCCAGATAAGTTTTTCCCCTATTCACTATCACTTCTAATGGTCGGTTGTTTTTACTTCAATTGTTGGCTATTTTCTCTTCTTCTCTAATCGATGCTATCAGCTGATACCCCCCTTCTGGATATTCTAGACACTCTAGAATATTTAGTGTTCACCTGGAGAACAGGTGATCTTGAATTGCCCCTGTATCTTCCTTAAAAATGTTCTCTTGTTTCCTCCTGACTTGTTGCTGTGGATAAGGAACATCTGGTACCCCCCTTTGGCTGGTACAATTGCATTTGATATTGTTCAGTTGAAGCTGTGACAGTGATTGTTGATTTGGTTCACTCTGATTCTTCATACTTTTCTTCTTCTCCACCACCAGTTATAAGTTGTATTTGATTGAGTTTTCTTCGTCCAGTTCTTCTCGTTGTGGACCTATCAGTATTCTTCAACAGGTTATCTTCTAAGTTCTGTTCTTGAAATATCATCTTCCATCATCTTCTTACTTTTCTTCTGTGCCAGTCCTTGTAGGACAAACTCCTCTTGAAAATAAAGCACCTTTAATCTCCAAATCTTCATCACTTTCTTCATCAGAACTCGAATCTCTTGTCTCCTTCTTCGTTCAACTTTCATCAGAGATCAAGTCTCCAGTATCCTTCTTTCCTCTCTTGCCACTTCCTTCTGATCACAGAGTCACCTCCACCCATGGCCTCTCATCAATCACTCTCCTCTTCATCCTCCTCATCTCCTTAAGTTCCCAGACATCCCGGTTTTCCTTCCGTCTTCTGAATTCATCTTCATCGTTGTTTCTGCTCGTATTCGTCTTCATCTCTGATGCCATAATCACCCTGCTGGATGATGTCTTTCTGCTGAATCCGTATGTGAGAAAGGTGTACTAACTTCTGCCATTAGTCTCTCCTAACACTACTCTAACCCTACTTTGATTACTTTGATTAAAAAAATGACTATTTTAATCAATTTTCCCCTATATCAAGCCCTTTTAAATTCCTTTATTGTGAACTATCCTATTTTAGACTATATAAGTTATATAGGCTTCCCCCCTGTAATTCTTAATATAACCTAAACAAATCCATTAACCATCCTGAATAATTAAACCCAATTTTATTCCTATGTCACCAATTTATCCATTAGTGTTGAGTATATTACCACAACCCATCAAATGCAAGTAAATGCAAGTTAGTCATCTTCAGACTAAAATACCCATAAACAAAGCCTTCTAACCTTACAACCCTTCAATACTCCAATTCCCATAACCCCTTGCTCTATTAGCTCTAATTATCATAAATTTACAGAAGACTCCTCAATCCATCCTGGATTCCCAACACATCTGTAATTAAACCCCAGTGATGCACATAGCCTCCAAAATGCAATTTTTAATGAAATAGTATTTGCCAAGTCTATGTAAAATCGTCATAACATCACATATCCTGTTAGGGAAAGATTTTGTAACCATAATCAGTACCAAAACCTTTTTGACTTGATCCTCTGCCACGTGACGTGATCACTTCCTGTATCTCCTCGCTCCCCCTCTCTCCTGTCTCTCATGACAAGGGACAAAGACACAAGAACAGCTTTTAGTAGTTCATGCCATCACTGAGTATTTCCAACCATTCAAAATTCATTCGTTTCTACATTATTCACTCTAAGACTAAACTCAGAACTAATTATAGATCGCCCCAAAAACATTTTGCTTTTTAATCCGTCATTTAATTATTTAATTCAATCTATTATAATCCATTATCCTATATTTAATTTATAAATTCAATAGGCTACAAAACAAGTTTCATCTTTAACCAATCGCAGTTTAAACTAGAATCATCGTGTTAAAATCTCTTTATGCGTATTTGTTCCGTCGTCTGTGTTCCTCTGTCTCCCCCTGCAGTTTAACCAATGTGTTGTTTTACAGAATTCCACGCATGCGCAAATATCATTTTAAAATTAAACGCATCCCCATACATTTACTACATAGATCGCTCCAAACCATTTCATTTAATTTTAATCGTCTTATTTTAATTAATTATACTCCGTCAACATATATTTGATCTATAAATGTACTACATCTCGCCAAATAGTTTAACGTTCACATAACAGTTACTTTAACGATTTTAAAAGAGTCGTGTTCACCTCTCTTCTCGATAGCTCTTAAACCCCTAAAAGAAACCCCAAACATAGGACCTTACGCCCCCATTTTGTTTCTTCGACCGCATGTCGTAGATTTAGTGCCGTAAACCAAAACGTGTCCTAATCTCGTGTCATAAACTCCAACTCCCACGTTTGGTACTGTAGTGTCGCAAAATTAAACGCATGCGCAAATATCATTCCTCAATACAATTTCACCGTGAAAGGAAGATTCTCTACTCTCTCTCTCCAAACAGAATACCAGTCCAGCTGTAATTCCCCATTTCCCCCTTATAGTCAAACAACATTTAACAGCGCTCACAAAACATATAACCTGACTTACAAACACATAAACAAGTTTAAGAGACTTTCACCCGTCGCAACGGAATCTCTAAGGATACGTTAGCATGTAGCACACAACACAATTAGCCTGTAGCATTAGCATTTAGCTTAGCCTAAGATACACTATAGCATGATTCCCACTTTAGCCTTACAAAGATTAGCCTGAGCAACGATGTACCACGTGGCCCAAAACAATGAAGAATAAACTGTAGCCTCTAGCTAACTGCGGTATACTACACAAATCAATATCCTGCACCGTGGCCCAATCATTGTCCATGATTATCAATAATATCTCCTTCTAACTTTGTGTTGCCGTAAGTTCTGGATAATCATAGAGAGGTTACCCCAAGCATTATAGTTCGTCAACCATACGATGAGTATATAACATACATATAATTCATCCAGCTTAATAATTCCCAGAATTAACCTTCCACCACATAACGCGTTGAAAGGATTTTATGGCCCATTCCTAAAGAACCGCCTCGATTCGAGGGCTTTTCCAGATCCCCCGGTGCCCTAATTATGCAGACATCTCCCAACATATTCTCTACCAATCCATTTGTACAATCCATTGTTGTAAACAGCGTTTACACATCAACCAAATTTAGACTATTTTCGTTCAGACTCCCAGTTAACAGCCATAACGCCACCCGAAACACGGTCGTAAGGGTACACTCCTCCAGTGTACATAAGCAGTAACAAAACCAACAACTTAGCTGTGTCTAGTCGGGTCATGACTCCAGACCAAAGTCAGCCTGAGTTAGCTTGATGACTCCAAATGCAGCAAAGAAGGATTGCATCATCCCTCCTGGCTAGCTCGCCATTCTGTCGTATATGATGAATGGTGGCAATTATTGCTGTCAACAAAAGGAGTCGGCTCATACTGAACATTGATCATAAGGTTTATTCAGATCACAAGCTTCAGCATGAGTAACAGGTGACATGACACCAGGAGAGCAGTGATCTCTAATTCTAATGTCTGCTCTGCCCTATCTTCTTCGTGTACCCCTATTTATAACCAATGCAACAAGATGGGCTCCCTCTTCTGGCCAGTTTTACAATACACTTCCTGTCTATTATATGTGGTATTACACCTAAAACATTCCCTCGTGATACCACAACTCAACATTCCTTCAGTTCCATTTAAAACATTTAACACCATCGTATTGTCAATACACTACAGGGGACATCACACTTTGTGCTATAGAGTATAGACTGTTGGGTTTAACAACATTTCCAAAACTCCATACCTGATCATAGGCTTTTGTTTTGAAATGTGTATGCCAGTTATGTTAATTTTATCACCAGCACTTTTGGAACCATAGCACCACTGTAGCTATATAATCCAACCACCTTGATTGATGACTGTCAATTCCTGCTGGAAGTTTCTACCTTTCACAGACTAACCAACCTTTTCTAACTTTCACAGACTGACCAAACTTTTTTAGAGTAAGATTGTTGGTCATGAAGATGTCCCTTTCCTAAAATAGTGTAGCAAACAAGGGGCGGGGAAGCGAACCCAGGTTACATGCGTGAAAGGCACACACCCTACGCATCGCTCCAAATAGATTTAACCCACTTGGTCAGAATTGTAATGTGGCTCACTGTATTAGCGAGGATCACTACACCGTTTCGACCACTTTGACCACCAATATGCAGCCTACAGTTTTTTAGAGAGACAATAGATTTGTGGGAGTCCTTCGTAATTAAAACACTAACCAGCCGTAACATACGCATTCGATTTCTATTGTCTGCCATTTTCTTTTAGCCTCTGATTACTTTTATCTCCTAATGAAGATTTGTGTTGGTGTACTGGTTTTCCTCAACAGCCACCCTCTTTGGATGTATTATTGTTGCCGGCTGTACAGCCAGAGCTTGTGTGCTCGCCCAGGGTTTCAATTTTAGTCTATTTTAGGATTAGGGTTATGTCATGAAACGTGGGCTACTAGGCCTACATTATAAATATGACACAATCAGCATTTCACTTTGGATATGAATAATCCAAATTATCAATCAGTTATCAAAACGCTCAGATATAACCACCAGGGCAGGAGGGCGAAGAGATGAGAAGAGTAGGCTATCTCAGCTGATTTATGCAGGAGATTTAAAATAATAATGTAAAACATATCTGTAGGCTTTTTAGTAACTATTTGAATGATGTTTTAGTCCAATGCATGTTGGTTTAACGCTTTGACACCTTGAACGTGAAAGTGAGTGGTTCAGTGAGTGTCTCCGCCTAGAACATCACAGAGCTGATGAACGCAGCAACGTTCTTTTTCAGAACCATGGCGAGCGCATTGTGACGCTCCCCTTCTACTCCTACTCAGAGCCATAGATACAGTATTTTCTAAATGGTTATACTCCTACTGTTCTCTAAACAATGGTTTCATAGTTTACAATTGTATAAACTCCCAAATCATGCTCAAAATTCAATTTAATTGATGTCACTGTTGAGTGTTTTTTAATCAGTTTGATAAACATGTTTATATAACCCATTGTGACATAGCCAACCATGACTTATGGAAGAATTTGACGTATTAATGGTCCCTATAAAACCCTGTAATTCTAAGAAAGAATTGTCAGATGGTTTTGAACTCAGTCAAAATCACTGCAGTATGTAGAGCGATAATGAGTAGGTCTATGTTCAGTCGTTTGTTGACAGCGACCCCGCTGAGATTCCTCCGCGAGAGGCCACTTCTGAGTGCAGCTGGCCTGTTGTTTGCGACCGGTTCGGCAGTCTACTTTTATAGCAAATATTACGGTATCGGTGAGGATGCACTGGCCACCGTGGAGAGCGTGGACCGTGTTGTCACGGTTGAGGAGGGTAAGTTTACATATTTGACAATGTCTAAATAGTAATAGTCCCAAATGCCACCCAATACCCTATTTCTTATTTTGACCAGGACCCATAGTTCTATGGTTAAAAGGCGCTGGTCAAAAGTAGTGCACTAAATAGGGAATAGGGTGTCATTTAGGTAGCAATCATGGTGATGACATTTTTTACAGTGTAGCCCTAGATTAACAACAACAAACAAACTTGCTCCTTTGAAACCAAACCTTTGCTTTAGGTTTAATTGAACATGTTGGTACATTATGCAGACACATAAATACATTTGATGTCATACAATATAAAACACAAGTAAATATATGATCAGCCTAACTACATGGACAGATGTCTGGTGTCTTGTAGCTAGTATTTCTTAAACTTAGAGAAAACAATCCTTTATTGTTTTTCATAAAGATAATGAGCCCACCCTGGACCAGGAGGACCCAGTCCTTGTTCAGGTAAGAATGCTGCAGGCCTATCAATAGCTTGGGTGCCAGTCTTTCTGCTCTCTTGCCAATTCCATCGTGGCAATATGATATTGGCATCACAATCCCATAAGGAGTGGACAGAGAGCTGAAACAGACTGGCACCCAGGCTATAACAATACTGCTTCATTAGCAGGATTGGTTCAATAACAATCTGTCATTCAAACTGTCATTTTACTGACTCATAAATTGATCCTGATTTTCTTCCTTAGTATGTGGTTGAGGAGGTTGGGCACCGGCCCTGTCTGGCTTTAATCCCTTGGTCTGGACCTCTGTGGGTTCCCAGCTCTGTAAGTCCATCCATTCTGATACTCTTTGGTCTTCTCTCTGGTCTTAAAACTGGTTTATGTACTTTAAACATAAACATGACGTTTTCTGAAGAACAATATGGAAATACATTTCTGTAAACATATTCCCTATTTTTTATAACTGCAGCCAACATATTACCTTACCCATGCTGGGAGGATGCTGGTGAGAGAGCTGGCAGTGTTAAACACGCAGGTAACCATGCAGATTATTGGACAAAGCTCATCTGATCTAATAGGCAGGATTACCTTCAGTATCCACTACGGTAGTGAAATACTTTGATGTTCGTTCCCTCATTTTCTCACAGATATTCACAGTGGAGCAGCCCATTTCCATCTGTTTCACTCCTGCTAGGAGGATGGTATGGAATGAACTGTCCTCTCAAAATGAACAGGTAGCCATTCATATGCAGGTACCTCAGATGTTTCCTTAACCTTTCAACACAGACCTGTGTAGTGTCTCAGAATCTATCATGCAGTAGCCTCCTCTTGTGATCCTCCCTATAGCAGTCTGTCAGACCTATAGGCTACCTGTCTATCATTCAAACTGACTTTTAATTTGATCCTGTCTTGTTCCTTAGTATGTGGATGAGGAGGTTGGGCAGCGGACCTGTCTGGCTTTAATCCCTTGGTCTGGTCCTCTGTGGGTTCCCAGCTCTGTAAGTCCATCCATTCTGATACTCTTTGGTCTTTAGACTGGTTTATGTAACTTAAACATAAACATGATGCTTTCTGTAGAACAATATGAAAATACATTTCTGTAAACATATTCCCTATTTTTGTAATAGTCTGTAACACTGCAGCCAACTTATTACCTTACCCATGCTGGACGGATGCTGGTGAGAGAGCTGGCAGTGTTAAACACACAGGTAACCATGCAGATTATTGGACAAAGCTCATTTTATCTAATTGGCAGGATTACCTTCAGTATCTACTATGGTAGTGGGATACTTTGATGCCCTTAAAACTGTTCCCTCATTTTCTTACAGATTTGCAAGATTGAGCAGCACATTTTCATCTCTCGTGCTGGCATGATGGTATTGGATGAACTGTCCTCTCAGCTTGAAGAGGTAGCCATTCATCTGCAGGTACTTCAGACATGTTCTTTACATTTATATCAGACCTGTGTATTTCAACTATTATCATTGCAGTGGCCTCCTCTTGCAATCTTCCCTATGCCAATATTTTTACTCCTATACAGTACCAGTCTATCATTCAAACTGACTCTTAAATTGATCCTGTCTTGTTCCTTAGTACGTGGATGAGGAGGTTCGGCAGCAGCCCTGTCTGGCTTTAATCCCTTGGTCTGGACCTCTGTGGGTTTCAAACGCTGTAAGTCCATCCATTCTGATACTCTCTGGTCTTTAGGGGGGCTTAAACATAAACATAACTTTTTCTAAAAGAAACTTCTGGAAATACATTTCTGTAAACATATTCCCTTTTTTATAGCCTGTCAAACTGCAGCCAATTTATTATCTTACCCACGCTGGGAGGATGCTGGTGAGAGAGATGGCAATGTTAAACACACAGGTAACCATTCAGATTATTAACCATTACTCATCTGATCTAATAGGGATAATTACCTTCAGTATCCACTAGTAGAATACTTTGATATCTTTAAAGCTGTTCCCTCATTTTCTCAGATTTTCACAATGGAGCAGCCCATTATCATCAGTTTCACTCCTGCTAGGAGGATGGTATGGGAGGAACTGTCCTCTCAAAATGAACAGGTAACCATTCATAGGCAGGTACCTCAGATGTTTCCTTAACCTTTGAACACAGACATGTGTATTTCAACTGCCAATTGTCTTAGAATCTATCATGCAGTGGCCTCCTCTTGCGATCCTCCCTATTCCAGTCTGTCAGTCCTATAGGCTACCTGTCTATCATTCAAACTGACTCTTAATTTAATCCTGTCTTGTTCCTTAGTATGTGGATGAGGAGGTTGGGCACCGGTCCTGTCTGGCTTTAATCCCTTGGTCTGGACCCTTGTGTGTTCCTATCTTTGTGAGTCTATCCATTCTGATACTCTCTGGTCTTTAGAGGATATTAAAGATTAACATCAAGTCACTAGTTTTCTATAAAACCACATAATGAAAAAACATATTCCCTTGTCTTCATAGCCTGTCTTCTCCAAGGCCAAACCAGTCTACTACCTCACTCGTGCTGGGAGAATGCTGGTAACAGAGCTTGCAGTGTTAAACACACAGGTAACCAAACACATTATTAACCAAAGCTCATCTGATGTTATAGGGAGAATTTACTTTACCCTGTTCCCTTTTTTTCACAGACTTCCAAATTGGTTATTGAGGAGCCTACCATTCACCTCACTGAAGCTGGGAGGCTAGTGCTTGACGAACTGTCAGCACCTTCAGATAGCCATTCACAGGTAGTCAATCACATTATTAGACAGTCATAGCTGATTAGTAATAGTACACATTACCATGTCCTCTATCTCCACAATTGTGTGTCTTATTAATCACAGAGCAATCTCTATAATTAGGGGATGTCTTTGTTTTTCAGCCAAATAGGGAAGACTCTGGTTTTCCCTATGAGAAGTTGCAGCTGGTTGGGAACTGGGGTTCGTTTCATTTCCATTACTGGAAGATCCATTATAGACGAGTGCAGGTACTTCAGACATATTCTTAACATTTATGAACACACCTGTGTATTTGAACTCCCAATTGTCTCTGGGTTTTCTTTTGTATGTCTGTCCCTAATTGAAACCCTAGGGGAAACTTGTCGTACGAACATCATGTGGGCTCTATATCACTGCCAGGGATTATACTCAGAACTGAAATCGCCTGCCAAATGTTATAGACATCTACAGCTAACATATAGAGAGAGGTCTGGAGACTGAAGGAGTTTTTTCTTTATAGCAAAATGAAGAGGACATGCATCACCTGTGCATTGTGAGGGGAGTGGAGAAGCAGCTGTGGTGGAGCAGAGTCATCCAGGAAAAAATCCTGGACCCATGGGTGAGAGATTCTCAACTGGTCTTTCGTCTCAAATGCACCTGATTTGTGTCAAATGACGCACATGCTATAGGTCTACTTATATTTCCTGGATGAAATGTAATGTTTCTCTGTCTCTTTTAAAGGGTCTCGTCCAGGTGGTCCTCACCAACAAGAAGGTGACTGGTATTAAGGTACAGTCAGGCAATTTTTCACAGAAAAAATGTAAAGTGGCAAATGTCCATTTACCTATTTGAATAAATACATGTTGACAGAAAATGAAATGACACGTTCTAATCTCTTGCCTCATTTTTAGTTCCTTGGTAGAAGGATCCATGGACTCATGTCCGGCCTTGTCAAGAGGAGGTCTGAGTTCACCTATTATGAGGATGCCCAGGTACACCCCGTTGTTTCTCTGTGTTATGATTTATTTCAGTGTTTGGTTGAGGGGTTTTCAATATGGTGGTTTTCAGTGTTGGGCTGACAGTGTCACATGTTGTGTGTTAAACAGCAGGTGGATATCTCCACCACAGTGGAGGGGTACCAGGAGAGGGGGATGAGATGATGGCATATCAGTTCTCCACCTCTGACATCATCACCACCCCTCATGAGCCGTCCTCTGGCTCCTCTCACCAGTCCCCCCAGAATTCTCCGCCTCCCCCTTTCCCTTCCGATTCCCCTCCCAGTCCCCCTCCACCTTACCACTCCACCCAGGACCAGGACCAGACCCCTGACAGCACTCCTCAGGTAAAACTCTTTCTACAGTCAATAATTCTTATTTCATTTGTACTTGTGTGTACAGGTGTGTGTCATTGTTTTGGTATCGATAGGTTTGTGTTGTCTGTCAAGTGTCAAGTTGTTAGGTCAAGATGAAAGTATTGTTATGATGTCACTGAATGTTTTGTCTGCTTCAGTTGATGTTGCAGGTGAAATGCAGTTTAGTAGAGTTTAAGTTAATGTGATGTCTGTTTTAGGAGTTTGAGGAGGAGTTTGTGGAGGAGCAAAATAATGCTGCAGATGTGCCCCAGTTGCGGTGGGTTCGCTTTCATGTGTTCATCTATAGTAAAAACCTTTGCTTTGAAATAATCTGCCCAATATTGTAGTTATACAGATGTAGGATCTTAATTTGAGACAGTTTGCTACAGCAGGAAAATAATCCTGCAGCAACAGGATACATTTTTCGTTAGGGAAAATCGAGTCTAAAATTTCAAAGTGGAAATTACAAACTTGAAAATTCCAAATACGCTACAAGTTTGCATTTCCTGCCGTGCAGGAAAATTCTCAGCAACAAAAGAGTGATCAAATTAAGATCCTACATTGGTATGGTCTTTCTGAATCCTGCAGTTATAATATAGGCTAACATAAAATTATTTCTTAATTTCATGGCACTGATGTTTTAGCTTCTTAGGTTGAACATTTGTTATTGAACATTTCTATTTACAGGCGTTACTTTGAAAACCAAGGGACAACCAACTTCTCTCTGAGGCTGGCCTGTATCAGACGTGCTATGGAGGTGAGAAAATGTGAATTTAGCACCTTTTGTATTTCACTTCATGAACATTTCTGGACTATTTGTAAATGTACTGTCTTGTTCTCACAGGCTCTGACATCCTCAGACAGTACCTCCCTCAATTACCTCACCCACGCTGGGAGGATGGTGTTGAGTGGACTATCTGAGCTCAACCAGCAGGTAACCAATTACATAATTGTGCAACGTTCATCAGACCAGATATATAGTTCCCACTGGGCACAGATGTCATTTCAACGTCTCGTTTTGATTTACATTTGGTTGAGTTGTCAACTAATGTGAATTCAATGTGAAATCCCCCCAAAAATTAACGTAATTGGATTTAGGTTAAAAGACGAAATTCCCTTACGTTGATGACTTCTTTCAAATCCAATCAGTTTCCCACTTTGATTCAACATCATCACATTGACATTTTTCATTGATACAACATTGATTCAACCAGTTCTTGCACAGTGGGTTACCTTTAGGCAACAGTGATTCATAGCGTTTAGTTGAAAAGTTTCAACGTCATACTAGCCAAACAATCGGAGGCCCTTTGAATTACAGACCTGAATCTTTGAGTTTATGATCTAAGTTTTAAGGAATTTTATGATTGTTTTGTTTTGAGGATGTGAGGCAGTTTCAGCAGGCCTACGACCTACTGGTGAACTTCATTAATGAGCCAGCAAACAGGGAGCGACTAGAGCAGGAGATGGCTCTCGTAGGAGTAGGTCTACATGCAAGCTTGAGCGTTAGCTGCAGGCACCGTCTTCTCATCTAACATCTACTCAATGAGACTTTCTAAAGTGCTTGTCAATGAAGATTATGTAATTATCCTATTTGTTTGACTTCAGATCGACCGCATCAACTTCGCAGATGTTTTTTATGAATTCGTTCTACTAAGCCTTCTAGAAGGAAAGACATCTCTTCCTATATCTGTAAGTGGCCCTAAGAATGGAACATCCTGTTGTTTATCTATGCTATACACACTGTTGTCATATCAGATCTGTAGACACTCACTCATGTCCCCTGTTCCTTCTCCAGGAGCCTGGTAGCTTCCTTTATCTGCTCCTGCAAGTCATAATGAGGATTGACCCTCCTGGAGGAGCCTGGACAGAGGCTGCTGAGAACTTCTACCTCCTCGTTAAGGTACATTTCTCTCTCTCTCTCTCTCTCTCTCTCTCTCTCTCTCTCTCTCTCTCTCTCTCTCTCTCTCTCAATAATAGTTGATGATGTGTCTGTTGTCAACAGGGCCAGATGAAGGCATGGCTAGAATCCATCTTCAACCTCAATGAGTCAATCTATGAAAGCCCAGAGAGGCTCTCGGGGGAGGTGATGGGGAATCTAGAAATACAGGTTGACTTCCTGCTGTCCAGCCTGGATTAAGGTTCCCAAACTGAGCTGAGGGCCCCATCACAAAATAAAGTGTTTTGCATTTAAACATTATCTGTCAATCGTAAACAAATGTTACATCATGTGTAGGGGAGAGTGGGGTAAGTTGAGCCATTTTTTACATTCAGCATTACTCTGTCAAGGAAAATATAGTATTCTTTCAAAAATATACAGTATCTGTCACGACTTCCTCCGAGGCTGCCCCTCTCCTTGTTCGGGCAGGCTTCGGCGTTTGTCGTCACCGGCCTTCTAGCCACTGCCGCTCCTCATCTCATCATTCCATTTGTTTTGTCTTGTTTATTACACACACCTGGTTCATATCCCCTCATTAGTACCTGTATACGTGTTCCCTCTGCCCCCTTGTCTTTGTGTGTGATTGTTTATTGTGGAGGAGAGAGAAGCTCGGTGGAGCTCCATGTATTTTGTATCGCTGGGAATATTCCCTGTGTGCCTTGTATTTTCCAGTGCCCCTGTTTTGCGCACTGGAGTGTTTTTACTAGGGGTGTAACGATCCATCTACTCCATCGATGTATCTATTTATATTCCTATGATCCAACTACATCGATCTGTGCTCGGCGAGTTGGCCTTTTGGACATATATCGATCTAACATCGTTTTAAAATGTAATAAATCGATTGTATCGATACTAGGAAATAACCCATTGGATTTAAGCACGTCAGACTTTATATGGATGTTTTTTCTTAGCACTTTTAATGATAAAGGCTTTAAACATTACTCGATTCAGTCTGCCTATCCGTGACGTCATCGCGCCAGCAGCAGCGCAAAGGGCCAAGACAACAAAGCATAGCATGGCGGATGACAGAGGAGAAGCCGACGAGCGAGAAATTATCAAGCCACCATTGCGGTCCTTACAAGAAACAGGAATCTAGGAAACTTCACCTGCACTGTCCAGTATCCAGGTATTTATTTCAGTCACACTGGTTGAATTTTTGGCTAAAAGGTTACTGAATCGATTTCAAGTCACTGAATCGTTTCGGATCGTATCGTTCTAAATGAACCAATATCGTCCTTGAATCATATCGACAACCACGAATCGTGATACAAATCGAATCGTTGTTAAAACGAATCGTTACACCCCTATTAATTATACTTTTAACCAGCATACGTTAGTAGCAATGGAAAATATTAAATGAGCTTTTATTTTGCCATTTTCTATATACAGAGGATCCAATACACAGGAATGTGTCATTGTCAACAGATTTCTGGAGGACTGTGTACTGCTATATTTGTAATAAAAGAAACTAGAATATTTATTGTAGAGGTTGATTTGATGCAGAAGTGAGAGTAAATGCCAGTGAACACAGACCTCCAGAAACTGATCAACACTCCTATCCTAGACAGTGTCACCCCTCTTCAGCTACATAGCATTGCAGTATATTGGAAATACATTTGAAAATACTTATAAGTATACATTTGTCTGGTATCAGTATAGACGGAATGGCGTTTAACTTGCATTCGGAAGTATTGATTTTCTGCTAGCATTACAAGGCATACATATTCTCTCACAAACACAAAACGTAGTCACTGCTTTCCTTCAGAATGGATCAAACAGGCAGAGGAATGATTTCATATATATTTCTACATTTATTGGAAATGGTCAAATGCAAAAAACAATTGTTACAACGTGGACCCGGAGACTATCAAAAGTGATTTTGGCATTGTTTCGACCAGGGCCTTTTACAGGCAGAACAAGGCTCAGTCTTGGGCAACTAACAAATCCTTTCCATTATGACACCATTCTCAAAGAAAGCAGAAATGATTTGCACAAGACTGTATGGGAGGAGGTATAGAAAAGAGTAAGGGGCAAAAGTAGGACAGCGGTACACAGATGAGAAAAAGTAACACCATGAAACTTTTAGACGTGTAACAGTCTAGATGGTATTGAATCAGGAATGAATGAAGGAAGCGGCATAGGGAAAAGGGATGTAGGTAGAGTGGGCTCATAGAAGTAAGATGGGTGCTTCAATAGAGTCTGAAGTTGAGGGGTGGTTGGACATATTGTTATGATTTACCAGTATTAGAACCCAAATGCAGACAAGTACACCAAGCCAGAGAAGGTTTAACAGGTTTATTTAAAATGTTCAATAGTCCAGGTTTCCAATAATAGGGGAAGAGCAAGTCCAGGTTACAGGGAGGGTAACAGATCCAGGTCAGGGCAGGTGTGGTACCGTAATGTCCTAGTGTCCGTGGTGAGTCCAAAAGAGAGGTCCGGTAGTGGAGAGCAGGATGGTGGTGGCAGGAGTGAAGCGGAGGCAGGAGTCAGGTTCCAAATATATGGTCGTCTTGACTATGATCTGACGATGAGTGGTAAGTTTGACCGGGTCTTAAAGGCTGAGGTGATTATGGTGAATGAGCTGCAGCTGGAACCCTGACTCCCGCACACCAGACTTCACTCCTGCAATCAAGGACAGACAGAGGGGAGGGAGAGAGCAGAGAGAGAGCTACCTAGCAGCAGTAGGCCTAACAGTACCCCCCTCTACGGACGCCACCTGGCGGCCGACGGGGTTTATCGGGATGTAACCTATGAAACTCTCGGACCAGAGCAGGATCCACAATGAAGCTCCTGGGCACCCAGGAACGTTCCTCAGGACCATAACCCTCCCAATCCACCAGGTACTGGAAACCACGACCCGGCGGCGAACATCCAGAAGTCGCCGGACAGTGTAGACCGGACCCCCACCCACGATCCTGGGCGGAGGAGGGGGGACGAGAGGGCGGGCACAGAGGGCTAACCGACACAGGCTTAATCTGGGAAACATGAAAGGTGGAATGAACCCGTAGGGAGGCAGGAAGCTGTAGCTTAACCGCGCAGGGGGTTAAAAATAGACAGTATCTTGAACGGTCCTATAAAACGAGGCGCCATCTTCTTAGACTCCACCTTCAATGGAAGGTCCCGTGACTTCAGCCATACCTCTTGACCAGGAGAGTAACCGGGAGCCTGGGACCGGTGACGGTTGGCTTGCCTCTGCATGTACGCCGAAGCTCGGGACAGAGCTACCCTGGCCTTCCTCCAGACCTTGAAGCAGCGGCGCATGTGGGACTGCACCGAGGGTACCGCCAGTTCCCTCTCTTGAGAAGGGAACAGGGGAGGTTGATAACCCAGAGCACACAGAAAAGGAGACAAACCAGAGGAAGCGTTAGTCAAGGTGTTATGAGCATATTCCACCCAGGGGAGCATGGAGCTCCATGACCCAGGGTTAGACCCTGTGACACAGCGAAGAGCGGTCTCCATCTCCTGGTTCGCTCTCTCGGCTTGCCCGTTGGTCTGGGGGTGATATCCAGAGGACAGGCTGGATGTAATGCCCAAAGCTTTACAGAAAGCTTTCCACACCTGGGAGACAAACTGGGGACCCCTGTCAGAGACAATATCCGTGGGTAGACCATGAGAGCGGAACACATGTTCAACCAAAATATCAGCCGTCTCTCTGGCAGTGGGCAGTTTAGGTAGGGCCAAAAAATGAGCGAACTTAGAAAAAACGATCAATCACCGTAAGAATTACAGTCTTTCCAGACGAGGGGGAAGTCCAGTGACAAAATCCATAGCGATATGCGACCAGGGCCGGCTGGGTATAGGTAGAGGTCGTAGATGACCAGCGCTGGCCTGGGTGGAGTTCTTACTTCGTGCACATACCGTACAAGCAGCAATGAAGGCTCGAGTGTCCGCCTCCATCGTGGCCCACCAGAACTTCCGTCGCACAAAGTCAAGGGTCCGCGAAACTCCAGGGTGACAGGTAAGGGGAGACGAGTGAGCCCACTGAAGTACCTGGGAGCGAGCAGACTCAGGGACAAACATCCGGTTAGGAGGACCCCTCCCAGGGTCAGCTTGATGATGTTGAGCCTGTCTAACAATCCCCTCGATGTCACATGTGACGACCGCAATACTGCAGGTAGGAGGCAAAATGGGTTCAGGGTTACTACCAGTATCAACAGCCGAATGAACACGAGACAGGGCGTCAGGCTTGACGTTGCGTGACCCAGGACGGTAAGACAGAGAAAAATTGAATCTCCCAAAAAATAGTGCCCACCTGGCTTGACGGGGGTTGAGCTGCTTCGCTGACTGGAGGTAAGCCAGATTCTTATGATCCGTCCAAACGATGAAGGGTTGTTCCGCCCCCTCCAACCAATGTCGCCACTCCTCGAGAGCCAGCTTAACGGCGAGCAGTTCACGATTGCCAACATCATAATTCCTCTCTGCCTGAGAAAGTTTCCTTGAGAGAAAAGCACAGGGATGCAGTTTGTTATCTTCAGGAGAACGCTGTGACAACACCGCACCTACCCCAGTGTCGGATGCATCCACCTCCACGACAAACTGGCGGTCGGGGTCCGGCTGCATCAGAATGGGAGCCGAGGCGAAGCGATGTTTCAGTTCTTCGAACGCTGATTCGGCCCCTTCATTCCAAGCGAAAGGTCGTGAGATGGAGGTGAGAGCGGTGAGTGGCGCCGCAATGCGGCTGTAGTCCTTGATGAACCTCCTATAGAAGTTCGCAAACCCCAGAAATCGTTGAAGTTGTTTGCGGGTAGAGGGGGCTGGCCAGTCCGTGACAGCAGAGATCTTAGCTGGGTCCATCCGCAACTCCCCCTGAGCGATGATGTAACCCAAAAAAGAGGTCTCAGACACATGAAATTCACATTTCTCCATCTTCACAAACAGTTTGTTCTCCAACAACCTTTGCAACACCTGGCGCACATGCAGTTCATGTTCCTGGGAGGACTCTGAGAAAATCAAGATATCATCCAGATAGACAAAAACAAACCGATTCAACATGTCCCGAAGGACATCATTGACTAGTGCCTGAAAAACAGCAGGGGCATTAGACAACCCAAAAGGCATAACCAGATACTCAAAATGTCCCAAGGGTGTGTTGAAGGCAGTCTTCCATTCATCACCTTTACGAATGCGCACCAGGTGATACGCATTTCGTAGATCCAGTTTCGTAAAGATGGTAGCACCATGAAGGAGGGGAAAAGCAGAATTAATCAAAGGCAGAGAATACTTGTTCTTAATGGTGATGTTGTTAAGTCCACGGTAATCAATACAGGGTCTGAGGGTCTTATCCTTCTTAGCAACAAAAAGAATCCCGCTCCTACAGGTGACGAGGAAGGACGCATAATACCTGCCGCCAAGGAGTCCCGAATGTAGTTCTCCATAGCCTCCGTCTCCGGCCGGGAGAGATTGTACAGGCGACTGCTGGGGAGCGGGGCTCCTGGCTGGAGGTCAATGGCACAGTCGTAAGGCCGGTGAGGAGGAAGAGAAGTAGCTCTGTGTTTGCAGAAAACAGATGCCAGGTCATGATACACGTCAGGAACATTAGAAAGATCCATGGACTCCAGTGGAGGTCGAGGCACAGTACTGGCAGGAGTCAGAGCAGAACACAAACAATTCTCATGACAAAATGTGCTCCATGAAACAATTCTACCTGTCACCCAATCAATGTGTGGATTGTGTCTTATGAGCCAGGGGATACCAAGGACCAGAGGGGTCTGTGGGCAGTCGATAATATGGAATTGAATGTTCTCCTGATGATTTCCCGACACTCTAAGACAAACAGGAACAGTCTGATGGGTAATATGGGTCAACAATTGTCCATTCAGACCCTTAGCCTGCAGCGGACAGTCCATAGGAACAGTCTCCAAATCCATTTGTTGAGCCCACTCTCTATCCAAAAAGCTTTCGTCTGCACCAGAGTCAATCAGCGCACTAACAGAGAGATTCTGGAACTGCCACTGGAGGGATGCCTGGAGCAGAATGCGGGGAGAAGAGGAAGAATCCGCTGCTCGGCTCACCAAAACTTCTCCCATTAATGATGAGCCGGCCCTTTTCCCCGGACGAACTGGGCAGGAAGGAACGAAATGACCAGCTTCTCCACAATACAGGCAGACCCGAGCCTGAATGCGACGTGCACGCTCCTCTGAGGACAACCGTGCACCCGACCCACCTCCATGGCTTCGGGTTCAGTGCTCCTCGTATCGACTCGGGAAGACACGGCTTTCTCCGTAGGGAAGATGCGGGGGAGGAGTTTGTTGATGACAGACAGGTTGCTTGGAACTAACACTCCTCTCCCGGCGGCGCTCCCGAATCCGATTATCCAACCTGATGGTGAGTGAAATAAGATTATCCAGCGTAGGCGATTCATCATATGACACCAATTCATCCTTTAAAGTCTCAGACAAAGCATTGATGAACACTCCTTGTAATGCCTCGTCATTCCAACCACTCACTGCTGCTAAAGTCCGAAACTCCACTGCCATCTCCGCCACACTGCGAGCCCCCTGCCGAAGAGAAAACAACCGTTTCGCAGCCTCCTTGCCTCGTACGGGGTGGTCAAAAACCTTCCTCATCTCAGTGGTGAAGGCAACGTAAGCGTTGCAAATGTCCGACTGACTCTCCCAGACCGCGGATCCCCAGGCACGAGCGGAACCGCTAGTAGAGTTGATAAGGTAGGCAATACGGGCTCTTTCTGAGGCGTAGGTGAGGGGCTGTTGTTCAAACACTAACGAGCATTGAGTCAAAAAATCGCCACAGGTTCCCATGTTCCCGTCATAGCGCTCTGGAGCAGGAACAAAAGGCTCTCTGATCTGGGCTGAAGGGGTAGTAAGGGCAGACACTTGATTGGTGAGTAATTGAACCTGATTAAGCAGCACCTGACTGTCCTCAGCAATCGTCTTAAACAGGGTATCATGTTGGCCAAGTAAAATGCCCTGATTGGCTATGGCAGTCCAAATTTGAGTGCACTCTGGGGTGGTATCCAAGCTACTGTCTGCTGGGTTCATGATGGTCAGATCATACTGTTATGATTTACCAGTATTAGAACCCAAATGCAGACAAGTACACCAAGCCAGAGAAGGTTTAACAGGTTTATTTAAAATGTTCAATAGTCCAGGTTTCCAATAATAGGGGAAGAGCAAGTCCAGGTTACAGGGAGGGTAACAGATCCAGGTCAGGGCAGGTGTGGTACCGTAATGTCCTAGTGTCCGTGGTGAGTCCAAAAGAGAGGTCCGGTAGTGGAGAGCAGGATGGTGGTGGCAGGAGTGAAGCGGAGGCAGGAGTCAGGTTCCAAATATATGGTCGTCTTGACTATGATCTGACGATGAGTGGTAAGTTTGACCGGGTCTTAAAGGCTGAGGTGATTATGGTGAATGAGCTGCAGCTGGAACCCTGACTCCCGCACACCAGACTTCACTCCTGCAATCAAGGACAGACAGAGGGGAGGGAGAGAGCAGAGAGAGAGCTACCTAGCAGCAGTAGGCCTAACACATATACATTTACATTTACGTCATTTAGCAGACGCTCTTATCCAGAGCGACTTACAAATAGGTGCATTCACCTTATAGCCAGTGGGATAACCACTTTACAATGTTTTTTTTTTTTTTTTGGGGGGTGGGGGTTGGGGTAAGGGAGGGGTAGAAGGATTACTTTATCCTATCCCAGGTATTCCTTAAAGAGGTGGGGTTTCAAATAAGATGGGGTGCTGGTGTGCTTCTGCCCCCCCAATGACCCTTTTAGGTCATTGTCACACAAATATTCCCACACCCATGTCCAGGGGTCTCAGTGTTTTGTCCCTTGACGCCATTCAGTCCCAGTTGCAGCGCTCAAATCGTGGTCATCGTGTGTCTGTGAATCACAACATGAAAGGCGATGAGTGACAACATTTCCACATATTGAGCCATATGAAATACAACTGAAGCATAGGGCAAGAGTTTGCTGCTAACATGTATACTGTGAGTCTGAATGATGAGAGCATCTTAACCCAGCTGTAGGTCCATTGTGTGTGTGTGGTCTTTTAAGCCTCAACATCAACCAGCTCTGGAGGTATTGGGGACTTGGGATGCTTGCTGTCAAAGTGCTGCTTGAATGTCTTCAGGTCCGGCATCTGTGTCTGTAAGGGTCAGGTAAGGAATTAAAGGATATCAATGGCTGAGACTGAATTTTCTGGTGACAAAAAATAAGCAATAAGATGCATCAAACTACTACACATCACACAGGCCAGTACAATGGACTAGACATGAAAATAAACCTAAAAAAGGTAGGGACGTTAAACGTTCAGGTTGCTGCACAGACTATGGAGGCTCTAGTCTACAGCGACCAGTTAAATTGTGTTTGAGAGCATTATTTTACTCTCTAAATCAGGGGTCCCCAAACTTTTTCCTGTGAGGGCCACATAACTTTTCCCTTCTCTGATGGGGGGCCGGTGTCAGTTTGTAACAGAAAAAGTGTGACGATCGTAGGGGAGCTTAAAAAATTTATTGTTTTCCAGAAAGCCACACATAACCAAATAACCCTTTCCAGGTTCTTTACAGAAAAAAAGTCAGGAAACAAATAATAACACTATTAATGAAATAAATAATAACTAAATAACCCTCTCTGAGTTCTTCACAGAAAAAACAGGAAATAAATAACACTATTTATGAAATAAATAATAACTAAATAACTCTCTCTGGGTTCTTCATAGAAAAAAAGCCATGGAACATTAACTTTCTGTTGTGCCATGCACAATCTTAACAGATAAAAGTTCAGCTCAGTTGTCAGAGCAGAATCTCTCTGACACATATGAGCAGTCTCTTAAAGTTCTTGTGTTCCTTCCTTATAATCCTTTTGTAGGTTCCAGTAGGCTTGTAGACACCGCTGTTTGCAGCTCTCTCTCATCAACTTCCCTGTGAAAACCACAAAGGAAGCAGGTTGAGAAACTGAACTAAGTGATACAGCACCTACACAGCACAATACATTTCACTACCAGTATGGTTGTAAAGATGGATTTTATCCCAGTAGATTTTATTATGATTATATTTGTTTATGCTCAGAATGACTCATTCAAGTCAGAAAAGTGAGCTTACCTATGTATGTTCATCAGTGTGAACTGTGGGCCTGCATCTGGCTGGTGAGAAGTTGAATATCAGGTTCCATTCTAGTTACAGCCAGTCTCAAGCACTGATGCAAATGTTCATCTGTCAATCTTGATCTCATCGGAGTTTTCAGCAGTTTCATGCGAGAAAAGGTTTTCTCGCAGATATACGTGCTGCCAAAAACTGTGGACATTTTCATTGCGTGTTTTTGATGTTTGGATATGTGTCGTTTGGGAGGGCGGCATAGAAGTCAATGAGACTGTTGGGCTTGAATGCGTCTTTCAGAACATCACAGTTCTGTAACTCAGCCAACTCAAACTGATATGAAGGCTGGGCTTCATCAATGTCGGCAACAAAGGGGTTCTGAAAAAGACGGATTTCTTTTGCATGAACATGTAGTTCACTGAATCGCACACCGAACTCCGCCTTCAGCATTTCCAGTGCTTCCACGCACTTTTCAGCTGGGAACGGGACCGCTGGGTTCTCTGTCGACAGGTTTTGGGTAGCAGGAAGATGGACGAAGTTGCGCTTTTCACTTGTTCCAAAAGCAGCGCTAATTTCACCTCAAATGCTTTTATGTGTGAATACATGTCGCAAATGAGTTTCCCCCGCCTTGTAGCTGCAAGTTAAGGCTGTTAAGTATTTCTGTCACGTCTGTTAAAAATGCGAGGTGCCATTTCCATTCTGGGTCGATCAGCTCTGGGACCGTTTTGTCTTTTAAATGAAGAAATGCGTTAATTTCGGGTAGCAGCTCGTAAAAACGCCTCAAAACTCTGCCCCGGCTCAGCCATCGGACCTCTGTGTAGTACAGCACATCTCCGTGCGTAGACTCCAGTTCAGACAGGAATTCTTGGAACTGCCTGTGTTTAAGTCCCTTTGCTCTGATGAAGTTTATGCACGACACCACAACCTTCATTACAGAATCCCACGTCAACACTTTGCAGCACAGTGCTTGCTGGTGAATTAGGCAGTGGACTTGTCTTTGTGACGTACTTGTCTTTGTGGACGGGATTCATAGTGTCGGCGAAGATTGTATTCTTTGAATACCGCCACCGTCTCTTGACAGATGAGACAAACAGCCTTTTCTTTGCATTGAACAAAAAAATAATCGTTTGTCCACTGCAGGTTAAATACCCTGCATTCTGAATCAATTTTTCTCTTACCTAACCTTTTCGCCATTATTCCGTTCTCTCTTTGACAGGGCCGGGCCTAGGATTTTTTTTCTGGAGGCCAAATAGGAAAAAAATCCGATAGCGTCTCTGGTATTGTTCAGAGGGCCGGGCCAAATGTGCTGACGGGCCGTATCCGGCCCGCGGGCCGTAGTTTGGTGACCACTGCTCTAAATGGTTAAATGAGTGAGAAATAGATGGCATTGTTGCAATAGTTTGTGAGTGGGCAACATAATGTATACTATCATGTTAAATTGACATGTTGAATTATTTTGGCTTAGTAAATTATTGTATATTCCGCTAATTTCCCGAATGTGGACTGTGGACAGTTTGTGTTACTACCTTACACAAGCCTGCATTTTCACCCCATAAAATGTAGTGGAATTACACATCCATTTTACCTCAGATTGGTGATGTTAGTATGAACGTTTATAGTTATCACAATGACTGTAAAAACTTTTGGTCGCTAAAGAAATCACGGACCATGTAAAATACTGTTAGTCACTAAATCCAGCTAGAAAGACCACGTAAAACAGCTGGCTAGTATGCCCTCACCCGTCTGAGCGGTCGGCTGTGAATGCCCTCACCCGCTATATACTTATAACTGATTGGTTTGGTTCTGCGCACTATAGTGCTGTCCGGTTAGAACATGATGTTGAGGCCCATACTAAACACTTGGTCACCACCACACGCACACACACGCAGACACAGCTGTTTGTATTTGAGGATGTTTATATGATTGTGGTAATCCGAATAGCTTGGAATCTTATTGTTGTGGTTCTATAAGACAAAGATATGCACATAATTTAATGAAACGGCACAGAATTTAATGAAATGGCACAGAAAATTTGAGGCGGTCTCTCTATTAAAGTCCTTGGCCACACACCAATTCATGGTTTGACAGTCAAACTTTCACTTAAATAACTGCCAACCGTTGTCACTGTTGATATCCAATGCCGCTTCGTGATTCGTTTAAATTAGTCTAACTAACAAAAAAGTGGTCTGTTCCCTCCCGAAATCAACACCTGACATTCCAAAATATAGATGTAAGCCTTCTACAAGTTTATCTAACCAACCATAGGTTATTCCATATGTGAATAGTGTTAGTTCAAACAGCGATACACCCCAAACGTTTTTTGAATTGATTTGACCACCCCATACAAAAAATGTATGCACGCATGACTGTAAGTCGCTTTGGATAAAAGCGTCTGCTAAATGGCATATTATATTATATATTATATTTCAATGTGATATCGATATGAGTGATTGACAAAACACAAAAGGCACACACCTGTCTATATAAGGTCCCACAGTTGACAGTGCATGATAGAGCAAAAACCAAGCCATGAGGTCGAAGCAATTGTCTGTAGAGCTCATGTTGGTGAAACCATACAGGAGAGGAAGTACAGAACCAACGACGCTAGACGGAGAGGAATATGTTTAAGCAAAAGGCAGTTTATTAAACAACAGAGATAGCTGGTACTGCTCAAGCAACATGCATGGACCCATTCAGTTGCCTCTTATCGAGACAGTTGAAAAGGGATCAAAAACAGAGTTTTCAGCATTACTTTATACAATGCAACACAAAGGAAGGGGTCCTTCTTCTAGTCCCTTGATTGGTTCCCGAGGCGTAGGAGGCGGGTCTGCTCTGTCCAGAGTAGAAGCCCCATTTTGTTCACGGCAGAGTCCTCTGCCCTAGGCACCAACCAGTAGAAAGAGGTGCAGTTTGTGTGTGTGCGTAACTCGTGAGGCATGAGGATGAGTGTGCGTATGCCTGGAGATGTGTGTGTGAATGTGTGTATGTTCTCAAAGGAAAGACTCGTGGGGAGCAACCAGATTGTGGCCTGTGGCGTGGGTGTTTGTCCTTGAGAAGATATTGGCTCTGTCCATTGTTCTTGCATAGGAACAGCATTGATTGAAAACAAGCTCCTAACATTAAAATGGGTCATGCACAAGATTTTAGTCAGACCAAGCTATAACATTTTAATATTTACTACGACAAATCCCCCTCTTCACGTCTCCCCAGAGACGTGACCAAGTAACAGTAAAGAAGGAAAACTTGAGACGTGACACAAGCTAACAGTGTAATTGGCAAAATAGGGAAAACTTTATCAGAAGATAAAGTTTTACATTCCCCCTCTTCACGTCTCACAAGAGACGTGACACAAGCTAATAGTGCAATTGGCAAAATAGGGAAAACTTTATCAGAAGATAAAGTTTTGATTCCCCCTCTTCACGTCTCACAAGAGACGTGACACAAGCTAATAGTGCAATTGGCAAAATAGGGAAAACTTTATCAGAAGATAAAGTTTTACATTCCCCCTCTTCACGTCTCACAAGAGACGTGACAAAAAGCTTAAATGCTATTCATCATCCAGATATCCTTGGTCAGCATCGTCAATAGCAAGCAAAGGAAACATCTGACCGTTATCTGCAGGATTTGGATCAATAGCGGTGGTTATAATCCTGGTTGTCAGCGTCCGTATGCATGGAATGCAACAGCATCCACAAAGCACTAGAATTGCAGCAAAAACAGAGATGGATACAAGTATAGAAGAAACAAGCGTTTTATATTTACCAAACGCATCCATCCAAGTATCCACCCCTGAGTGGCTCTTCATCTTGCCATTAAGAGTTCGTAACCCTTCCAGAGCAATTGTCAAACTTCCATCTGCAGCAGTATTATTAGGAATAAAAGTACAACATTGTTCCCAGACATAGCACACACACCCCCTCTTTCAGCAAGTAACATATCAACAGCAATTCTATTCTGAAAAGCCATTAATGAAGTTGCAGCTAGTTTTCCATGAACAGCCTCAAAACCTTGTTGAGTCCAGTTTTCTAATTTCTGGACATTAATGTATGTAGTTAATTCTATCGACGTTTTTATTAATGGTACAACAGTCAGCACCCAAAATATACCCATGTTCAAGGACAGTTTCACAGACAACAAAGAGAGAGTGTTCTTATCAGCCTGTTATGTGAAACAATCCATATCAGTACAGTGCTCCTCCTTAATGCATTCCTTCCAAGCTATTCATCACATACAGATCCAATTAAAAATAAAAGCCAACAATTTTATGGTGTCACTCTAAACAGAGTATAATCACCCTTAAGAATAACAGGATATGGAAATTAAATCACAACATTTAATGTTAATAAAAATAAAAATGATAATTTTAACCCTCTATTCCTCCCCTACACCTAACATGTACTGAGTTGGCTACCAGCCACCCAGGAATCCTTTACCTTCACATCAGGAAGAATAAACAATCACAGTGGTTAGTAAAAACATAAGGTAATAAATGAGCAAGAACTGAAAATAAATGCGTGTATGTATTTTACTAGGCAAAACATGGATCATCCAGCTTGGTCTCAGAGTCAGTAGCAGAGTCACCTGCATCATCCTGGGCCGGTAACAACAGTATCATACCTGACGCCTGCACCACTCCTACCACTGACCTCCTGAGACAGGGGACGATGCAAGCAGCACAACACATTAACAGCAAAAACACAATCACTAGGGTCAGAAATCCAGTAACCACCATAGAAGAGTACTCACCAAACCAGTCACTCAGCCAGGAAATAAGGCAACATCCACAAAGAACAAGTATACCCATAGAGGCCATAACTTCACCCAGAATAGTCACCACAATAGTTTTCCATTTACCAAATATGTTATCAAACCAACCGTTTATGGAGCTATCAATACCAGAGTTCTCAACCAGTTCGTTCTCCAGCGTGGTGATGGTCACTCAAGCGCTTTGGTCACGGGCCCGTCCGGTGCTATATTGTTGGAGATGAAAGTACAACACATATATCCAAACAGAACACAAACCCCGTCCCGCTCAGCCAAAAGCATATCTAAAGCTATTCTATTCTGCCATGTCATTAAGCTAGTTGCCGCTGTCTGCTCAGCTAATCCCTTTATTGCATCACGAGTGTGGTTAATAAATCTTTTGCTGGTTATATTAAATATAATTTATCCAATTTACATTTTTATTAATTGTTTGACCACCAGAAAATACTTGATTCAAACCCAGCTGCGATCTGATTGTGGATCCCATCAATATATATCCTTTCATCAAAGGATCCCGGGAGGAGGTCCTACTTTCTATGTGACAACTCACCAGTCTCTGACACGTTTGATTGTTTGCTTATGTAGGTGAGTTCACAATCAGTTATCACCACACATCCATCAGATGTCAGCACGGGTCTGGTTTTTGGCTCCTATAATCCTCTGGCTGCAACAAAGAGGAGAGATTAATCATGGTCTCTTTTAGTTGTGATATTCTCTGTGTGGGAGCAGGAGCTAAGATGCCCTACCCTGTATCCTATCCTTACTAGTCCTAGAAAAACAATTTAGAATCCCCTGTGACTTCAAACTGAGGCAACCCAGGTCGGGATGATTTTGTTATCGGGGGAAACAGATAGTGCAAGTTACCATAAGACTCTTTCACCACATTCCCAGGTGGCTTGCATGGAGGAAAAACCTGACAGAGAGTTAAAGCCTGTCAAGGGGAACGGAGTAGTTGTTATCCCTGGTTTGGCTGTCCTACAGGCAAAACAGTCCTCTTTAGACATAGTTTTTTTCCGTATACTGAATCCATTCCAACCACAGGTTAAGATTTCTATACCCCGTTTCCACCTGTACTACTTCCTCCAGGTCCATAGTTTTGCACTATCTTTATCACAGCCCCGGTCTCACTACCTCCCTCAGAGAGGTTTACTCTAGAATTTCCCCTTTCCCTACGTCTAGCTGTCTCCTATGCCTTTTCAACTTGTGTTAGGTTAACTACCACTTCTGGCTGAAACAGGAGGGTCCGTGTGTGTTAGGAATATGGCCCCCACAATCAGACAGCTACCTACCGTCGGGAGACCTGTGAATCCCCACCCTTGCCCTGAGAACATGTCAGATGCCAGAGGCCAACCCATTGCTTTACCTTCTATCGAACTCACACAGGGATGATCAGACAGGGTAAGGGAATCTTCGTTAAGGAGGCAACCCCCGAACCATAGTGGTGATCGGATCTTTCTCCTAACTCTGTGTTTGTTCGTCAGGTGTAGCTGGTTTTGTACAGTGTGTGACATGCACCCAGATGGATCTCTCAGCTATTCTGCTGGCAAAGGCAGTACTTGGTAGGGCCCTTCCCGCCAGGCCTGATTCAGTCTCCTGGTTAGATAGAGTGGGTCACCTTCTCCTTTAGTTCACCTGTGGGGCACAAAACCTCTGACATACAGGTGTGGTTAATAAACTATCATACATGTTTTTTTTTTTTTTAAGTATTTTGTCCTCTCCTTCGTATATATTTAATATTTAATCCAACCATCCCCCTCTTTGACACATGATTTGGCCATGTGTCAATATTACCACCTACCTAAACAATCACTTTAGTTAATATTGGTATTTCATTATCCAATTGCCATTCATCTTAAAGTCTTCCTCTCATGCCTTTAGAATGTACTAGTGTGGATGATTAATTAACACCAGAATGTTAAAACAGAGTTCAGAGGCCATTGAAATCATTTAACGAACTGTTTAATCCCATAGTATACTAAACAATTACCATTATTCTAAATATTTCATAAATGTTAGTTATCCCAAGTGTTCATTAAGTCCTCATGACATTCATTCTCATAAGAAATCATATATACCCCAAACTCAGCCAAAACCTAAAAAATCCATAAAATTCACTGTGTGCACCTTTAAGACCTATAACCCTTGACCTGCTGAAAACCCTCCAAAATTGAAACAACAAGGCTTTATAAACATCATACTAGGTGTGTTGTTTTCTATTTGAAAACCCCAATTAAAAAACAACAACCAAACAGCCAGGTCATGAGGACTCCTGATTTCTCTCTTCCCCTTCTGCCTACAGTTTCTTAACTGGTGCCCTTTCCTTGCAGTAACTACACGGTTCCTCACATTCTCTAGCAAAATGTCCCGTTTTGTCACAATTGTAACACTTCCACTCACTCCTGTCTCCACTATTACTATTTCCTTCTTGTCTGTCTTTGCTACCGTAACCTCTCTTCTCTCCTAGGTATTGACTAATAGTCTCACTGTCTCTAATTCAACACAAAACCCCCATCATCCAATTAATTTTCATACCCATTACTGTCAATGCCAAATTAGGTTTCTCTGTTCCTGTTGAAGTGCTAAGTCAATAGTAGCCAATTCAAACACCTCACAATTTGGATCAAAGGGTTCCTTAGTCTTCCCCCCACTAGAGTCTACTATTTCTCCCTCAAGGACTAGTCACGCCTTATCTTCCTCTTTCTCACACTCAAAGCTGGGGGATGGACTTCTCTCTCTCTCTCCTCTCTCCTGTCTGACTTTCTCTCATGATGGATTGCATGTCTCTCTGAGGCTATTACACAATTCAGTTATTTTCCCAACATACTCTCCGTAATCGGCCCATGGCAAAAGTGTCCTATGGGCATCCCCTGAAACCCACTGCCCTCTAACGGCAGCCCAAACCTTACTATTCCTGTCTTGGGGTGGGTCATTCTTTCTACCGCTCTGGCCACGTCCTCTGTGTTCATGGCCTGTCTGCTAAATGGCATATTATTATTATTACTGTATACATCTAAGGTTGCTGGGGCCCCTTTCATTCCCCGCCAATAGATTAGGTAAGGCTATCAGTGGGTACTGGCCCCCTCCTTTGGTTATATAATGGAGATTTCTTCTATTCCTGGATTCCATTTTAATTACATCAAGCATTTCTCGTCCCCAGTAAATTCTGGGACCTCTTGTGAGGATTTGCCCCCCCCATGGTTGGTACTGTTAAAAATCCCTTAGCCACCTCTTCTATATTACAAGTCAATTTAACAAGTAATTCAAAATAGCTTCACACAACAACACCTCATAAGGAGTGCCCAGCAGGAGTCCAATTCCTATCAGAAAACATACATACAAACATTCAGACACTCCCAATCTCTCCCAGGGGGAAAAAGTTCTTCTTCACCCTGAGTGAGATTGTTGTTCCATAAGGGTTTCTTCATTGTGTTGTCAGGATTGGTTCTCGCTGCTCAAATCAGCCCTGACTTCTGTCAGTGATCTAGAAGGAGTGGGGGCTGGTGTGCAATGAGTTAGATGGTGTCAGTGTGCGCCTAATTTACCTCTGACCTGGACTGAGTGTGAAGTAACCTCCTTCACTTCGTACGGTCCAGTCCACCTGGGTTCCAGCCACTTTCTCTTGTGGACTTTAACCCTCACCCAGTCTCCCACGTTTACCTTCAGTGTCAGCGTACTTCCCGACAGCTCCCCCTCTTGGGCCTTCTGCGCCTGAGAAGAGAGTGCTGCAGAAAATTCCGTCAATTTCTTCACATAATCAGTCATTTCTATCTGTTGTACATCAAGGGAGGGCATATGACCTCCTCCCTTGGTGGACCTATGTTAATTTTGTTCCTGCACAAACCTTTGTTATTTTAGCTTTAAATGTTTGGTTGGGACTGTGGATGTTACTGAACCGAATCTGTGCATGATTCCGAATCTTACCTCCACCTTTTTTCAGGTGTTTTCGTTGCTAAAAAATGTGTGGTTGTCAGATCTTATCTGCCTTGGTATACAATATCTGGGTATTAACTTAGTTTGTAGCCACTTAATAACTGACCTATCATCCTCTAATTCTGTAGTTTTCTGTAGGAATTGCCTCTACCCATTTTGAAAACCTGTCTACAGTTTCTGTCATGTGAGGGTGCCACCAGATGTGTGGGACTCGGTTCAACTTGTCTTCCATCATGGCACCTCCAGAGTTCGTCCTGTCCTCTGCCGCCCCCTCTTTCTGTCCTGGGGTGTATGGTGGGGGCCGCAGTGCCTCCTCTGTTAACAATGGGTATAGTGAAGTGGGAACAGGTCTGGTGCTGGTGTCTGGGGCGACTGTAGGAGACCCTTTCACACACATTGTGTCAGATTTTTTAGGGTGCACCCTCCTACTCTCCTCTATTGCCCATGTCCCTACTCTCAACTCTCCCTGTGCTCTCTTTCTCTCTTTAGTTCCCTCTTTCTTAAACCTATGTGCCTTGTTCTTTCCTTCTTCCTCTCCCTTGGCTTTCTCAACTGCCACTTCTAGACTTTTCTCCATAATCTTGAGTTCTTCCCCCGAGGGAGGTCCCCCTCTGAGGTAACCTGCCTGTGTCCATCTCAACTTCACCTCCTCCCACACTTTCTTAACTTTCTTATACTTTTCTTTTCCCCCTACTCTCTCAGTCATTCGTTGTTGTAGGTATTCATTAAATTTGGGTTTAGCTATGTTTGGTCCTGCCATCTTGCTTTCTCTATCTTTATACACTTATTCCCGTCCCTGGTGTTTTATTTCCAAGGATGTATTATCGGTATCAATTACAGACTTATCTCATGTACGACACCCTCGTATATAAAGAGGCTGATTGTTTTTATATTATGTGTAATGCAATCATTATCATAAAATCAGAATTCTAGTCACATTATACCAATGCAGTAATTTCCCACACACAGCACACACCACGCTTTAGTTATCTCACGCTTGTTCTAGAATCGTGCACAACTTCAATATCAGTCTCCCCAGTCCCCGGTTCCTGAAACCCTAGGTCAAATTCACTCAGATCCACAGATTGGTGTTCAGTCTCATAAGTCTCACTATAACTTCCCATCATCCATTACACGTTATAATACATAAAAACACAGACACGTTAAAATATAAACACAGCAAAACAAAACTGCCAATTAGAATACAATACCTTAAAAAAATTTAGGTTACCAGAGCGTCCTAAAACATAGTCTCAGTTCAACTGCCACCCTTCACACAACCTTATACTTATGTGAAGTCACAGAAGCAACTGGATCCCTATCAAAGGATTTTCTTTAGACAACTCAATCACTAGGAAAGACTTAATCTCAGCTTAATTGTACCTTTCACACAACCATTTATATGGAACGTTTTAAGTGTGAAATCACAGAGATAACTGGCATCCCCGGAATTTAATACCTCTGGTCAATTTTCGGTGATTCTCCCCCACCTAATGTCTAGAACTCTGCCACAGTTAAACTTCTACCTCCTCGCAACCTATAGGGTAGGACCTCCCCTAATAGGATTTATGCAAAAAGGTCTCAGTTCAAACTGGGTCCCTTTAGGAATCTAGTTGTGGGTCAAATCTTATCCACCAATGCGTCAATCCGTAGTTCGACACATTCTGGATACGTTTATCTTTATTCCTTATTCCTTATTCCTTATTCCTTAATTCCTTAGTATAAAACACAGTACCAGATATCTCATGTATGCCTTAATTCATTAGGATGGAAAATTATTTAACAAGTATTCATACTCACGCTCAGTACTACTGATCATAATTTGGTATTGGTCTATAATACAATATGCAAGATTTCGTTTTAACAGGCTCTGCATACCTTTTTAGAAGAGCGCGCTCTGATCAGGTTCCTGAGCCAAGACGAATAGTTGATTTCTCCAGGATTTTCAGGTCACTCTTCCGTCTGTTTTTAGATCGATGATTTGCCTTTTCCTCTCGCACCAACTTTTAGATCGAATTAAAAACCATCCTCTGCTACCATTTTTGTTGGTGAAACCATACAGGAGAGGAAGTACAGAACCAACGACGCTAGACGGAGAGGAATATGTTTAAGCAAAAGGCAGTTTATTAAACAACAGAGATAGCTGGTACTGCTCAAGCAACATGCATGGACCCATTCAGTTGCCTCTTATCGAGACAGTTGAAAAGGGATCAAAAACAGAGTTTTCAGCATTACTTTATACAATGCAACACAAAGGAAGGGGTCCTTCTTCTAGTCCCTTGATTGGTTCCCGAGGCGTAGGAGGCGGGTCTGCTCTGTCCAGAGTAGAAGCCCCATTTTGTTCACGGCAGAGTCCTCTGCCCTAGGCACCCAACCAGTAGAAAGAGGTGCAGTTTGTGTGTGTAGCGTAACTCGTGAGGCATGAGGATGAGTGTGCGTATGCCTGGAGATGTGTGTGTGAATGTGTGTATGTTCTCAAAGGAAAGACTCGTGGGGAGCAACCAGATTGTGGCCTGTGGCGTGGGTGTTTGTCCTTGAGAAGATATTGGCTCTGTCCATTGTTCTTGCATAGGAACAGCATTGATTGAAAACAAGCTCCTAACATTAAAATGGGTCATGCACAAGATTTTAGTCAGACCAAGCTATAACATTTTAATATTTACTACGACACTCAGAGACAGTATCATGCTGTGAGGATGTTTTTCAGCGGCAGGGACTGGAAAACTAGTCAGGATCGAGGCAATGATGAACGGAGCAAAGTACAGCGAGATACTTTATGAAAACCTGTTCCAGAATGCTCAGGACCTAAGACTGGGGCGAAGGTTCACCTTCTAACAGGACAACAACCCTAAGCACACAGCCAAGACAAGTCTCTGAATGTCCTTGAGTGTCCTTGAGTGGCCCAGGCAGAGCCCGGACTTGAACCCGATCGAACACCTCTGGAGAGACCTGAAAAAAGCTGTGCAGCAACGCTCCCCATCTAACCTGACAGAGCTTGAGAGGATCTGCAGAGAAGAATGGGAGAAACTCCCCAAATACAGGTGTGCCAAGCTTGTAGCGTCATACCCAAGAAGACTTGATGCTGTAATCGCTGCCAAAGGTGCTTTAACAAAGTTCTGAGTAAAGGGTCTGAATACTTATGTAAATGTATTATTTCAGTTTTTTATATCTAATAAATTAGCAAACATTTTTAAAAACCTGTTTTTGCTTTGTCATTATGGGGTATTGTGTGTAGATTGATGAGGAAAAATAACAATTTAATCAATTTTAGAATAAGGCTGTAACGTAACAAAATGTGGAAAAAGACATGGGGTCTGAATACTTTCCGAAGGCACTGTATTTATATTTATCTCAGTCTTGTGAGCACTCTAGCCATCCATGAAGTGACTATACAAGTGAATTTAGCTACACAAGTGACTAGCCAGCTGACAACTAAACATGAGTTTCTGTAAGATTATATAGCTAGTAGGGTTGACCCCATTTATTCGACTGGTCGATTGTTTGGTCGATAGGCTGTTGGTCGACCAATATTTATTTAGCGGAGCAGTAGCAAAAAATTAATGTACAAATATTATGGTGTACAAAACACCTGTCTGATTCGCGCCAGTCTGAGTGGACTAATCCATTGTGGAGGCCGTGGGGATGGCACAGTCCATCACTCTAAGACGTGTTACTGAAATTGCATATGGTTATATTACATAAGAACAATGGTGCAAGAATAAAAATTATGTTATTTTATAACAAATGCACTTTCTCCCGCGTTGGATAGTGGTCACTCTCCGCAGGTCTGAAACACATCAGTGCTCTGTTGAATTGGTGCCTTTTCCTAGACCATGTTGCTATGTGTATAATAGCAAATTTAACCCGCGTATTGGTGTTGAGAACAATGTGGCAGAGGCAGCAGCAGAATGAAGAGACGAGAAAACAGCCCTTGCCTTATTGTCTAAGAAAAGTGAGGAGAGGAAACCCTGACTTAATTAGGTCGATAATCAATAGCTTAACTGTTAAATGTGCCTGGCTTTATAAATGATCCATATACAGTTGAAGTCGGAAGTTTACATACACATTAGCCAAATACATTTTAAACTCAGATTTTCACAATTTCTAACATTTAATCCTAGTATAAATTCCCTGTCTTAGGTCAGTTAGGATCACCACTTTATTTTAAGAATGTGAAATGTAAGAATAATAGTAGAGAGAATGATTTATTTCAGCTTTTATTTATTTAATCACATTCCCAACGAGTCAGAAGTTTACATACACTCAATTAGTATTTGGTAGCATTGCCTTTAAATTGTTTAACTTGGGTCAAACATTTTGGGTAGCCTTCCACAAGCTTCCCACAATAAGTTGGGTGAATTTTGGCCCATTCCTCCTGACAGAGCTAGTGTAACTGAGTCAGGTTTGTAGGCCTCCTTGCTCGCACACGCTTTTTCAGTTCTGCCCACAAATGTTCTATAGGATTGAGGTCAGGGCTTTGTGATGGCCACTCCAATACCTTGACTTTGTTGTCCTTAAGCCATTTTGCCACAACTTTGGAAGTATGCTTGGGGTCATTGTCCATTTGGAAGACCCATTTGCGACCAAGCTTTAACTTCCTGACTGATGTCTTGAGATGTTGCTTCAATATATCCACATAATTTTCCTTCCTCATGATGCCAATGTTTTTTGGCAAACTTCAGACGGGCCTGTATTTGTGCTTTCTTGAGCAGGGGGACCTTGCGGACGCTGCAGGATTTCAGTCCTTCACGGCGTAGTGTGTTACCAATTGTTTTCTTGGTGACTATGGTCCCAGCTGCCTTGTGATCATTGACAAGATCCCCCCGTGTAGTTCTGGGCTGATTCCCCACCGTTCTCATGATCATTGCAACTCCACAAGGTGAGATCTTGCATGGAGCCCCAGGCCGAGGGAGATTGACAGTTATTTTGTGTTTCTTCCATTTGCGAATAATCGCACCAACTGTTGTCACCTTCTCACCAAGCTGCTTGGCGATGGTCTTGTAGCCCATTCCAGCTTTGTGTAGGTCTACAATCTTGTCCCTGACATCCTTGGGAGCTCTTTGGTCTTGGCCATGGTGGAGAGTTTGGAATCTGATTGATTGATTGCTTCTGTGGACAGGTGTCTTTTATACAGGTAACAAGCTGAGATTAGGAGCACTCCCTTTAAGAGTGTGCTCCTAATTTCAGCTCGTTACCTGTATAAAAGACACCTGGGAGCCAGAAATCTTTCTGATTGAGAGGGGGTCAAATACTTATTTCCCTCATTAAAATGCAAATCAATTTATAACATTTTTGACATATGTTTTTCTGGATTTTTTGTTGTTATTCTGTCTCTCATTGTTCAAATAAGCCTACCATTAAAATGATAGACTGATCATTTCTTTGTCAGTGGGCAAACGTACAAAATCAGCAGGGGATCAAATACTTTTTTCCCTCACTGTACACCTTAGTCAAATACATTTAAACTCAGTTTTTCACAATTCCTGACATTTAATCCTAGTAAAAATTCCCTGTGTTAGGTCAGTTAGGATCACCACTTTATTTTATGAATGTGAAATGTCAGAATAATAGTAGAGAGAGATGTATTTCAGCTTTTATTTCTTTCATCACATTCCCAGTGGGTCAGAAGTTTACACACACTCAATTAGTATTTGGTAGCATTGTCTTTAAATTGTTTAACTTGGGTCAAACGTTTCAGGTAGCCTTCCACAAGCTTCCCACAATAAGTTAGGTGAATTTTGGCCCATTCCTCCTTACAGAGCTGGTGTAACTGAGTCAGGTTTGTAGGCCTCCTTGCTCGCACACGCTTTTTCAGTTCTGCCCACAAGTTTTCTTTGGGATTGAGGTCAGGGCTTTGTGATGGCCACTCCAATACCTTGACTTTGTTGTCCTTAAGCCATTTTGCCACAACTTTGGAAGTATGCTTGGGGTCATTGTCCATTTGGAAGACCCATTTGCGACCGAAACTTTAACTTCCTGACTGAGGTCTTGAGATGTTGCTTCAATATATCCACATCATTTTCCTTCCTCATGATGCCATCTATTTTGTGAAGTGCACCAGTCCCTCCTGCAGCAAAGTACCCCCACAGCATGATGCTGCCACCCCCGTGCTTCACGGTTGGGATGGTGTTCTTCGGCTTGCCAGACACTCCTTTTTCCTCCAAACATAACGATGGTCATTATGGCCAAACAGTTCTATATTTTTTTCATCAGACCAGAGGACATTTCTCCAAAAAGTACAATCTTTGTCCCATGTGCAGTTGCAAACCGTAGTCTGGCTTTTTTATGGCGGTTTTGGAGCTGAGCGGCCTTTCAGGTTATGTCGATATAGGACTTGTTTTACTGTGGATATATATATATATATATATATATATATATATATATCTGTGTACCTGTTTCCTCCAGCATCGTCACAAGGTCCTTTGCTGTTGTTCTGGGATTGATTTGCAATTTTCCCACCAAAGTACGTTCATCTCTAGGAGACAGAACGCGTCTCCTTCCTGAGCGGTATGATGGCATCGTGGTCCCATGGTGTTTATACTTGTGTACTATTGTTTGTACAGATGAACGTGGTACCTTCAGGCATTTGGAAATTGCTTCCAAGGATGAACCAGACTTGTGGAGGTCTAAAGAACATTTTCTGAGGTCTTGGCTGATTTCTTTTGATTTTCCCATGATGTCAAGCAAAGAGGCACTGAGTTTGAATGTAGGCCTTGAAATACATCCACAGGTACACCTCCAATTGACTCAAATGATGTCAATTAGCCTATCAGAAGCTTCTAAAGCCATGACATCATTTTCTGGAATTTTCCAAGCTGTTTAAAGGCACAGTCAACATAGTGTATGTAAACTTCTGACCCACTGGAATTGAGATACAGTGAATTATAAGTGAAATAATCTGTCTGTAAACAATTTGATTGTTTGTTTAATTCACCTGCCCAGAGGGAAATTACAACCCCTACCCGTTCCACAACGGCCGTGGTCCCACTTATCGGTGGATTTTGTTACGGACCATCCCCCCACAAAAGGGAACACCACGATCCTGGTCGTTGTGGATCGGTTTTCTAAGTCCTGCCGTCTCATTCCTATGCCAGGTCTCCCTACGGCCCTACAAACTGCTGAGGCCCTATTTACAGTAGCCATTAATTATTTCATGACCAGAGCTTTTTCAACTTCATTGCTCACCTTTCCTAATGCATTGAAAGTATATCTACCTTTACAGAATCCACTTTGACATTGACTCAATAAACCACTATGTTCCAGGAAATATGACAATCATCTTTTCCATCAGTATACACAAGTTAGAGGTCAGTGCTATTGGTCTATAACTATCAGCACATGAAGGGTCCTTACCAGGCTTTACTAAAGGTAATATTACTGCACGTTTCCAACCCGAAGGTATAACCCCCTCACTCCAAATTGTATTAAATAATCCCAGGAGAACATGTATGACCTCATCAGGTAGATGCTTAAACATTACATAGCACAACTGATCATAACCTGGAGCTGTATATCCACAGCCTAAGGCTGAACGCATCTCATGGATGGTAAAAATAGCATCCAAAGAAGAGTCAACCGTATCCCTTTACTTATACACATTATTATTCTTTTTGTTGTTGTTGTCATTTAGCAGACTCTCTTATCCAGAGCGATTTACAGTTAGTGAGTGCATACATTTTTATACTGGCCCCCCGTGGGAAACGAACCCACAACCCTGGCGTTGCAAGCGCCATGCTCACACCTGCATTGTTTACATACTTCATCCAAAGTCACCCCACTATGAACCCTAGCAAATGTCTTCCCCAACAAGTCAGCCTTTTCTTGATCAATTACGGCCATTTTTTGACCCACAACCAAAACTGGAATTCGAGTGGACTTGCTTCTTGCAGTCATCTTCTTCAACATAGACCATACATCCCCCAGCTAAGTACCCCTGCCTATTGTAGAGCAGAACTGTCTCCATGCATTTCTCTTGACAGACTTAATGACCCTATGTACTAAAGCTCTTTTCCTTTGGAAATTAAGTATTTTCTCAGGAGTCATATTCCTACGCAACACTCTGTAAGCCCTATTTCTTTCTCGAATAGCTGCAGTGCACTCTTCAGTCCACTTCAGAAACACCTTCCTTTTCTCACCCACTTTACTCTCTGGAAATACACATTTGTAGCACTCAAAATCAGAGACTTCACAGAGGCAGCACATACATCAACCGGCCTCTCTAAAGACAACTGTCCAACAGACTTTAAGCAATGATCACCAAACTTTTCCTAGTCTGCTTAATGAAAGCACCATCTTCTGAATGATACCCTATCTGGAATAGTAACATCAAAATTAATGGTGCACGAAATCGGGAAATGATCACTTCCAACAGTAGAATAATTCATTACATTACATTCACACGTAGATGCAATAGAGTTAGAAGCCAGTGTGAGGTCCAGGCAGGATGTAACCCCTCTAACAACATAAACTATTGTACCACATCCATCGTTACGACACACTAATGCTCTTGTTTCCATCATATCTTCCGCAACAGTTCATTAGCATCTGTGTGCTTCCCCATAAACTATAATGTGCATTAAAGTCGCCGCACCGTATCTCTCTAGAGCTCAATTCTCCTGATATTTCATCAAACATCGCTACAGATAGTTGATGACAAGGGTTGTACAATTTTTTAAAACTTAATATTACTACCTGCACAGTAGATTTCCACCATCGCACATTCATATTCAGATGGGACAGTTATATTACGATGTACAAGACCTTCCCTTATGAACGTAGCACAACCACCACCCTGTCCAGTTGATCTATCAGATCTGATTGAACAATAACCATGAATAATAAAATCAAGACGTGGTCTAAGCCATGTTTCATGAAAACATATCACATCAGGTTTGATCTCTAAATCAATTACATATTTCTTAAACTCCTAACCGTTAGCAATAAGGCTTCTGGCATTCCACTGAAGGATGACAAAAACCATAACTCTAATTACCATTATACTGAGACACTCCATCATTAGTGTTATTAGAAGTCAACATATCAACAATCATGGTGACAGTAACATCTGTTACTCCTAAAAACTCTGTTGCTGCTTCAACAATGATCTTCAATTTGGCAGTTCTTCTTTCCACAAATGCCGTCAGGTTGATAACCTTTCCATTGAAGGCTATAAAGTCAATCTGATTAACTATTAAGATGCCCTTTGACACAAGACAATTGTGACATCAAGATTTCTGAGCAGGTCTCGTATCCGTGTCTGGACCAACATAAGCAACATTTCCTACAGTAGGTCCACTTATTCCAGGAGTAACCCTATTAACTCCATCATTCTGCCTAATAGTTCCACCAACCTGCCTTGCAGCCTCTGCATAAGAGACATTACGAGTGATTTTACATCTTTGACATTTAAAACACCTTAATGGAGGTGGGACAAACTCTCTAACAGTGAAAGCCAGGAATACTTTCTTAGGTAAAACCTTCTCAAACATTAATAGTACTGACAGGCTTTCACTTCTCTGCTCCTCTTTCTTACTGAACAGCCTTTTGGCTTCAACCACTATGCCCCTTCTACATTTTCTTTTACACTACTGGTCAAAAGTTTTAGAATACCTACTCATTCAAGGGTTTTTCTTTATTTTTACTACTTTCTACAGTGTAGAATAATAGTGAAGACATCAAAACTATGAAATAACACATATGGAATCATGTAGTAACCAAAAAAGTGTTAACCTCTTAAGGATCGGACCCTTTTTTTCAATTTTTGCCTAAAATGACATACAAAAATCTAACTGCCTGTAGCTCAGGACCTGAAGCAAGGATATGCATATTCTTCATACCATTTGAAAGGAAACAATTGGAAGTTTGTGGAAATGTGAAATGAATGTAGGAGAATATAACACATTACAGTGAGGGAAAAAAGTATTTGATCCCCTGCTGATTTTGTACGTTTGCCCACTGACAAAGAAATGATCGGTCTATAATTTTAGTGGTAGGTTTATTTGAACAGTGAGAGACAGAATAACAACAAAAAAATGTGTATATATATATATAATATATATAATAAATGTTATAAATTGATTTCCACTGGCTTGGTGCGGGGAGCAGGCACGGGCCGTACCGGGCTGGCGACACTCACCACTGGCTTGGTGCGGAGAGCAGGAACGGGCCGGGCCGGACTGTGGAGGCGGACGGGAGGTCTGGAGCGGAGAGCTGGCACAACCCGTCCTGGCTGGCTGCCCACTTTCGCACGACACGTAATATGGTGGCCTCCTCTCTTACCCTGCAGATCCGATCCTTCTCTCTCTCTCGGCACTCCTCCTCCAGTGAGGACTCCTCCGGGAGCCCCCACGAGTTAGGGTACAGAAACTCATCGTCGTCGTCATCCTCCGACTCCTCAGTATAATACTGTTCCCACTCTTCTTCCCATGGTCGTAGGGAATCAATCTGGAAACCCACCGGGTGCAGTGGTCGGGGCTCTTCTCTCTCGCTCCCCAACCACCCCTTTAGCCCCCCCCAAAACAATTATTGGGGCTGCTTCTTGGGCTTCCTCCTCGGCCGGCTTCTGTGTTGCCGTTGCTCCTCTCCTGCCTGGGCTTCCTTCTTCGCCCATGGTCCTTTTCCCACAAATATCTCCTCCCAAGACCAAATCTTCCCCACCTGTGTCCAGGGTGTTCGGTCCTCCTGGGCACGCTGCTTGGTCCGTGTTTGGTGGGATCTTCTGTCACGTTCGTCTAAGGACGGGTCAGACCAAGGCGCAGCGTGAAATGCGTACATGTTTATATAAATGATAAACACACGACAAAACAACAAACCAACGAAACGTGAAGTCCTAAGGCTATACACAAAACAAGCCTACTCACAGAACAAGATCCCACAACTAATGCATGCCAACAGGCTGCCTAAGTATGATCCCCAATCAGAGACAACGAGCGACAGCTGCCTCTGATTGGGAACCACACCGACCAACATAGATCTACACATACTAGAACATACACATAGATATACACAACATAGAATATTCACACCCTGACTCAACATATAAGAGTCCCCTGAGTCAGGGCGTGACAGTATCCCAAGGCTCGATTATAGGCCCCACGCGCTTCTCAATTTACATCAACAACATAGCTCAGCCAGTAGGAAGCTCTCTCATGCATTTATATGCAGATTATACAGTCTTATACTCAGTTGGCCCCTCCCCGGATTTTAAGGTAAGGTAGTTTGATAAGAATAATGCCACCCCCCCGCCCCGGATTCAGATGACCATCCTACCCATGCTAGATTCCAGAGACATCATTTATAGATCGACAGGTAAGGGTGCTCTCGAGTGACTAGATGTTCTTTAACATTCGGCCATCAGATTTGCCACCAACGCTCCTTATATGACACATCACAGCACTCTATACTCCTCCTCTGTAAACTGGCCATCTTTGTATACCTGGCGCAAGACCCACTGGTTGATGCTTATTTCTAAAACCCTCTTAGGCCTCACTCCCCCCTATCTGAGATACCTACTGCAACCCTCATCCTACACATACAGCACCCGTTCTGCCAGTCAAATTCTGTTGAAGGTCCCCAAAGCACACACATCCCTAGGTCGCTCCTCTTTTCAGTTCGCTGCAGCTAGCGACTGGAACAAGCTGCAAAAAACACTCAAACTGGGCAGTTTTATCTCCATCGCTACATTCAAAGACTCAATCATGGACACTCTTACTGACACTATCACTCTTTGTAAAGCTACATTTAGCCAAACCACCAGATTTCATACAATAACCCTAGCCAGATGTTTGAAATTAAATCATTAAAGACTATTGTTTTGCTCAGTTTTTCCATTAATAAAGGAAAACACAAACTCTTTATAATTCTTGAAATAAAGAATACATAGGCCTACAATTTGAGGTAGCTACACATGGAATTAATGGTTTAAAGTTATTTAGTATTTCCAGTTTAATTGACATATCAGAAGTCAAAATCAAGTAGTGAGTACTTACTTCCAAGACTCAGTTTGGTTCCACCTTAAAAAAAAATACCAAACCTATGCAGCTTTAGTGTCTCTTCGTAGTGTGTGATTTGTTGCCATTTACCACAGCTGGCAGCCTGCTCGGGCTTTGATATAGTTGTAACCACAAGAGGACACTATTGCACCGCGAATGTGATGAGGCCTGCTTATATTAAAGTCACCGTGCACCGTGCATTGAGAGCGCATTCAGCAAATGCAGATGTCTGGTGATTCGCTCGTGCTACAGGAAGTTATCTTGTTTTCCCAAATAGTTGGCCATCGTCTTACAGAATATATTTTCAAAGCCTGGTGGAAAGCATCATTTAATTTGTAAAAAGTGAGTGACAAATAGATACCTAGATAATGTTGCTAGTCCTGAGGTGATCTTTATCGATACTGAAGGTAGCCAGGAGTCCTATTAGGACAGAGAATGTTGAGTCACTGATGAAAGGGTTGACGCTTGGTTGAGTGGCTTTGTAGCTAACGTTAGATTGCCAGCTAAGGATAGCTTGGATTCTGATCATTTTTATTTCACAGAAAAAAACAGTTTGGCAGTATATTACAGCTAGCTAGCTATATATGATTTTTTTAAATACAAGCATTTCTTTACACCCGCAATAACATCTGCTAAATATGTGTATGTGACCAATAAAATTTGATTTGATTAAAATTCCTCAAGTGAGCTAGCTAGCTAGCTCAGTAGTTGACTACAGGACATTCATTGTCAGTCAGCACAAGAAATCATAGAAATGTTGGTCCAAAGAGGAAGACTACTACAGTAACCTACTACAACCAATGGTATTAACCTTACCCACATCATTGACTACAACCAAGTTATATGTGAAGAGTCAGTAAGGGAACATGAAGGTATGTTGAATTTCGTAAAACTAAATTGGTTTACTTTATACTCTCATAGAGTGCTGAAAATTACCAGACACATGTCAAGTGATGAGAGTGAGGATTCCTGCATACTACTGGAGATGGAACCCTCCACCATCCAGCTCCGCTTTAGCCCTCCATCTTCTCCTGAATCACAGACCCCTCTAGAAGATGAGGATGCACCACAACCCATAGTATACCCACGTATACTTTGTGTGACATCATTGTATGGGAAAGGGGAGAATTTTGAGCACTGGGCAGAGCAAAATGGTTTGGAGGAGTGGGGCTCCCATGTGCAGCAGTGTTTGGTCTCTGAGGAGGGGCTACATGCTAAGGTTAATGAGGAGGAAGGCTGTATCCACAGCACAGATGGACAGATACGGGAAGGCAACAGTGGGGATGATCAAGACAGGAAGGATGGCGTTAGAGATGTTCAACAAGTGATCTTCTGGAAGGAGCCTCCAAAGGAACAGGAGAGGGGAAATAAACAAATGAAGGAAGAGAAGGGAAATGAAAGAGTGGATGAGGAGAAGGGAAATGTACAAGTGAAGGAAGAAAAGAGAGTTGATGAGGATGGAGAAGAGAGAGCAGGAGGAGAAGAAGCAAAAACACTACAAGGAGAGGAAACTGCAAACAGATGTGAGGTGTCTAGAAGCATTGGGATACAGTTTCTCAGTTTACAGGTCTCAGTTTAAGAGAGTTCTTGATTTGCACTACAAAATAAAGTTAACATTAGCTCCTTACTTACAAGACTAATCAAGTAGCCTAATTAATAATCAAGTAGCCTAATATCCTGCAATTGACAATGCCAATTGAACAGTCTCACTTGTAATAATTGTAAAACATACCTGCAGCACAGTAATGGGATTTCTATGAGACTAGGCAATGCTCCAGATCGTATGCATTGACAGGCGCTCCCAGCATTAGACATACAGTATGATGAGTACAATTTGCAGTATAGACTACCTTACTGTACTCATACACTTGTTGAGGAACACACTTGTTACAGATGTACTGTAGCATAAGTCATAGGCTATGTAACTATACAAAACATATTAACCATTATCTGTGGTGTAGGTCTATGCCCTGTAGTCTGTTTCATGACATTCTTGTAAAGCTGACAAACATTATTACAGTGATATATCCTGTCTCATGTTGACAATGTTCTCTGACAGATGTCATGAGGTATTTTCTCAGGTGCGCTGTCAGTGCTGTTATCAGAACATACGCCTGTCCCAAGTGCACAAAGAAATACAAATAGAAGACTGCCATGAAGAAACACCTTCTGCTCCAACACAATGAGAAGAAAACATACACCTGTCCCAAATGCAAGAAGAGCTACTGTCACGTTCGTTGTATAAAGGATCGGACCAAGGTGCAGCGTGGTATGCGTACATAGTCGTTTATTTTTATAAACACCGACAAAATAACAAAATCCAACAGAACGTGAAGTTCAAGAGGCTAAACATCAAACAAGCCAAACAGAAACAAGATCCCACAACTAAGGTAGGCAACATGGCTGCCTAAGTATGATACCCAATCAGAGACAACGACCGACAGCTGCCTCTGATTGGGAACCACACCCGGCCAACATAGAAATATATCAATTAGATTTCACACCCTGACCAACCCAACTAGAGATCTCAATGTCAGGGCGTGACAGTACCCCCCCAAAGGTGCGGACTCCGGCCGCAAAAACCTGACTCATTAGGGGAGGGTCCGGGTGGTCATCTAGCCTCGGTGGCGGCTCCGGCTTCGGACGTGACATAGGCAGTAAACTCTTCTCCCATCCTGCCTCCCCTTTGCACGCCCGGTCCGGTCTGGACCCCGGCAAGATGCTCCCCCTCTCAGTCCTCCCACAATGCACCAAGCCCTGTCTGGACCCTGGTGTGGGAGCCCTCGACCCTGGAGAGGGGCTGACGTCTGGTCCCGGCCCAGCAGTCCTCCCGCGATGCACCAAGTCCTGTCTGGACCCTGGAGAGGGGTTGATGTCTGGCTCCGGCTCGGACCCCGGTGGAGCGGATGGCTCCGGCATGGGGGAAGAGCAGACGACCGGACCCGGACTGGGCACCGGTGAAGCGGACTGCCCCGGGTCTGGGAGGGAGCAGATAACCGGAGCTGGACTAGGCACCGGTGGAGCGGACTGCTCTGGCACAGGAGTGGAGCAGCTGACCGGCGCTGGACTAGGCACCGGTGGAGCGGACTGCTCTGGCACTGGGGTAAAGCAGCTGACCGGAGCTGGAGACTCTGGACTGCAGACCGTCGCAGGAGGCTCCGGGCCTTGGACCATCACTGGAGTCTTCGTGCCATGGATCATCACTGGAGGCTTCGTGCCATGGATCATCACTGGAGGCTTCGTGCCATGGATCATCACTGGGGGCTTCGGGCCATGGATCATCACTGGAGGTTTCGTGCCATGGATGATCACTTGAGGCTTCGTGCCATGGATCATCACTGGAGCCCGGCAAGTGCAGGGCGCTGGCACAGGACGCACTATTTGAAGATAGCTCTTTGGTAAAAGACCAAGTCCATATTATGGCAAGAACATCTCAAATAAGCAAAGAGAAACAACAGTCCATCATTACTTTAAGACATGAAGGTCAGTCAATCCGGAAAATTTCAAGAACTTTGAAAGTGCAGTCGCAAAAACCATCAAGCGCTATGATGAAACTGGCTCTCATGAGGACCGCCACAGGAATGGAAGACCCAGAGTTACCTCTGCTTCACAGAGTTCAAGTCACAGACACATCTCAACATCAACTGTTCAGAGGGGACTGTGAGAATCAAGCCTTCATGGTCGAATTGCTGCAAAGAAACCACTACTAAAGGACACCAATAAGAAGAAGAGACCTGCTTGGGCCAAGAAACACGAGCAATGGACATTAGACCGGTGGAAATGTGTCCTTTGGTATGGAGTTCAGTTTGGAGATTTTTGGTTCCAACCGCCGTGTCTTTGTGAGACGCGGTGTGGGTGAACGGATGATCTCCGCATGTGTAGTTCCCACCATAAAGCATGGAGGAGATGTTATGGTGTGGGGGTCCTTTGTTGGTGACACTGTCTGTGATGTATTTAGAATTAAAGGCACACTTGACCAGCATGGCTACCACAGCATCCCATCTGGTTTGGGCTTAGTGGGACTATCATTTGTTTTTCAACAGGACAATGACCCAACACACCTTCAGGCTGTGTAAGGGCTATTTTACCAAGAACGAGAGTGATGGAGTGCTGCATCAGATGACCTGGCCTCCACAATCCCCCAACCTCAACCCAATTGAGATGGTTTGGGATGAGTCGGACGGCAGAGTGAAGGAAAAGCAGCCAACAAGTGCTCAGCATATGTGGGAACTGCTTCAAGACAGTTGGAAAAGCATTCCAGGTGAAGCTGGTTGAGAGAATGCCAAGAGTGTGCAAAGCTGTCATCAAGGCAAAGGGTGGCTATTTGAAGAATCCCAAATATAAAATATATTTTGATTTGTTTAACACTTTTTTGGTTACTACATGATTCCATATGTGTTATTTCATAGTTTTGATGTCTTCACTATTATTCTACAATGTAGAAAATAGTAAAAATAAAGAAAAACCCTTGAATTAGTAGGTGTGTCCAAACTTTTGACTGGTACTGTATATACAGTGGGGAAAAAAAGTATTTAGTCAGTCACCAATTGTGCAAGTTCTCCCACTTAAAAAGATGAGAGAGGCCTGTAATTTTCATCATAGGTACACGTCAACTATGACAGACAAAATGAGGAAAAAAAATCCAGAAAATCACATTGTAGGATTTTTAATGAATTTATTTTCAAATTATGGTGGAAAATAAGTATTTGGTCAATAATAAAAGTTTCTCAATACTTTGTTATATACCATTTGTTGGCAATGACACAGGTCAAACGTTTTCTGTAAGTCTTCACAAGGTTTTCACACACTGTTGCTGGTATTTTGGCCCATTCCTCCATGCAGATCTCCTCTAGAGCAGTGATGTTTTAGGGCTGTCGCTGGGCAACACGGACTTTCAACTCCCTCCAAAGATTTTCTATGGGGTTGAGATCTGGAGACTGGCTAGGCCACTCCAGGACCTTGAAATGCTTCTTACGAAGCCACTCCTTCGTTGCCCGGGCGGTGTGTTTGGGATCATTGTCATGCTGAAAGACCCAGCCACGTTTCATCTTCAATGCCCTTGCTGATGGAAGGAGGTTTTCACTCAAAATCTCACGATACATGGCCCCATTCATTCTTTCCTTTACACGGATCAGTCGTCCTGGTCCCTTTGCAGAAAAAACAGCCCCAAAGCATGATGTTTCCACCCCCATGCTTCACAGTAGGTATGGTGTTCTTTGGATGCAACTCAGCATTCTTTGTCCTCCAAACACGACGAGTTGAGTTTTTACCAAAAAGTTCTATTTTGGTTTCATCTGACCATATGACATTCTCCCAATCCTCTTCTGGATCATCCAAATGCACCCTAGCAAACTTCAGACGGGCCTGGACATGTACTGGCTTAAGCAGGGGGACACGTCTTGCACTGCAGGATTTGAGTCCCTGGCGGCGTAGTGTGTTACTGATGGTAGGCTTTGTTACTTTGGTCCCAGCTCTCTGCAGGTCATTCACTAGGTCCCCCTGTGTGGTTCTGGGGTTTTTGCTCACCGTTCTTGTGATCATTTTGACCCCACGGGGTGAGATCTTGCGTGGAGCCCCAGATCAAGGGAGATTATCAGTGGTCTTGTATGTCTTCCATTTCCTAATAATTGCTCCCACAGTTGATTTCTTCAAACCAAGCTGCTTACCTATTGCAGATTCAGTCTTCCCAGCCTGGTGCAGGTCTACAATTTTGTTTCTGGTGTCCTTTGACAGCTCTTTGGTCTTGGCCATAGTGGAGTTTGGAGTGTGACTTTTTGAGGTTGTGGACAGGTGTCTTTATACTGATAACAAGTTCAAACAGGTGCCATTAATACAGGTAACGAGTGGAGGACAGAGGAGCCTCTTAAAGAAGAAGTTACAGGTCTGTGAGAGACAGAAATCTTGCTTGTATGTAGGTGACCAAATACTTATTTTCCACCATAATTTGCAAATAAATTCATTAAAAATCCTACAATGTGATTTTCTGGATTATTTTTTCTCAATTTGTCTTTCATAGTTGACGTGTACCTATGATGAAAATGACAGGCCTCTCTCATCTTTTTAAGTGGGAGAACTTGCACAATTGGTGGCTGACTAAATACTTTTTTTCCCCACTGTACCAGATACTTTATTTGCATTATTACTTGCAGTTTCCCCGAGGCCATATCCTTGGATAGTAACTGGTAAACAGCCATTTGGTCGCTTTCAAATGTTCATTGATCCTGCTACATTTTCTACAAGACAGCCGGGCTTAAGTCCTTTGTAACAAGATTTAACATGATTGTTGTTATTTGTGTAGGTAATATGCTAATAAGTTAGCATCAGACTCATTTAGACATGTTTTTGAAGCACATGTGAGTCAGTTGAATACATTTAAAACTTGCCGACTGATAAAAAAATAGCCTAGAGTTAAAAGACTTGTTAATATATATGTTCTACGAAAGTAGGCTATGTATTTATAGAATGTTTGTCAATTCATTCAAAGTTTTAATGTTCAATGGATAAATGGTTGTTTAGAGCTTGAGTTTGGTCTTTTTATGATCAAGCACCTGTAATAGACTTTGAAAGCATCTACAGGTGATGATTTAGTATCTTGGTAGCAGGGGCTGTGGTAGTGCTAGGTGATATGGCCTAAAAATCAAATCTAATTTTTTTTCAAACTTATAGGAAATTCACGATATACACTGCGCTACCAAAAGTATGTGGACACCTGCTTGTCAAACATCTCATTCCAAAATCATGGGCATTAATATTGAGTTGGTCCCCCCTTTGCTGCTATAACAGCCTCCACTCTTCTGGGAAGGCTTTCCACTAGATGTTGGAACATTGCTGTGGGGACTTGCTTCCATTCAGCCACAAGAGCATTAGTGAGGTTGGGCACTGATGTTGGGCGATTAGGCCTGGCTCACAGTCGGCATTCCAATTCATCCCAAAGGTGTTCGTTGAGGTCAGGGCTCTGTGCAGGCCAGTCAAGTTCTTCCACACCAATCTCGACTAACCATAACAGCACTTACAGTTGACCGGGGAAGCTCTAGCAGGGCAGAAATGTGATGAACTGACTTGTTGGAAAGGTGGCATCCTATGATGGTGCCACGTTGAAAGTAACTGAGCTCCTCAGTAAGGCCATTCTACTGCCAATGTTGGTCTATGGAAATTGCATGGCTGTGTGCTCGATTTTATACACCTGTCAGCAACGGGTGTGGCTGAAATAGCCGAATCCACTAATTTGAAGGGGTGTCCACATACTTTTGTATATTTACTGTACTTTTAAAAGGCGACAGCCTTCAAATTAACAATGATTTATATTAATTGATATATGGAAACAACTTTCTTACAGGTAAAAGCAGGACAACCATTTCCTCCTTTCAAAAAGAAGTCCTCAAGGCCCTCTTCCAGAGGGGGATGACCAGCAGAGGGTCCTCCTTGGTCATGGAAGCAAGAGAGGCTACAGGTCTAAGCCAGCCTGTAATAGAGGTACGTATTGGGCATTGAACAAAATTGTGGAATAACAATACATACATATGCAACAAGACAGAACAGAAAATGAAATTGAAATATTGCTCTGTGTTTATTTGGTTTTAATGTGGAACTATTTTATACTTATTAGACTAATTGCCTTAAAATTACAAATGTAAATAAAATGTAATGTTTTGTTCTTGTGTATCAGAACTGGATCCGCAACCACAGGAGCGTTGGCACCAAAAAGAAGTTACACATGAGTAAAATACTTTGAGTGACTTTTGTGTTTCTGTCCTAAAACATGTCAAATTCGGTTGCCCTTTGGTACAAGACCTCCAGTTACCTTTACGAAAAGTTAACATTCACTCAAATGACTGCCACATTGAAATATGAATATATATTTTCATATTGCACATAATTACATTGTATTGCCAGTGTTATTAATGTAGCCTACTTCAATCTCTCATGTTGCATGCCAGGAAGTCTGCAAGACCTTGCAGGGAGACGGGCCACCATTTCTGAAAATAAGAAAGAGGAGTTAAGAAAGGAGGCAGAGCAGCGCAACAATAGTCTGGAGTTAGATAAGGACAGACCAATGAAAAGAAAAAGATCAATGAATGTAAACGGAATAATGAAATCAGGGCATTCAAAGGTGAGAAAGTGTACAATGATGTATGGTGGGACTGTGCAGTGAAATATTATAGAGGTCCATAGACACTTTCAAAGCAATTCATTATATTTGTTCTATACACCATGTTTTGAAGAAAGAAGAAATATATTTAAAGAAATACATCCATTAACTTCTGTAACCTCTCTTTGCAACCCCAATATATCTTCTTAATCCCATGGCTTCTATCAAGATCATCCAGCTTGAGAAATTGGGGGTGGAATCATCCATCCTCCTCTACAACCCCATGGACCTGGACAAGCTGGTGCATCAAATTGGTAGCGAAAGGGGAAAGTAGTTCCTGGAGGCTCAAGGGGTCACCAGGAGCTTTAGTCAACATTTTGCTGGTACAGTATTTGTTTAAATGTTTGTGTCTTGGAAAATGCCCAACGTGTATGGGATACATTACAACCCACTGGAAATGTATTTAAAGGGCTTTAGATCCTCTACAACAAAACATTTAGTATGTTGTTTACCTCTTTCTCATGGAGGAAAACCAGGCACACAACCATTCTAGTATCTCTTATACTTCAGACACCATTTTGAACACCAACATGTACTGCCGCGTACTGTACCTACTTGTTCAGTCTCATCCCTCCCCTGTCTGGTCCATTGCTCATTTCTTTGTGAATTGATATTAGCAGTTGGTTGATTCTAAACTTTTCCTTCACCCAATAGGATGCCCCTGAGGGTGTGATTGACAGATGCGCCTGTAATCGTGTTGGCACCACCAGTGCCTCTGAATGGCTTACACCAGTAATCAGTAATAAAAACAAAATACTAGTTGAAAGAAAACCCTTGTGACCCAAGGGAATATTTTAAGGAACTCGTGTCTAGTTACCTGTTGAAATGTTCAATGAATTAAAGATTGTGCTTTTAATAAATAAATAAATACTAGTTGAATGAAAAACGTGGTGACACAAGGGGGGGAAATGAAGTACCTTGTCTAGCTGTTCAAATGTTCAATGAATGTAAGATTATGAGCTGTTAGTAAAAACTAAATACTAGTTTAAATAAAAACTTGGTTACCAAAGGTATATTTTTGAAGGAACTCCTGTCTAGCTACCTGTTCCCTTGTTAAAATGTTAAATTATTAAAGGATTATTACAGAAGTTGTTATTTTTGTTCTCTGTAATTTGGATTGACTAAGCACCTGTTAAGTACTGTAGCGCATTCAGGGGATGGCCCCAACCAGGACTAAAACTTGGGTCAAGCGACTCTCAACCCAACACTTTAGCCATTAGATCCTTAACAAGGTTGCAATGTGTTGGATTAAGGTAAAGCAAACCCCCTTAGCCTGCATTTGCACAGGCCACAGGCACAAAGGAGGGACAGAACTAACCGTTTTATAAAAAGTAATAGAACCTTAAACATTGTTTGCATGTTTTTATTAAAAATATAAGACCAAATCAAACCTAATCTTTTTACACTAGTATTTTCTCTTCAATGGATGTCATCAGTTGGCATAAGTATACATTTTAAAATGTAAACATGGCAGCATAGATACATTTTATGGTAGTGGGGAGGAGCATTGGATGATAAGTCCATATTGGTTTAAATGAATACCGGTAGTTATCTTATTAGCATGAGACTTTCTCGCATTTTCATTAATGGTGACAAAGAAGAAACTGAGCTGGAGAGGTGTACTGGGATATCATGGTGTGAGAGGACAAAACTATCATGGTGGACCAATAGCCAAGGGAGAGCGACGAGTTGGATAGCAAGGACAGGGAGATGGAGGTTCAGATAATTTATGGAAAACAGGCAAAAACAAAGATTCCACAGGAAGGGAAATTGAAGAAAACTTGATGTACAGTGGGGAGAACAAGTATTTGATACACTGCCGATTTTGCAGGTTTTCCTACTTACAATGCATGTAGAGGTCTGTAATTTTTTATCATAGGTACACTTCAACTGTGAGAGACGGAATCTAAAACAAAAATCCAGAAAATCACATTGTATGATTTTTAAGTAATAATTTGCATTTTATTGCATGACATAAGTTTATGATACATCAGAAAAGCAGAACTTCATATTTGGTACAGAAACCATTGTTTGCAATTACAGAGATCATACGTTTCCTGTAGGTCTTGACCAGGTTTGCACATACTGCAGCAGGGATTTTGGCCCACTCCTCCATACAGACCTTCTCCAGATCCTTCAGGTTTCGGGGCTGTCGCTGGGCAATACGGACTTTCAGCTCCCTTCAAAGATTTTCAATTGGGTTCAGGTCTGGAGACTGGCTAGGCCACTCCAGGACCTTGAGATGCTTCTTACGGAGCCACTCCTTAGTTGCCCTGGCTGTGTGTTTCGGGTTGTTGTCATGCTGGGAGACCCAGCCACAACCCATCTTCAATGCTCTTACTGAGGGAAGGAGGTTGTTGGCCAAGATCTCGCGATACATGGCCCCATCCATCCTCCCCTCAATACGGTGCAGTCGTCCTGTCCTCTTTGCAGAAAAGCATCCCCAAAGAATGATGTTTCCACCTCCATGTTTCACAATTGGGATGGTGTTCTTGGGATTATACTCATCCTTCTTCTTCCTCCAAACACTGCGAGTGGAGTTTAGACCAAAAAGCTCTATTTTTGTCTCATCAGACCACATGGCCTTCTCCCATTCCTCCTCTGGATCATCCAGATGGTCATTAGCAAACTTCAGACGGGCCTGGACATGCGCTGGCTTGAGCAGGGGGACCTAGCGTGCGCTGCAGGATTTTAATCCATGACGGCGTAGTGTGTTACTAATGGTTTTCTTTGAGACTGTGGTCCCAGCTCTCTTCAGGTCATTGACCAGGTCCTGCCGTGTAGTTCTGGGCTGATACCTCACCTTCCTCATGATCATTGATGCCCCACGAGGTGAGATCTTGCATGGAGCCCCAGACCGAGGGTGATTGACTGTCATCTTGAACTTCTTCCATTTTCTAATAATTGCGCCAACAGTTGTTGCCTTCTCACCAGCTGCTTGCCTATTGTCCTGTAGCCCATCCCAGCCTTGTGAAGGTCTACAATTTTATCCCTGATGTCCTTACACAGCTCTCTTGTCTTGGCCATTGTGGAGAGGTTGGAGTCTGTTTGATTGAGTGTGTGGACAGGTGTCTTTTATACAGGTAACGAGTTCAAACTGGTGCAGTTAATACAGGTAATGAGTGGAGAACAGGAGGGCTACTTAAAGGAAAACTAACAGGTCTGTGAGAGCCGGAATTCTTACTGGTTGGTAGGTGATCAAATACTTATGTCATGCAATAAAATGCTAATTAATTACTTAAAAATCATACAATGTGATTTTCTGGATTTTTGTTTTAGATTCCGTCTCTCACAGTTGAAGTGTACCTATGATAAAAATTACAAACCTCTACATGCTTTGTAAGTAGGAAAACCTGCAAAATCGGCAGTGTATCTCGTTCTCCCCACTGTACATGTTTTGGAGAAGAAAAGTGTCGAGGTGAAAGAGATGAGATGGAGACATCACATGACAATTGCAGGAGAAAATTGGCAAGAGCAAAATACATCCTAGAGATGGTATATCCCTAGGCAGATGAGTTGCCTTTCACATGAACTATGATCCGACATAGTTCTGGGATTTCCAAGACAGAGGAGGACATGAAGAGACCAATGGAGTTGTGTTAGACAAACACCAAATAGTGTGTGGATCAAGTGAGTAGCTGGAGATCCTAAAACAGCCGAAGGGCACGTGACCAGGAGTCTCCAGAAAGCCCAGAACAGTGGTGCAACAAGCGAGACCAGAGAACGCCAGGAGGAATAGCAGTAGGGAGAATGAGTTGGGGCAGAAAAAAATAGTTTCCATCCACCAGAGAGCAGAGGTGTTGAGGAACTAGTGCATGGCGATGAGTGCGAAAGAGGATGTAGAGGGATCAAGACCAAACTGCAGAAATACTACTCACCCACAACAGAACATTTATTGCTTTCAAACAAAACGATCAAACCATTTGTTACACCTTCTTATTAGTCTGGTTGTGCTGCAACAGTTTTTTTTACAGCCAAGTACTTTGGTGACAACAAAGCTGCATTTGGCAGTAATAGTTTAAATAATAAGGGTCATTAAATACATTCATTACAATTTCGTGAGGAAATACAGCAGTGTGGTGAGGGGCATTCCAGTTTAAGTACTGCATTTACAGAAATCAGAAAAGGCAAACGGAGAAAACTAATACTGACAGAAATAGACAGAAAACAAAGAATGTCTTTCACACAATAAATATGACTAGTTTGATTACATCTATAAACAAAATCTGATTTAGGCCACCATAAGTAAATGGTTGTCGATCAGAAACACAAATCCGTAGCTATCCTACAAAAACTCCATAATATTGGCAAAGAAATAATAGGTGCATTAATTGCATTTTAAGAAACATTGTATTGCTTCTCTTCTGTGCACATAAATCCAACCTGTTTTAGAAGGCATACAGTAGTTAGTGCGCAGTTTTACGCTTAAGTGTTCAGCTCACTTCATGAACTGTTTCCTTAATTTCTCCAAAATAAAGTAGTACAGACTAAAAATGACGCTTTCAAACATGAAGTAAGATTTTATTTTGTGAAAAAGTATTTATGTGCTTGTTTTTAAAAAGGTTAAAAAAAAAAAAGTGATGAAAATAAACTGAGGCACTTCTATGGTATGATTTGGCTTTGCTAAAATAATTGTGAAGGCTAAGAGACATGGATCAATAGTTAGCCTAATAGATAGCCAACTTAAGATGTTGACATGCTAGGAACCCAAGGCATTATGCCTACTCAATGTAGTGTGCGTATAGTAGAGGTATGTTTGTAATTATGCATCTGAAAAACTGGGTTGGTAGTGCTATAAACAGCATTTGTGACCTGATTTTCAAATGCTAGAGTAATCCCTTTTTCCTTGTTGACAAACAAAATCAATAAAGTTAAAAGCTTCATATGTTGTACAGAAATTCCTCAACAAAAGACGTATCCTTTGAAAATAATCTATAATGTACAAGCTAGTTCAACCCGTTGTTTCAATCAGAACAAAACTGCTACCTCGATGGCATTTAATTTTACACGTGTTCCTTGGTTTTATCTTTTGCCAAAATTGTGAAACTTGAAGACTGACACCATGATTTGTGTTTTCATTTCAGCTTTCAACGACTCCATGATAAATGTAAACCGATTGACTGCAGTGTAGTCCAGTGGGCCAACAGGGATGAGTCTATGAGTAACTTGCAATGACTCATGACGATCACATACATTGGTTTAAATTAATCAAACAAATGTTCAACTCATCAACGAAATCCATCCTACGAAAATACCTTGCCATCAAATGCAACTACTTTATAAGCCTAATGGCTCATAATACATTTTCAGAAGATTATCTGGTAGCTCAGTTGGTAGAGCATGGCGCTTGCAACGCCAGAATAGTGGGTTCGATTACCGGGACCACCCGTACGTAAAATGTATGCACCCATGACTAAGTCACTTTGGATAAGAGTGGCATATATTATGAAATAGAGAAGAAAGGTTTTCAGAGTTAGAGATCAACTTAAATCATGCTGATGATGCATGTTGTAATTGACTCGAAACCAGAAAGATGGTTCACATGCTGTTAAGAGTCAGTGGTGTTGGTTTGTGCTTCTTTTTTCTTGCGCTCATCATCATCCCCTAGGAATAGCAGGGGGAACATTCCCAGAATGCATCCGATTGTGACTCCAATGCCTTTTCCCTGCACACAACAGGAGAATAATAAATGTCTATTAGTTTTTCATAAATCTTTGAACAAGGATAGCTAGTAATCCAGGTATCCTCTAAATATCTCAACTTGATAGGGCCAGTTTCTCATAACCAGATTAAGATTTTTAGTCCAGGAGTAGGCCAGCCTATAAAGATAATAATTTCTAAATCACTCACCATGTGGGAGCTAACCCTGGTCTGCCACATGTCCGCCTGCTTGGGGGTCAAGTCAGGAACCTGCATCCCTAGCCTGGAAGCTAGAACTTCTACGTATCCTGCAAGACTACCCACAGAAGCACACTATAAGAAACCCAGCCATGGTAGTCATGTACATTTTTTTTAATTACCATTCCATTTCAAGGTCAAATTTGAATTTTCACAGAAAAGAAATTCACACACTCATTTCATAATCATACCTGTCTACCCAGTAACTTGTGATGCCCCACCCCTGAAGTACTTGCACGGCTTTGATAGTTCTATCACAGACTAAATATTAGACATAATGGAGGAGTGATTGGTCCTCTTACCCAAGTCCTGCCAGGTCTGAAACCAGGTTCCCAAGAGCTGCAGCTGTAACAGAAGAGGAATAAGAGGGATTTACGCAGTCTTTCAACCAAACGTTTCTCAAAATTAGTTCAATCATTTTCAATACAATATAACTGCTCCTTGCTGAGCTGCTGTTGTGCCATGATGATTTTTTTCCCCAGAAGTTCAGCCACTGTCTCTACAGTTTGCAATCAGATCAGTGTACTGAATTTTATTATCACTCCATTTCATTAGCATCAGTGAGCTCTCGACAGTCAGCCACAATATGGAACTGTTTCGATCTGGCTGTTATAAACCCTGACAGCATCATGAAAATGCTGCTTGTGCAACACACTGGGATAAGGAGCAACCATAAATTGCACTGTGGTGAGGATGTGTAGTGGCACTATTTAATAGCACTTGGTAAATTATGGATGAGACAAGCCAATATAAGCACAGCGCATTCAAGTAGATCGATGTGTAATAATATGAGCCAGCATTAGACAGCACTGACTCTGAGAATTGGATTTGGCAAGCATCTATATGTTCTTGTACTCACTGATTAAACCATTATTTCTTGGATTGTGCTGATAATGCAAAAGTGAACCCCAAGGTGCTAGAGTGGTCCAGGAATTCTGTTCCACACACTAGTGTTGCATCCCAAAATTGTTTTTTGTTTTGGTGTACCAAAAAGTATTTTGAGGGAGCATAAGCGGTATGTGAGTATCTCAGTCTAACGAATCAGAAGCCTTGCAACAGCAGTTGTTTGGGACTGATAAGATGTGCTCAGTGGCCAATCAATTAAATACAGATTCATTTGCAATACTCATTCTTACATGAGGGAAACATATTAGTCTACTCTAAACAAAAGTATATAGCCTAAACAAAAGCCTCCCACAATTCTCGGGAGATTCTTTAGCCCAATTTTAATAGCTGCCGTAGAAAAAGCAGACCTCAAACAAAAGTATTTGTCAGTTGAAGAACTCCATTCCGGGACAGTATCCTACATGCTTCCAAAAACGTTGCCTACAAAATCCATCAGGCCCCATAGTGGAGGGTAAAATGAATGCAATCTACTGTCACAGGATGTGAAATATACTAGACTGGGTATACCATCATCACCTTCAAAATCAGATGGTAACCCAATATGTACTTTTGGTTTCACTCTTAAATAAGGGCAGCAGTATCTTTTGATGTGGTATCCATAGCAACAGTTAATGTACCCCATTGGCAAGAGGCTGTCTAGACTGTTTATTTGTGCTCTTTTGGTTATACTGCAAGATTATTGACCCCTGTAAGGCTATGTTGAAGTATTCTGAGTTGACCAATGTCCATTGAGGGAGCTGCTGCTAAATTTGAATGTTTCAGATCACATTCAACCTTACCTGCCATGGTCGATATTCCAAAGGTGACCCCTATAGACAACTCAATATGGGTTCCCTAAAAGTCAAAAGCAGAAATATTACATTCACAATTGTTTCTTGGTGTTAGATATTCATGTTGACTTCCAAAAACAAAACAAAAATCGCAATGCTCCCATTCATCCTCCTATAGAGTATCTACAATGTGAAATACAAAATACATTTCAAATGCCAATTTAAAACTAAACAATATACGTAAATTCAACCACCTAAAAAAAAGTAATACCACTTACTGCTGCAATCATGATGGCATTGTCCAGGAAGCCAAAACCAATGAAGGGGATTGCATTGTGTAGGAGCACTGCAAGCAAAATTGTAAAGACTATTAAAAATATAAATATTCTTATAGTTTGCTGCTAAGATCAATATGTCTTGGGAGTTGTCTCCATCATGTGAATAGGAATGTTCCTGTTGAGTGATGCGAGTGACTGACACTTACCCTGTCACTAAGTGACTCCCGCATGCTTGTTTGTGCCTGCGTGTACTGTATGTTTATGGGGGCGATGAACTACTGACAGCTTGGCAAAAACTAGCACAGTAGCACTGTTCGAAAGCTGACACTGTCATTTTCAATGGCTGACTCGAACATTTCCCTTCATTATATACAGTGGGGGAAAAAAGTATTTAGTCAGCCACCAATTGTGCAAGTTCTCCCACTTAAAAAGATGAGAGAGGCCTGTAATTTTCATCATAGGTAATCGTCAACTATGACAGACAAAATTAGATTTTTTTTCCCAGAAAATCACATTGTAGGATTTTTAATGAATTTATTTGCAAATTATGGTGGAAAATAAGTATTTGGTCAATAACAAAAGTTTCTCAATACTTTGTTATATACCCTTTGTTGGCAATGACACAGGTCAAACGTTTTCTGTAAGTCTTCACAAGGTTTTCACACACTGTTGCTGTTATTTTATGTAGATCTCCTCTAGAACAGTGATGTTTTGGGGCTGTCGCTAGGCAACACGGACTTTCAACTCCCTCCAAAGATTTTCTATGGGGTTGAGATCTGGAGACTGGCTAGGCCACTCCAGGACCTTGAAATGCTTCTTACGAAGCCACTCCTTCGTTGCCCGGGCGGTGTGTTTGGGATCATTGTCATTCTGAAAGACCCAGCCACGTTTCATCTTCAATGCCCTTGCTGATGGAAGGAGGTTTTCACTCAAAATCTCACGATACATGGCCCCATTCATTCTTTCCTTTACACGGATCAGTCGTCCTGGTCCCTTTGCAGAAAAACAGCCCCAAAGCATGATGTTTCCACCCCCATGCTTCACAGTAGGTATGGTGTTCTTTGGATGAAACTCAGCATTCTTTGTCCTCCAAACACGACGAGTTTAGTTTTTACCAAAAAGTTATATTTTGGTTTCATCTGACCATATGACATTCTCCCAATCCTCTTCTGGATCATCCAAATGCACTCTAGCAAACTTCAGACGGGCCTGGACATGTACTGGCTTAAGCAGGGGGACACGTCTGGCACTGCAGGATCTGAGTCCCTGGCGGCGTAGTGTGTTACTGATGGTAGGCTTTGTTACTTTGGTCCCAGCTCTCTGCAGGTCATTCACTAGGTCCCCCCGTGTGGTTCTGGGATTTTTGCTCACCGTTCTTGTGATCATTTTGACCCCACGGGGTGAGATCTTGCGTGGAGCCCCAGATCGAGGGAGATTATCAGTGGTCTTGTATGTCTTCCATTTCCTAATAATTGCTCCCACAGTTGATTTCTTCAAACCAAGCTGCTTACCTATTGCAGATTCAGTCTTCCCAGCCTGGTGCAGGTCTACAATTTTGTTTCTGGTGTCCTTTGACAGCTCTTTGGTCTTGGCCATAGTGGAGTTTGGAGTGTGACTGTTTGAGGTTGTGGACAGGTGTCTTTTATACTGATAACAAGTTCAAACAGGTGCCATTAATACAGGTAATGAGTGGAGGACAGAGGAGCCTCTTAAAGAAGAAGTTACAGGTCTGTGAGAGCCAGAAATCTTGCTTGTTTGTAGGTGACCAAATACTTATTTTCCACCATAATTTGCAAATAAATTCATTAAAAATCCTACAATGTGATTTTCTGGAGAAAAAAATTCTCAATTTGTCTGTCATAGTTGACGTGTACCTATGATGAAAATTACAGGCCTCTCTCATCTTTTTAAGTGGGAGAACTTGCACAATTGGAGGCTGACTAAATACTTTTTTCCCCCCACTGTATACACACATCATTTATACTGTATATTGTTGGTTATTTTGAGATAAATAGCACTTGGGTAGAGCGAATGGGAAACAAAGCTGATAAGACAATTAGTTTAGATACACCTTGGAAAAGAGTCTATAATGTGACTACGGAAGGGTAGACCTCTTTGATCCCACTGTGAAAACTTCTGAGCTATAAATATCTGTATGGTACAAAAACATTTAATTCATAATTTGAGTGACAGCTTTTATCTTACCATATCTGATCTGAGCTTGAGTAAGTGGTGAAGTCTCTTGAGTCTCTGAAAGACAAGAACATCAAAAACATAAACATTTATATTTGCAAAATTATGTGCACTGGGGGAGATCTTTCAGATCCTAATCTGCCCTCATTTTTTCTCTCCCAAAAAGCTTGGCACAGAGGTGTTTCTGCAAACTTTCCAGCACAAATAAACATATTATTCACTGTATAGGCCTAACATTGATTGAACTACTCAGCTCTATCCAAGAGGATAATTATAGTGCTGTTCTGCACGCACAAGCTTGTTTGCAAACAAACGTTTGCTCTTGGTCAAACGTTAAGCCAACTCAGAAGTTCAAAGGTATTAAAAGTTCCTCCATAGAAGCCGCTCCTCCGTAGGTATAAATCTGTTGGCCTAATTCAGATAATGCATGTCATAACAAGATGCCCAGCGCTTCAAGCCAAGCTTCCTCCACCCTCTCTCGCTCTCTCCCCACCTGCAACATTTCAGTCGCATCTCTCGCCCTACACTGGTCTGCGTTTTTGGGGGTCCAGAGTGGAAAGGTGATTTTTATTTCCACGTCTCATGAGAGAATGAGTTTGCAATTCCAGTTTTAGATGCTTTTGGTCACTAGAGCAGGTTGCACTCTGGGACGGTGGCCAGGTGCATCCTGGGTGATTTATGGGAGACAAATGCATTTAGACCCAATTGGGTCCTTCATTAAGAGTTCAGTTTTAAAAACAAAAACACACAAACCCCAGCACAGCGCTAAGAAGATTCACAACTCTAATGTGACCATGGTTTGAATAGGTCAAAGATGCTCTCTTGAGACAGAGGGGTTGGGGCGCTATTTCTGGAGGGGTAACCCAAGACTGGGGTGAGTTGACCCCCAACTGACGCAGTTACTTAAATGGGAATGGAAATACAATTGACTAATGTCATGAAATAGCCTACTTATTAATCAAAAGCAGCAGGCCAAACTGCTCATGAGTGCACATCAGCTCATAAAAGAGAACAGGCTTTCAGTGTGGACTATAGAAGCCACAAACTTACAGTTGAAGTCAGAAGTTTACATACACTTAGGTTGGAGTCATTAAAACTCGTTTTTCAACCATCCCACAAATTTCTTGTTAACAAACTATAGTTTTGGCAAGTCGGTTAGGACATCTACTTTGTGCATGACAAGTAATTTTTCCAACAATTGTTTACAGACAGATTATTTCACTTATAAATCACTGCGTCACAACTCCAGTGGGTCAGAAGTTTACATACACTAAGTTGACTGTGCCTTTAAACAGCTTGGAAAATTCCAGAAAATGATGTCATGGCTTTAGAAGCTTCTGGTAGGCTAATTGACATCATTTGAGTCAATTGGAGGTTTACCTGTGGATGTATTTCAAGGCCTACCTTCAAACTCAGTGCCTCTTTGCTTGACATCATGGGAAAATCTAAAGAAATCATTGTAGACCTCCACAAGTCTGGTTCATCCTTGGGAGCAATTTCCAAATGCCTGAAGGTACCACGTTCATCTGTACAAACAATAGTACGCAAGTATAAACACCATTGGACCACGCAGCCATCATACTGCTCAGGAGGGAAACGCGTTCTGTCTCCTAGAGATTAACGTACTTTGGTGCGAAAAATGCAAATCAATCCCAGAACAGCAGCAAAGGACCTTGTGAAGATGCTGGAGGAAACAGTTACAAAAGTATCTATATCCACAGTAAAACAAGTCCTATATCGACATAACCTGAAAGGCCGCTCAGCAAGGAAGAAGCCACTGCTCCAAAACCGCCATAAAAAAGCCAGACTATGGTTTGCAACTGCACTTCGGGACAAAGATCGTTCTTTTTGGAGAAATGTCCTCTGGTCTGATGAAACAAAAATAGAACTGTTTGGCCATAATGACCATTGTTATGTTTGGAAGAAAAAGGGGGCGGCTTGCAAGCTGAAGAACACCACCCCAACCGTGAAGCACAGGGGTGGCAGCATCATGATGTGGGGGTGCTTTGCTGCAGGAGGGACTGGTGCACTTTACAAAATAGATGGCATCATGAGGAAGGAAAATTATGTGGATATATTGAAGCAACATCTCAAGACATCAGTCAGGAAGTTCAAGCTTGGTCGCAAATGAGTCTTCCAAATGGACAATGACCCCAAGCATACTTCCAAAGTTGTGGCAAAATGGCTTAAGGACAACAAAGTCAAGGTATTGGAGTGGCCATCACAAAGCCCTGACCACAATCCTATAGAACATTTGTGGGCAGAACTGAAAAAGCGTGTGTGAGCAAGGAGGCCTACAAACCTGACTCAGTTACACCAGCTCTGTCAGGAGGAATGGGCCAAAATTCACCCAACTTATTGTGGGAAGCTTGTGGAAGGCTACCCGACAAATTTACCCAAGTTAAATAATTTAAAGGCATTGCTACCAAATACTAATTGAGTGTATGTAAACTTCTGACCAATTGGGAATGTGATGAAATAAATAAAAGCTTAAATATATTATTCTCCCTACTATTATTCTGACATTTCACATTCTTAAAATAAAGTGGTGATCCTAACTGACCTAAGACAGGGAATATTTACTAGGATTAAATGTCAGGAATTGTGTAAAACTGAGTTTAAATATATTTGGCTAAGGTGTATGTAAACTTCCGACTTCAGCTGTATGTTGTGACTGAAAGACAAGTGCTTGAAGGAGAGTGAAAATGGGACATGAATGTCCAGAGCCTCTTACCTTTGTCGCTCTAAAACCCATAATAAACATGTTGGTAGTGACTGAACAAACAACACCATGTGGCACAACAAAGGCTTATGGTGTGATTGAATTTCTGTTGACTCATGGGGGAAAAAAAGACTGGGTGGATGGGAAAATATCCCAAAACTTCTATGACACAAAACTTGATATCTGTTCAATGAGAAATAGCATAAGGCTACATATGTTATCTGCCACTCCAATGTCCTCCACTTCAATCATTTCAGAGGAATCAGTGAGACCTAGACAACATAATTGTTTTGCTATATCAACACTGCATGCTAAATTAACTTTCTGAACAACAACTGGCACAGCAGGCAGCAGCGCCTTTCCCACAGAGCTTAGCTGGAGCGGTACATCTGCAACTGCCTAATTACAGAGCTGTCTATTCATCTTGTCTGTGGCAATCGTCACCATCTGCCCGCTGCAACAGTTCTGAGGAACTGGCACGTCTCCAGCAACCAACACATCCGATAACAGAGTAGATGTACCTGCTGCTAGGAACCAAATTGGAGAAGAGTTGTGTTTGTGTTTATTCTCTTTGACGGCCAATTTATTCTCCATAAAAGTAGTGAAAGTAAATATAGCCCTAATTAAATTGGAGAGGAAAAAGGAAATATGTGCCTAACTGTTTTGTTTGCCAGTGAAAAAGTTAGGACAATGCACTCAGATGCCAGAGATTGTAAAATGACTACTACTGAAAATGGTCTATAACCCAGAGAACATTGCTCAAACAACCGGAGGACTGTAGCAATATAAAAAGCAATAAATGGCAACCAATGGGCTTGTCTGCAGCTTCTAGCTGCACTTTTTGAATTTGAGTCCAATTTCAGTCAAATAGTTTTTGCAGATTTCTGGCTTTTTTTAACCCTCTTCTTTTGAATTGCTTCTGAGGGAGAGAAACTGCATTTTTCAACACACCTCTGACCACTCCAACTTGTAAACCAACTTATTATTGGTATATTGGCATAAGATGCTGAGATATGGTCTTGCCATTACAGATATGGTGCTAGGTGCACAGTCAATCATCCCTTGGTCTGTTCATTATGATGCCTGGCACATAGTTTTATTCTTGTTTGGATTACAGGGTTATGATTTCAAAAGAGCCCATTACTACAACGCCATACTGCCTTGATATTCAGTGCAATTTCTGTGTTAAAAGCGGTTTAGGCTGATGTTGTAATCACAAGGCTTACAAACTAGTGACACAACAAGATGATCAAAAAATATTAAAAAGTTATCTGAATCTCTAAGCTGACTCTCCTGGGGATTTCATGTTGAACATAGAGACGGAGTGACGTAGTGACATGGAACAAGGCAGCAGTATCCAACATTCACATCATGACATTTGACTACAGTGCATTCGAAAAGTATTCAGACCCCTTCATTTTTCCCACTTTGTTACTTTACAGCCTTATTGTAAAATGGATTAAATAAAAAAAATCCTCATCTACACACAATACCCCATAATGACAATGCGAAAACAGGTTTAGACATGTTTGCAAATGTATTAAAAATAAAACACAGAAATACCTTATTTACATAAGTATTCAGCCCCTTTGCTACGAGACACGAAATTGAGCTTAGGTGCATTCTGTTTCCATTGATCATCCTTGAGATGTTTCTACAACTTGATTGGTGTCCACCTATGGTAAATTCAAATGATTGGACATGATTTGGAAAGGCACACACTGGTCTATATAAGGTCCCACAGTTGACAGTGCATGTCAGAGCAAAAACCAAGCCATGAGGTCGAAGGAATTGTCCGTAGAGCTCCGAGACAGGATTGTGTCAAGGCACAGATCTAGGGAGGTTACCAAAAAATGTCTGCAGCATTGAAGGTCCCCAAGAACAGTGGCCTCCATCATTCTTAAATGGAAGAAGTTTGGAACCACCAAGACTCTTCCTAGAGTTGGCCGCCCGGCCAAACTGAGCAATCGGGGGAGAAGGGCCTTGGTATGGGAGAACCTTCCAGAAGGACAACCATCTCTGCAGCACCCCACCAATCAGGCCTTTATGGTAGAGTGGCCAGACAGAAGCCACTCCTCAGTAAAAGGCACATGACAGCCCGCTTGGAGTTTGCCAAAAGACACCTAAAGACTCTCAGACCATGAGAAACAAGATTCTCTGGTCTGATGAAACTTAGATTGAACACTTTGGCCTGAATGCCAAGCGTCACATCTGGAGGAAACCTGGCACCATCCCTACGGTGAAGCATGCTGGTGGCAGCATCATGCTGTGGGGATGTTTTTCAGCGGCAGGGACTGGGAGACTAGTCAGGATCGAGGGAAAGATTAACAGAGCAAGTACAGAGAGATCCTTGATGAAAACCTGCTCCAGAGTACTCAGGACCTCAGACTGGGGCAAAGGTTCACATTCCAACAGGACAATGACCTTAAGCACACAGCAAAGACAATGCAGGAGTGGCATACCCAGAAGACGAGGCTGTAATGGCTGCCAAAGGTGTTTCAACAAAGTACTGAGTAAAAGGGTCTGAATACTTATGTAAATGTGATATTTCAGTTTCTTATTTTTTTATAAATTTGCAAAAATTTATAAAAACCTGTTTTTGCTTTGTCATTATGGGGTATTGTGTGTAGATTGATGAGGGGTGAAAAACAATGTAATACATTTTAGAATAAGGCTGTAACGTAACAAAATGTGGAAAAAGTCAAGGGGTCTGAATACTTTCCGAATGCACTGTATATCACCAGTAGTACATTTACCATTAATTCCTATCATTTCTAATCTACAATGTTTGTTACTTTGGTTACGGTCATTTCTTTTAATGCATTCAATATTATTATTCCAGTCTTCCGGTTCTCATTGTCAGAGTGGACACATTTTTTGAAGAGTGCACAACCTATGCTACACTTGTGAGAAACAAGTTTTGGTTTATTTAATTCCATTTACGAGTTCTGCCAATTTAGTCATTGTCTTTTGTTTGGAGCCCTCCTGTCAATGTTGAGTATGGACGCGCACGCATAGAAGTAGGCCTACAGGCTACCTGGCCTGCGCGCAAATGTAGGCATATAAATGTGCCCATTTGGGGATCTGATAGTATTTCTGATTGGCCTAACGCACCACCACTAATGACCTGTGGAGCTTCTCAAAGTAATGTTTTCTTCACCTCAAACAGCAAGCAAATGAAGTCTGTTTTTACATCCATTGAGAATTTCAATAGTTCCTCAACGTATTAGAAAAATCTATCCAGCGCTCTCCCTTTCGTTAACCACTCAGCGTGAAAAGGAAAAATGTCATGCTCTGATCCGTGGAAACGTCATAAAATTGGCTTCTTATCAATGCTTGACTTGGACTGAAATAGGTTACGGTACTCATTTTGGGTGCTGGTACAGTTTATATTTAGGAGGTGCAGGAGCTCCACAATACTTTTGAGCTAACATTCTATAAGAGGAACAGGAGCTCAAGCAGTAGAACATTTGAGGTGCCGGTACTCAGCTCCGATGTGCTCTTGCCCAAGTCATGCACTGCTTCTTATCCCTTGCGCTAATAGCCTACAGCTGTGCCTGTCCAGAGCACACTTGCGCAGGAAACTCTGAGGGCCCAGAATATTTTATACAATGTTGCAAGTTTTGGGCCAGAACCCAAGTTATAGTTGATACAATGTTTCAAGTTTGTTGCAGACAGGCCACGTGTAGGTAGCCAATGTGATTTATAGGATATTTATTTTTGTCCGGATATTTTCTACATGCAGGCTCCAATGTTATTTGTTGGCTTTATGTAGGCGATTTTTACATAGTTGGCAATGGCAATAGAAGTTACTTTTTAGGTTTGTATCATTTTCATTTAGATATAATTTTTATTAACCACATGGCACTGATTGTGATATGAAGACATTATTATAAATTAAATGAAACTGTTTCACAAAAATGCGCATATGAAAACCATAACTGGTACGCAGATCAGTAGAAATGGTCAGATAAATTGCCATTCCACATGAGAAAGTTTGCAGACTCCTCGTGTAGCCCATTAACAGTATCTTCAGGAGAGTAATGGCAGAATCTGCGAAAGCCAGCAAGAGCGGGAGGAGAATATTTGGGTTCAGGTTCAGGTTATTTTCTTCTGCTTATCTAGATCTCTGGCGCCCTCGAGGCATCAAACCGTAAGCTTAAAGCATCAGACAAGCTCAATGCATATAGTTGATTTTATTAAAACACATAGGGTGTGTCTATATATGGAAAAATACATTATAGAGCAATCGATTGGTCGAAAGAACAGACGACTTTCGGTCAACCAAGATTTTTTTGTCGGTGACAGCCCTAGCATTGAAGTAGTCAAAAGTTTGGTATATGGTCCCAAATTCTTAGCACGCAATGATTACTCCAAGCTTGTGACTCTACAAACTTGTTGGATATATTTGCTGTTTGTTTTGGTTGTGACACTGTGGAGCCGGCCGCGAGATATGGCTTGGAAAACGTACCTCCATCCAGGGATGAGAAATGCGTTGTATTCCGAATTGTCCCAATATCCCAAAATGTTACACAGAGTAGTACCCTCAATCTTCTCTGTGTAACAGTTGGGATAATGGGACAATTCGGAGTACCACGCCTTTCTCATCGTTTTCCGAGCCGTATCTGGCGCAGGCTCCGCGGTGTCTTAATCTAAATCAGGAATCCTGTCCAACCCCAGTGCAGCTGTAAGCAAGAGGTCGGAATCTATTCTGGCTATAGAAATGGGAGAGGAGGCAGGTTACAGGCAATGCCTTGGAAAGAGGTATGAATCATAACAGAGGCCTCCTCCCTGGTGTCTCCTAACCCCACCCAAACAAATGCCATATGAACATGTTGCTTTCTACTTATCTGAAAAGACGCAACACACACCCACCATGACATTTTATTTTAGCACGCTTAAAAGATTAACGTTTCAGACTTCAATGGCCTTCTTTTAGCATTGCTTAAATAAAACAAATGTTTAATGGTTGGCAAGCACTGCACCTATTGATTGCATTTTTTGGTTGCACCTCTACTAACTGGTTGGGCACCCTCCACTTCTTTATACTAATCTCTGAAAGATATGGCCTTATATCTCTGAAACAACAATATCCATCCTTGTGCAGTGGTAATTAGTGACCCTTTATCTTACCTTGTGCTATAGCTATGGACTCAAAGCTCTGCAGTTCTTTGAGTAAACATGTTCTTTCTTTGGGGTGAAGGCTGTAGATGAATTCTTTTGCTCTTTTTGGAGAGTTCAGGTGCTCCAGCGGCTCGTTGCGTCCGAGCGTTCCCATCCAGCAGCTTTGCACGTGGGACACCTTCAAAACCTTTCTGGCAGTGACACTTTCCAGCACTGCTCTTGATGAGACTGTGTGTCCTAGAGCTCTCTGAAGACAAAGCTTAAACATTGTGGCAAAAGGGGGCAAATGTGTTGTTTGTACAAATAATTGTTTGGGGTGTATCACAAACACCTTCAAATAAGATGGCTAGGTTCTACTCCAGTTTAACACTCAACAGCACTGCCAACCAGCCAATTCGGAAAACTAGCTAGCTTACTGTACCAAGGTGTTTGCTGTAGTAACGAAAGTAGCCAACATTGCAAGCGTTATCGTAATCATTTGAGAGCTGTCAAACTAGCCAAACCACACTAGCAAGTAAAGTTAAACTCCTGTAGCATTTCTGCAATAATATATTACTAAATGTGTCTGGCAAGACAGAGCAGTTCACGAAAGTTAAACACAATAGCTAGCTAGCCAACTTTAGCTAATTGTACAAAACCGCATGAGACCAAAGACTCTGACAGAGCAGTTCACGAAAGTTAAACACAATAGCTAGCTAGCCAACTTTAGCTAATTGTACAAAACCGCATGAGACCAAAGACTCTGACATGCCTTGTGGCGTTTGCGGGTCCACTCTTTTTGGCTTGAGAAATAAGCAATTTCACTGCAAACGTCCGTGCAATTCCTCAGAAAGTCTTGATATGGCCCAAAAAACCGAGCTCAATGTCATGAGCCGAGTCGTGGTCTGGAAGCCTTCCTCGATTACCTCGATTTGCGACCCATGTAGTTTTTTCCTCCTAAATACCATATGGCTTCTCTTCTCGTGCTCTTCCTCGATCTTCATTTACTATATTGAGTTGACATTTTCAAATCATAGATGTATTCATCTAGCTAGATTAATTATTCTTGCTACCACGTCTCCATAGATATATGTTGCTCTAAGTTTGATCATGACTGAGCTCAGCCCGGAGTAGTAGTAAACCAAATGTCCCTTCTTCTTCGATGAGGTTTAACGGCGGTTAGCATCCAATTTGTTGCATTACCGCCACCTACTAGACTGGAGTACAACTCCCTTATATTTTGCTTGAAAAATAAGGAAATACCCTACCATCTAACACTACACTCACAAATTAAAAAATATTATTAATAATTAACACCACCCTACTTTACACTATTTAAATATATTCATTCCTACCTCATGCCCTCAACCTGAAATGATGGGACATCACCACTTAACACTCTTCTGATGTCAAGTCTCGCACACCCAAATACCTCTCTGCAGCTGCCACCACAACCTCAATTTTCTTCGACTTACGTTCCATCCCTGCAGTACAATTAATAACCATTGCTATAAATGCTAAAAATCCAATCTTACCGAAACATATCATATCACTTGTTGGCCTATCCCTCTGTATTGGTACATACCTACTACTCTCACCACTCCTCCCCTTGACCCATCTTCTTCTACTTTCTTCACTGCCTCAGCATATGACAATTTATTCACTACTCCTACCCTGGAAACCTCAATCTGCCTCTCTCGCACGGGACATTTCTGATCCCCAGCCCCATGGGCACCCCTACAATTAGCACATACCACTACTTTCCACAATGATACACATTCCTTTGTCTCATGCCCTTCTGCACACTTCTCACACCTTGGAACCTCCCTCATACACACTGCTGCCACATGCCCATAAGTTTGACACCTGTAACATCATAATGTATTCGGCACATAAGCTCCTACAGGATAACTTATATATCCTAACTTCACTTTGTCAGGCAAAGACTCAACTTCAAAACTCAAAAGAACAGACAATGACTTATGTTTCCCCACCCTGTTTGCGTCGCACCAAACGACGAGCATCACAAACACCGGGAATCTTCCCCTTCAGTTTGTCAACTTTTACATTTACTGCTACCCCAGTAATCACTCCTTTCAATGGCGCCCTTTTCTTGAGAGCGAAACAACTCACAATTATTTACCCCATTTGTTTAACTCTGAGCGCCTTCTCCATATGACCAACAGAGACACAAACAATTACCACTTCTGGTTACCGTCACCGATTCCACTATACCCAACGCTTTTTTCACCCATCCTGAAACCACAAATGGATCAGCCAAAAGGGTCCACTTTTTCCAAAAACGTTACTCCTACTGTCACTAACTTATCTTTATCCTGACCCTCTTTGCAAGCCTCGGGCTCCGAGTACTTCACCCTCATTCACTTCCATTTCTCCTCCTGTCTTCAGCTCACTTTGCTTACATTTCCTACAATTTTTCTTTAACAAACCTTCTCCCTTTTCCCCGCCATTTTTTACAGACTCAAGCTCTTCCTCCCTCTTTCTCGTAGACCTCCTCTGCCTCTTTTCCCCTCCATTCATCCTCCGTCATCCAAGTATATGTCTCCTTATGATAATACTGCACTTCTCTGTTTCTTGCTTTCTCAAGGGACGCCATTTACAAGGCTCTCCCCCCTAAACCCTGGTCTCAACCAAATTTCCCGAAATGCAACCCAAAACGTATCAAATTTAAATGAATCAATGTCATTACAAATATAAAATACATTTTTTAAATGTACATACATTCGGCTAAATCGGCAAACAAATATCCAACAACTAGGGAATCATCCCGTGCTGTCTGTTTGTAAAGCAGTTACTAAAACTGCTGTTATGTTACCACCTTGTGGTTTAAAACAGGATGTGCTACTCAATTTATTTCGAGGCATTTTTACATTAGTAGCCACGTTTGACAAGAAGTACCTTTCTTTTACCAAAGAATGTGTAATAATTGCTGCATTGTCAAGCATATATGTGAGGATTCAGCATTTGGTTTGTAAGGCTTGAATTTGGTTTGTGTGTTGTAGGCAGCGTTGGACAATGTTGTTCCCTAATCCCTGGTAGTTCCTCCTATGTACTTGTCAAAACAGCTCAATGTTCATCACTGCTCATCATGTCATGCTGTATTGAAAAGGGTGCGTTCACTACCGTGTACTATAGTGTTTGAAGTAATTATTGGGTACTTATTGACCAAACCACTATTAAAGATGATTTTATTAACATGTTTTTTTTAACAAAAGGCTAAATGAACAGCTTTACCTTTAATTAAAAAGCAAACAACTAAACCAATAATCAAAGTCCTTCATTGCTGAAACAAACTGAAAGCACAGCTTTCAATTCCTGATTAGGACAAGTGATACTTTCAGTAGTTTCAACTTACCATTATTAATAATAATTACTATTGTATTGAAAATAACATTGTAAACTTTAGTTGCTTTGGAAGCTGTTGCCATTTAAAAATAATGTAATTTTAGTTGTGCCCTTTTAAAACTGCAATAGTGTGGATAAAAGCCAATTTATGCTTGATCCAAAATGTGGTCGGAGGGTGTGACGAATTGCGTATCCTCCAGAGCCATGCAGAGGCCAAATCAAGCTCACCTGGCGCCTCTCAAATTTTGTAACAATGCTGAGGGCTCCGAATAGCTCTGCATTGACATGATTGGTTGACGGTAGGTGGGGCGGTACGTCCTGTATAAACACAAACTCACTTCCTTCACAATAGCTCTGCTCCACTGAGGGGAAGAAGTATGAATGCCCTGAGGTCTGCATCACAGTAAATTCTGTACAGCCACTTCAGAGAGCAGATTGACCAGGCAGAGCCTTTAAGCATCACTAACGAAACCATAGCTGCGTGCAGTAGTTTGGGGGTGCTGCATATTTTATTATTATTGTATTTTCAAGTGGGGTGCTGAAAAAATATTTTTCCCAGGGCTACAGACACTATTGGTCCACTAGCACTATTAAAGTGGAACTGACAGTATTTTAGCAACATTACATCGTATTATAATCTGTTCATATACACCCCCAGGAAGAATATGACACCTTTTAAAACATATTCTGACAAGCGAGCACTTAGATATGGTCATTTTCACATTTTCATAAATTCTAAGAATGTTTGGGAATTAAGTATACTAAGGCATTTGTGAAAATTCTACAGCAATATAGAGCGGGAAAGCAGCCGTGCGTTTGGACAATTAATAGACACTGCAGTAAATAAAACCTAATAAAAACATCTGTCTCGTCCAAGACCGGAGTCTACACAGACCGGTGCGCCATAGCCAATCAGAGCTACAGTAGGCCTTTATGCAAACAAGCCATTTGCCACACAGGCCTGCCATCATTCACTTTGAACTGGACTGTGTGTTTACAGGCAGTTGCAACAGCGCGCCTTTAGATCATTAGAACGCATTCGCCAAAAGCCACATACAGTGGGGAAAAAAAGTATTTAGTCAGCCACCAATTGTGCAAGTTCTCCCACTTAAAAAGATGAGAGAGGCCTGTAATTTTCATCATAGGTACACGTCAACTATGACAGACAAAATGAGAAGAAAAAAATCCAGAAAATCACATTGTAGGATTTTTAATGAATTTATTTGCAAATTATGGTGGAAAATAAGTATTTGGTCAATAACAAAAGTTTCTCAATACTTTGTTATATACCCTTTGTTGGCAATGACACAGGTCAAACGTTTTCTGTAAGTCTTCACAAGGTTTTCACACACTGTTGCTGGTATTTTGGCCCATTCCTCCATGCAGATCTCCTCTAGAGCAGTGATGTTTTGGGGCTGTCGCTGGGCAACACAGACTTTCAACTCCCCTCCAAAGATTTTCTATGGGGTTGAGATCTGGAGACTGGCTAGGCCACTCCAGGACCTTGAAATGCTTCTTACGAAGCCACTCCTTCGTTGCCCGGGCAGTGTGTTTGGGATCATTGTCATGCTGAAAGACCCAGCCACGTTTCATCTTCAATGCCCTTGCTGATGGAAGGAGGTTTTTACTAAAAATCTCACGATACATGGCCCCATTCATTCTTTCCTTTACACGGATCAGTCGTCCTGGTCCCTTTGCAGAAAAACAGCCCCAAAGCATGATGTTTCCACCCCCATGCTTCACAGTAGGTATGGTGTTCTTTGGATGCAACTCAGCATTCTTTGTCCTCCAAACACGGCGAGTTGAGTTTTTACCAAAAAGTTATATTTTGGATTCATCTGACCATATGACATTCTCCCAATCCTCTTCTGGATCATCCAAATGTACTCTAGCAAACTTCAGACGGGCCTGGACATGTACTGGCTTAAGCAGGGGGACACGTCTGGCACTGCAGGATTTGAGTCCCTGGCGGAGTAGTGTGTTACTGATGGTAGGCTTTGTTACTTTGGTCCCAGCTCTCTGCAGGTCATTCACTAGGTCCCCCGTGTGGTTCTGGGATTTTTGCTCACCGTTCTTGTGATCATTTTGACCCCACGTGGTGAGATCTTGCGTGGAGCCCCAGATCGAGGGAGATTATCAGTGGTCTTGTATGTCTTCCATTTCCTAATAATTGCTCCCACAGTTGATTTCTTCAAACCAAGCTCCTTACCTATTGCAGATTCAGTCTTCCCAGCCTGGTGCAGGTCTACAATTTTGTTTCTGGTGTCCTTTGACAGCTCTTTGGTCTTGGCCATAGTGGAGTTTGGAGTGTGACTGTTTGAGGTTGTGGACAGGTGTCTTTTATACTGATAACAAGTTCAAACAGGTGCCATTAATACAGGTAACAAATGGAGGACAGAGGAGCCTCTTAAAGATGAAGTTACAGGTCTGTGAGAGCCAGAAATCTTGCTTGTTTGTAGGTGACCAAATACTTATTTTCCACCATAATTTGCAAATAAATTCATTAAAAATCCTACAATGTGATTTTCTGGATTTTTTTCTCTCAATTTGTCTGTTTTAGTTGACGTGTACCTATGATGAAAATTACAGGCCTCTCTCATCTTTTTAAGTGGGAGAACTTGCACAATTGGTGGCTGACTAAATACTTTTTCCCCCCACTGTATACACCTGAATGGATTTCTGCAAATATGTAAATACCACGGGAGTCATCTTATATTTAGGAACTTTACAGTCCTATTGATCAAACAACCATGAAAAGGTAGGCTCCCTCTCCCTCAGTTATGCACATCAACAACAAGATTAACAACTAATGCTAGCCAGAGCAAGATGAGCTCAAATCTAACGAAGGAACATTTACATTACATTTTAGTCATTTAGCAGACGCTCTTATCCAGAGCGACTTACAGTTAGTGAGTGCATACATTACTTATTATTATTTTTATTTTTTTCTTCATACTGGCCCCCCGTGGGAATCGAACCCACAACCCTGGCATTGCAAACGCCATGCTCTACCAACTGAGCTACATCCCTGCCGGCCATTCCCTCCCCTACCTTGGACGACGCTGGGCCAATTGTGCGCCGCCCCATGGGTCTCCCGGTCACGGCCGGCCACGACAGAGCCTGGATTCAAACCAGGATCTCTAGTGGCAGTGCCTTAGACCACTGCGCCACTCGGGAGGAACATTAGATAAACCATCTCAAACTTTTTCCCTTTAGTTGCCCGACAAAGTTGCACTGATAAACGATGGGGAATGGTAGCCTACTCGTCCTTCTGCAGCTTGCCTGCCAATGCATTAATTATTGTCCCAACCAAGCACCCACGCTAACTGGCTAACTTGCTACTTCCAGACACAAATGAGAGAACACCTCACTCTGACCATTTTACTCGCCATAGCTGGTTAGGCTGTTTACATGTTATCTAAAGCTTTCATGACTAACTATTACTTTTTTTTGCCTATTTTTACTGACACCGTTCATATCTAACAGGTGTTGCACGTTCGTAAATTCATCAGTTATTCTGCGCTCTGGCACACTCAGGCGAGAGTGCTCTGAAATCAGTGTATAGCCTGAGTGAATTTGCGAACGCAAGAGATGTGCTAACTGGATAACAGTCATTCAAGTTCTTGCTAGCTAACCAAATGACATTTGCATCTCTAGCTGTGTATAGCCACCGAAAAATTATATGAGGGGAAAAAGTCAGTCAGTCACTCACTCCTCCAATGACATTACATCCTCCTAGCAGCTAACTATCTAGCTAACGTTAGGCTGTGTTTTTAGCTTGCTACATAAATAGATACACTAGCCTATTCGCCACATAATGACTGACTTGTGATCATTGCCCTTGGTAGTTTGATTGACATTCCCAGCCTTAGTTACATTCGTCCGTTTTTGTCCAAAATATTGAGTAATTGAAACTGAAACAGTGCATCCCGAATGGAGGCAGCAAACAATGTACCAGGCCAGCTGTGATTTACAACCTGATAGCAATATTTTTTAGACTACCAAGAAATGTATTTTTGAATTTATTAATCATGCAGTGTACTGCATCCATCTATTCTGCCAACAATGCCTATGTGTACATCATGGAATGATGAGTCAAATAGAACCTATTTTTAAAACCTAAAAGTTGGTTTTATAGCATAAACTGGGAATTTGATATTTTTGACTGACATTATGATTGTCGGTTTCACATCTGCAAAGTAGTTAAAACGCTGCCAGTTCCACTTTAAAGGCCCAGTGCACTACTTTAGTGAAAAAATAGTCATTTTTTATTCATTATTGTTTTTATTCATATTTTTCAGGGGGTGCTGTAGCACCCTCAGCACCCCTTCTTCCCACGGCTATGAACACAACTATTTGAACTGAGCTAGTTGAAATGAAGAGATCACTTAACTAACACATTGTCTGAGCAAAACATGGTGCAATTTCATTTTCAAGGTAAGACTCAAACATCTGTTGAAATTGAGTAAAGTAGCGTCTCAAAACACTCATTTGAATACAACCTATTTTCTAAGGGAACGTGTATTTTTATTACATGTACAATAACGTACACAATTTAAGCAAGGTCACACAAGAGACCAGTAATAATGATAAGAGGTATATCAGTGATTACAGTAGCACGTCACGTTTAAATTTAACCTCTTCTTAGCGCAGAGCTCTCTGCGCTGCGGAGCCCCTCTCGGCTCCTAGCTTACTTTCTTTCAGCAAAACAGCAAACACACGACCAACGGCATCCCTACAAAACACAAGGAATGTGGGTCTCACACTGAACTGCACCACTTGGGACACCCAACCACCTAGGCACACTCAATCATGGCAGTTACACCTCTGCAAGCCCTTGGAGGAGCTAACCCAAAGACAAACAAGAAAGGAAACAAATCTAAAAAAGAAAATAAATGACATCCCTGATGTTGAGAAAATTATGTTTTTAACTTAAATATATAATATATATTTCTCTCTATACTCTGATCAGTCGCCATTAGAGTCTGTGTCATCATTAATATAGTCTTCCTCTATAGGCGTTTCCCTGTTCTGTGTCCCCCACTCATCCTCATCATACTCAATACTGTCATTATCCTCCAGTAGTTCATTCTCAGGTTCAGGCCCACCTGCGGCTGCTTCGTCCCCTGCCCCGCCGGGCTCTGCAAACTGGCCTAGGTCCCCGCCTGGAGCCACGTAGCCGTTGTTGTTGGAGAAGGGTGCCCTGTCCCGGGCCTCCTCATCAATGTACACCTTCTGGTGGCACATGGGACATGTGTCCTGGATGTAGAGCCACTTACGGAGGCAGAGTGCGTGAAAGTAGTGTTGGCACGGCGTGATGCGTGCCGACGTGGTAAACTCCTGGTAGCATATAGCGCAGACGTCCTCAATGTCTCGCAGCTGGTCGCCCTTCATCTCCGGCAGGGAGTTTATCTTCTTGACGGCCGTACGGCGGTTGATGAAGGTCTTCCAGCCGTTCTTGGCCTGCAGGTAGATATTGAAGTAGGCGTGGAGGCACATCATGCAGGCGCGGATCTTGCTGCCAGCCTCAAACATCATGGTGTAGGCGCCATTGCCAAACATGATGACGCCAAAGACAAACTCAATGACGCTGCCCATGGAGCGCACGATGTAGACGTAGTCGTCCAGCTTCTCCCACAGCACGTTGTAGTAGCCATCCACCATAAAGAGGCCGTAGACCGTCAGCGACACCACCACCTTGAGGCAGAGCTCCACACAGAAGGCAGTGACGGCGAACAGCCAGGTGTTGAGGGCATAGTGGTGCCATAGGGCGTAGCTGAGCACGACAGGCAGGACGAAGAGGCAGAGCGACACCAGCAGGACCGGGAAGTGGCGGCGAAAGGAGGAGACGTGTGAGGCACTCAACGACATGAGCACAGGGTCTGTCATGCCATGGATGAAGTGCAGGATGGCAGTCAGCAGAAGGCACATGTTGCGGCTGAGCCGCACCAGTCGTTCCTCAGGGTCCAGGCCACTGAGGCCCGTTTGCAGGGCCAGGATGAAGAAGAGAACGGGCGCCACGAAGCCCAGCCGCTTGTCCTCCTCCTCGGTGGAGCCGATGAATGCTAGGATGCTGAGGCCCAGGTAGTGGGCGATGGAGGAGATGACAGCGCTCATGCCCAACACTGTCAGCATAGAGTCACAGCCGCTGATGATGAGGTTGCTAAACAGGTCCCAGAAAACGTCCAACGTCAGGTAGCTGTGGTCACCACTCTCGTGCCGCACCACCTTGACCACGTAGACCAGGATGATGGCCTGCACTGTCATGCGTGTGAGCCAGAAGACACGCAGCACGTCCGGGAACCGGATCCTCTTCCAGGTGTCCTCCACCAGAAGCTGCAGCCCGTAGATGCGGTACATGTGGCGCACCAGCAGATAGACGTAGCGGCAGGAGTAGTAGAACCACTTGAGCTTAAGGGCCAAGCACACAGCTGTGTTCAGAGCCAGAGCCAGGCCAGAGGCCACCGCTACCAGTTGCCGTACGTCCACGGGAAGCTCGATGATGAGCCCCCCCAGCGGAATCATAATATCCAGGACCATAAGTGCAGCAAACACAGACTGAAGGTTTAGCAGCACCACATAGCCAATGCCAAAAAGGAGTTGCACCACAGCCATGCCCAGCCATAGGGTGGGCCCGTTTCGTGGTAGGAGTCTGAAGCCCAGCGCTGCTTTGTAGTAGGCGCTGTAGAAGTCTATGTGAGATGTGGCGTAGTAGTTGATAAGAACGGCCACCACTCCCAGGAGCACAGAGAAGAATAGTGTGTAGACCTTGAATAGGGCCTTCTGTGATAACACCAGGACCACACTGGAGACAGTGATACCTGAAACAAATTGAAACCTTAGTGTCAACATACACAAATTGTTTCTGCAGTGCATACAAAAAAAAAAAAGTTATCTTCATGCCGTCACGTGAAATAAACCACCTACTGATTTATGATAAGGTTTAGAACTACAGTTAGCTGGAGAGGAATCAGTCATTTGGCAGTATCTTACTGTTTAGCAAACTACTTGCCAGAAGATACCGACCCTACCGTTACTCTTGTTTACACTGAGCTGCACTGGGGTCGGAACGCAATGATGGTTACATTGAGACACTGTGGAGCTGGCGCAAGATATGGGTCTGAAAACGTACCTCAATGCAGGGATGGGATATGCCATTGTACTCCAAATAGAACCTTAATCCACACTGCTCCATCAAGAGAAGTTTGAAATATGGCTAGTTTTCGGACAACTGCCCTTTTTGTCCTAATGCTAGCTAGCAGTAGCCATTATGGGATGGCACGTCACATTGAACAACAAATGAGCTGATTGGCTGACACTGCCATTCCAAAATGGCTGCGGTGGCTACTGATAGCATACGGACAAAATAGGCAGTTCTCCGGGAAAACAAGCAGTATTTCAATCTTCTCGATGTATCAGTGTGGATAAAGGTAAAATGGAGTACAGTGGCATATCCCATCACTCCGTTGAGGTACGTTTTCAGACCCATATCTCGCGCCGGCTCCATGGTGTCTTAATGTAACCATGATTGCGTTCCTACCCCAGTGCAGCTCAGTGTAAACAAGCACAATGGTAGGGTCGGTATCTTCTGGCAAGGCAAACTATAAATGTGCCTGAAAAACATTATATAGGTCTAAATGACATGTTTGCAAGGAGTGAGTAGTATGGTACACTACATGACAAAAGGTATGTGGACACCTACTCGTCGAACATCTCATTCCAAAATCATGGGCATTAATATGGAGTTGGCCCCCCTTAGATGCTATTACAGACTCCACTCTTCTGGGAAGGCTTTCCACTAGATGTTGGAACATTGTGGCGGAGACATGCTTCCATTCAGCCACAAGAGCATTAGTGAGGTCGGGCACTGATGTAGGGTGATTAGGTCTGGCTCGCAGTCAGCGTTCCAATTAATCCCAAAGGTGTTCGATGGGGTTGAGGTCAGGTCTCTGTGCTGGCCAGTCAACTTCCTCGACAGAGATCTCGACAAATCATTTCTGTATGGACCTCGCTTTGTGCACGGGGATATTGTCATGCTGAAACAGGAAAGGGCCTTCCCCAAACTGTTGCCACAAAGTTGGAAGCACACAATCATGTAGAATGTCATTGTATGCTGTGGCGTTAAGATTTCCCTTCACTGGAACTAAGGGGCCTAGCCCTAACCATGAAAAACAGCCCCATTGCGCATGGTGATCTTAGACATGGCTGCTCGGCCATGGAAACCCATTTCATGAAGCTCCCGACTTACAGTTATTGTGCTCACGTTGCTTCCAGAGGCAGTTTGGAACTCAGTAGTGAGTGTTGCAACCGAGGACAGACGATTTTTACGCGCTACAGCACTCGGCGGTCCCGTTCTGTCAGCTTGTGTGGACTACCACTTCGCGGCTGAGCCGTTGTTGCTCCTAGAGGTTTCCACTTCACAATAACAGCACTTACAGTTGACCGGGGCAGCTCTAGCAGGGCAGAAATTTGACGGACTGACTTGTTGCAAAGGTGGCATCCTATGACGGTGCCATGTTGATAGTCACTGAGCTCTTCAGTAAGGCCATTCTACGGCCAATGTTAGTCTATGGTGAATGCATTGCTGTGTGCTTGATTGTATACACCTGTCAGCAACGGGTATGGCTGAAATAGCCAAATCCACTAATTTGAAGGGGTGTCCACATACTTTTGTATATATAGTGTAACTTGCAGACTAGGTAGGTAGGCTGGTTGTCATGCAAACATTGTGTTGGACTTGAGGGCAGTAAGTATGCCCAAAAAAGTCACTGATCAAACACACAGAGGTCAGCAAGCTAGCTAGACGTTTGTTTGACATCTAAACGTGTTTGTGACAGTACTGACAGGCCAAGATGAAGGCCACACCGTCAACTATTTGTCCTTTATGGACAAAAGAGGTTTAGCCCATACTTCACAAGTTTACTAACTACTTGGCCCGAAGTAAAATATCTTACAACACCTGGCTGGCATTCATTTGTCTGATAGACAGGCATTTGACCAAAATATTAGTTAACGCATTACTTAGTTTGCTAGCTAACTGTACTAGAAAGCCTAAAATGAGTTAGTGTATTGTTATTAGCTACCTAGCTGGCTAACAACTGCGCAAAACAAGGTCTTCAAGTTATCGCAGGTAAATCGGCTTTGGAAGGAGTGGACTGTAGTCGAGGCCCTTCGCCGTTGACATGTGACGCGGCTCAGCCACCCTGACTTGTGCAATATTAGTAGCTAGCTAACTGTCAAGAGGGTGACAGTGGCTCGCATGTAGCGGTCCAAAACTAATAATTATCTTACCCATGACTCGGATTAAAATCTTCCCCGCTGTCCCGGCCCATCCTGACCCAGGATCATAGTAAGAGTTAAAAATGGCGTCGATAATAAAGATGCAAGGGACGCGAAGCGCCACATCCAGCACGGTCAAGGCTTGTTGGCCGATTCGGACATGAGCTGACGCCATTGCTTACGATGTAAGTCCTGGAGGACTCTGTCACTCCGTTTTCAGAGTTAAAAACCCCAACTTCTGGCTTCTTTCGGTTTCAACTTCCCATACGTTATTTAACGGGGTCCGTACAATCCGTCATATTCGCCAGTTCCTATGCAAATAACGCGGAAATTGCTACTCTTTTTGAACCCCCTCGGACACAGATAGAACAATGAGACAGATATTTCACCGGATGTATAAGTGTGAAGCATCCGGTTGGCGTTTCCTTTCCCTACCAAATATGGCTGTGAGACGAAGCCCAGTGGCTGGCTGTGGGAGAAGATGGAGCAAGATGGATTTTGGCCGACATTCTGCAGATTTTCTACCAACGAAACGTTTGATCTCAATACAGTTTTGTGTTTTCAAAACTATAATCTGTTAAGAACAGAGTGGACTAAGTCTAGTAGATTTTATCCTTTGCCAAAGTTTCTAAATGTTGTGTTTTTTAGAAGGAGTGCAAGGGCGAATTGAGTTATTGCACACGCGAACTTCGCAGAGTAGGCGTTCCCTAACGGAAGTATGCAAATACATCCTAAAACGCGGCAATAGGCTTTCACTAGCTCGTGCTTGGCTCTGCCCACCTCCTTGCTTGTTCTGCCCACTATGATTAATTTCTCCCATTGGAAACGATTGGCCGTGGTCTATCTTGGGTTAGTTATAAAACTCTTTGTCTCGGTCGTCAAAAGATGTGGCCTGTGACGTTGTTGACGTGCCTTATGGCACTTTCAAGACAACAGGGAACTCGGGAAAAAACGAGGTCAAATCATGACGTCAGTGATATTCAGGTCTGAAAATTGGAGGTCTAGAAAGATGCCAGAATTTCCGACTTGGAATTCCAAATTAGATTACCGTCCAAAATAGTTTTTCTTTTGAGTTCCCAGTTGTCTTGAACCACTGAAGTTGGAGATTTCCGAGTTCCCAGTTGTTTTGAATAAGCTATTACAGCAAAAAGAAAGGAGGACCAAGGCACTCTTCATATAATTAATGAAAATGCCTTTATTAGTATGGCATGTTCAATAGAAACAAGGTTTTTTTTTTTTATCCGACGCGTTTCGGCTGCATGGCCTTCCTCAGGGAGCACAAATAAATAATACAATGTCCTCTTTTGAACAGCTTTTCCAATTAGCCCTAATTTGAAGAGGGAGTGGTTACAAAGTTGATTGGACACACCTAGTAAGCAATACTATACACATTAAAAAGTGAAATACTGTAACTATGTTATCATACAAATACAACTCCAAGTTAGAAGTATCAGAACACTTAGAAAGGTAGTTCTAACCTTAAATATGACTAGGAAAAGTGTCAAAAATAAGAAAGCAATATATTCCATAGTACACTAGAAACCAGCAAAACATGAACAACAACAGTCTAAACATAGCTGAGGGCAATTGAGCACAATGTCCACTAGATGACAGCAAATTGACCTATCACAACCCTACAGGAAGGGTGAGAAATCCATATCTTCATTTAAACAAGAGTATTTAGTGGCCTGTAGTTTGTAAATCCAAAAACTTTCCCTTTGGTTTAACTGTTTCAGATGGTCCCCTTTTCTAATAGAGGCCGGAATATGATCAATACCCATAGCTTGTAGGGAGGCAGGGTTACCATGGTGTAAGGACTTGTAGTGCCTTGCCATGGGGTAGTCTTCATTGCCTACCCGTATGGTGTACTTGTGTTCCGCTAAGCGGTCTTGAAGGCGTCTCTTTGTCCGTCCAATGTAGAACACCTTGCACTGTGGACATTCCAATCTATAGATGACATGAGTGGTTTTGCAGTTAATGAAATGCTTGACGTAATTCTCCATTTTGGAAGCTGTGTCAACAAAATACTTTTTCTGTGCAATATTTCTGCAATGGTTGCACTGGTTACATTTAAAAGAGCCCTTGGGTTTGTCGTCAAGCCAAGTTTTTTTGAGAGTCACCCGGAAGATAACTGTGGACTAATTTGTAATTTAGGGTAGGACATCTCTTAAAGCTTATGACTGGTGGCTCAGGAAAGACTTGGCATAGTACCGTATCACTTTGGATAATTCCCCAATTATTTTTAATGATTATTTTAATGTTCTCTGCTTCAGTGCTGTATTTTGTAACAAAATACACTCTCTCTGATGTATCACGAGGCACTCCCCTTCGCAACAAGTTCTCTCTGTCAAGTAATCCAGCCCTTATACCTGCATCTTTCAGGACCTGAACGCTGTAACCCCGATTCAAGAAGCGATTCTCCAATTCAGCAGATTTGACACTGTAGTCTGTTTCCTGATCGGAAATTCTGCGGACTCTTTGGAATTGGCCATATGGAATATTCTCTTTTAGCCTTTTGGGGTGAAAGCTGTCTGCCCTCAGAATGGTATTCCCATCTGTGGGCTTCCTAAAGATTGATGTGTGCAATCCTTGCTGTACTCCATAGTTAGTTTGATGTTAGGATTAATGCTGTTAAGGTATTGGTGGAAGGAAATAAATTCATCTTCTGAGCCGGACCAAAACAGGCAAACATCATCAATATAGCGTCCCCACCATATAATCTGGTCAAAGAAATGGTTATTAGAAGGATCCAAAATGAAGTCATTTTCCCATTTACCCAAGTACAAACCAGCGTAGGAAGGGCTGTAGCAAGCTCCCATGGCACATCATTTGACCTGTTTAAAAATACGGTCCTGAAAGATAAAGATGTTATGATTAAGAGTCCATTCAGTCAGTGAGACAATTAATTCTGTAGGAGGCATCTCAGTTTCAGGTCAGGGACTCAAGAAATGGTGCATAGCTGCCAAACCTTGTTCATGTTCAATGGTGGTGTATAGAGACTCCACATCCATGGTGACTAAAAAGGAAGCTGCACCTATATTATTCAATTCCTTAATTTTGTTCAACACATCTGTGGTATCTTGAATATAGGCTGGGAGTGACGTCAGAAAAGACTTAATAAAGTAATCAATGTACTTAGAGATGGGTTCTGTCAGACTTTCATTACCACTAATGACTGGCCTGCCTGGGGGATTTTCAAGATTTTTGTGTACTTTTGGAAGAAGGTAAAAAGAAGCCATACCCGGACTGCCATTGAAAAGAAATGTGAACTCATTGTCTGAAATGTAGCCATTCTCCTTAGCTTCTGTGAGGATCCCTTTCAATTCAGTTTTTAGGTCCTCTGTAGGGTTGAAGGTAAGAGATTGGTAGAATTCTTCATTGTCTAATTGACGGTAGGCTTCTGCTTCTGATATTACAGCTGTTGAATATCTGTCTTTCAGCAGCTTTCAGTAAATCACTAATAACATTTTAATGTATGTTTTTGCAATCGATGATGGTTCACTTCTAACTCTTCCTGGATCATAATTAAATGCATGAGGGGGTTCTTGCTCAACCTAAACATTCAAGTCACACACAGATAAGTCAAATGTTACCTAGCATGTTGATTTTTATAGGGACCGATTCAGACTTAGCTTTCCTACGCACTTCTCAGTATTTGGTATTCAGACTACATTATTCAGTCGCATAATGCGCTTTACAGGTGTGGTTACCTTGCATGCTCTTCTGGGCACTCCAGGTAGGTTGCAGTTCTGGAATATGACAGCACTGGATGATATTTTTTATTTTATTTGATTTCACTTCACCGTTATTTAACCAGGTAAGCCAGTTGAGAACATGTTCTCATTTACAACTGCGACCTGGCCAAGATAAAGCAAAGCAGTGCGATAAAAACAACAACACAGAGTTACACATGGGATAAAACAAAACATACAGTCAATAACACAATAGAAAATCTATATACAGTGTGTGCAAATGTAGTAAGTTATGGGGGTAAGGCAATAAATAGGCCATAGTGCAAAATAATTACAATTTAGTATTAACACTGGAATGAAGATGTGCAAATAGAGATACTGGGGTGCAAATGAGCAAAATAAATAACAATATGGGGATGAGGTAGTTGGGTGGGCTAATTACAGATGGGCTGTGTACAGGTGCAGTAATCGGTAAGTTGCTCTGACAACTGATGTTTAAAGTTAGTGAGGGAGATAAGAGTCTCCAGCTTCAGAGATATTTGCAGTTCGTTCCAGTCATTAGCAGCAGAGAACTGGAAGGAATGGCGGCCAAAGGAGGTGTTGGCTGGAAGCTTCACCTTTGATTCTTCTCAAATCTTTGGCAGTTAATTTGCGTCTTTTTTTCTCAACACGGTTCTTGCGACCCTGTTGACTATTTGCAACAAAACGTTTGATGGTTCTGTGATCACGCCCCAATATCTTAGCAATTTCAAGAGTGCTGCATCCCTCTGAAATACTTTTTTAAAAAATTTGACTTTTCAGAGTCAGTTAAATCTCTTTTTTGGCCCATTTTGCCTGAGGAAAAAAAGCTGCCTAATAATTGATCTCCTTAGGCCACACCCTCCCTCATTACACATATATACATCACTTGATATGCTTAAATCCAATAAGCATTCCAGCTTGGAGTTGGGAAATATGCATAATAATGATGATATGGTCAAAACACTGACTTGCCTAATAATTGTGCACACAGTGTATATGCATATTCGTCTCCGTTTAGTGTACATAGAATTATAATCGAGAGAATAGTGTACAATAGTAAGCTATACCCTCGTCTATTGCCTGCACTAACATTGGAACTGTGTGATGGCACCGCCAAGTATTGCACCATGCGTCGGGTTCAAACTGTTACAGCTTGGTCTTCGCTCCATAGCAATTTAATTAGCCTGTGTCTTTTTTTATATTATCAACTGTTACTAATACTCCTCAGCAACAACCACACGGCCGTGACGGCGTTTACAGAGGAAGCAAATGAATGTAAATGAAACAATGTAATTAAATGGAATGATATTGTAGGCTTTACCAACAGAAGGGAGCCAACAGTAAATTGGCAGTTGAATATGTGTGGTTATTAGGCCTACTGACGGTCAATACTGATAGAGGCTAATATTTAACGTAATAGAAATAGTAAACAGAGAAAGTCGGGGTAGCCTATACTGTAATTATGACATTCGAGAGTGCCCATCCCTGCAAGTTAAAAGGCCGTACAATTTAAATTCTGCATAATGGCACAGCATTTCATAAACTTTACTGTGGGAAAGTTGATATGCTTCAGTTTGCTGCCATATGACTGTTTCACATTTGTCTCCAGCGATTATAAGGTCAAATAGATCTAAAACAAGTGTAATTTATATTTACAATTCCCTTATCCAAACGGATTACTCATTTCTTAAAGTTGTAAATTACAGTGCTTGGAGAATGGTGTTATTTCTCTTGGAAAAAGTAAAGTATATTGAACAAAAATATAAATTTCAACGATTTTACTGAATTACAGTCATATAAGGAAATCAGTCAATTGAAATAAATTCATTAGACCCTAATCTATGGATTTCACATGACTGGGCAGGGGTGCAGCCACAGGTGGGCCTGGGAGGACATAGGCCCACCCACTTGGGAGCCATGACACCCACTGGGAAGCCAGGCCCAGCAAATCAGAATGAATTTTTCCCCACAAAAGGGCATTATTACAGACATAAATACTCCTCAATTTCATCAGCTGTCCGGGTGGCTGGTCTCAGACGATCCCGCAGGTGAAGAAGCCGGATGTGGAGGTCCTGGGCTGGTGTGGTTACACGTGGTCTGCGGTTGTGAGGCCGGTTGGACGTACTGCCAAATTCTCTAAAACAACATTGGAGGTGAGGTGGCTTATGGTAGAGAAATGAACATTCAATTCTCTGGCAACAGCTCTGGTGGACATTCCTGCAGTAAGCATGCCAATTGCATGCTCCCTCAAAACTTCAGACATCCGTGGCATTGTGTTGTGTGACAAAACTGCACATTTTAGAGTGGCCTTTTATTATCCTCAGCACAAGGTGCACCTGTGTAATGATCATGCTGTTTACTCATATGCCATATCTGTCAGGTGGATGGATTATCTTGGCAAAGGAGAAATGTTCACTAACAGGGATGTAAACATATTTGTGCACAACATTTGAGAGGAATAAGCTTTTTGTGTGAACTGAACATTTCTGTGACCTTTTATTTCAACTCATGAAACATGGGACCAACACTTTACATGTTGCGTTTATATTTTTGTTCAGTATAGATTCTTTTTTCACTTGGAACCGGTAGGTTAACTAGACCTTATTCATGGTTTCCTTGCATATAAAGGGGGTGGAATTATTAGGGAATTATGTCAAGGTCAGAATATTGCGTATCTGTAGACACACCTCCGCCACACCTTCATTTATTCGATCTCCACCCCAAACGATTAGGTGAATAGCATGCTATTCTCAGAATATGCATAGAGAGACAAGTGCATAAAAAGGGAATTACATTTAATTTTCAACCGCTTAACCTGGGTCGGAATTCCCCCCATACTGATTTGAGGGATGACTTCAATTCATTGTGGAAAAAAGTGTATTTAATTATGAGTATCATATTTCTGGTTTGACTCCAATTGAAGGAACTTTCCTATGCCATGCTAACTTAATTCTCCATGCAAAGTTGGCGATAAGGCATTTTTGAGGACTTCACTGATTGACTCCAGCAAGTGTTAACATGAGCAGTTGGAACCTGTTGGAAGATGGTGTAAACATAAACTACTTTTGAAGAGTAGCATGAAATGCTCTTCTCTAGGGGAAAAAGGCATTTTCAAATGAGGTCAAGGAACATTTATTTTAGGAAATGTAATCAGCTTCCAGTAAAGAACACTTTCATTGTGTTGTTGTAAATGGTGTTTGCCCTCTCCACAGAATCCTCATTCATTGCAGCAGCCATGACTTCAAGCACTTGTCTGGAACAGAAAGGTAAAGAAGGGATTGATATCACAAAAATCAGATATCATCCTGAACAACAACCATACATTCAGTTATCACAGGGTTAATCAAATCAATTCAGCTGGTAATGCTCAAATTAGCATGAATGAATGAATGAGTCTAGGTTGAGTCATCACTATAACATACTGTATGCCAGGGTTCCCCAACTGGCGGCCCGCGGCCCAAATGGTGGTTTTATTTGGCCCCCAAACTTTTCTAAAAAAATTAAATAAAACGTATTTATTTTATTTTTTTCAAGAATGTTTTTCTTTTTATTGTTGGACATAAAAGACTGTACAAACACCAGGAAATCAGCTCCAAGTGATTTTAATTTAGAAAATCTATGCCCAAATCGTCCCGCGGCTGAATCTAGTTGATGATCCCTGTTCTACATCATTATCACATATTCTTTGCCATTATTAATATTGCTAAAATACTATAGTAAGAATTTTTGTGCAAAACGTAAGTGTAAAACGTAATGCCAAATCCCAGACATCCAATGTCCCACAATCCTCCTCGCCGCCGAAGGTGACAGCAAAGACAGTTTAAAAACTCTATGGTGACAGGGGACAGAAAATATGGCCACTGCTTACCTTACTCACCATCAAAAAGTATTGAGGCTCTACAAAAAATCGTTGAGACACCTTGAATCATGGTGTATTTTTAGGTAAGCCAAAGTTGTTGTCGTTGGGATGATGTTCAATGCTCTTACCGACTGCATTGAACCAACTTTGCTAGCTACGGTGGCTTGCTAGCTAGCTAATTTAGCTAGCTAGCTAGGTAGGTCACCCTCTGTTTACCCGTGGGATTAATGTTACACTCGCTGACATGCTATCCAGCTGTTGGACAAACTAAATTAGCTTGCTAGTCGTTGGCCAACTAGTTAACTAACTATCTGTTCGATTCAAGTTGGTGCTCTGTAACGTTACTCTGCTATTGTGTCTAACGTTAGTAACGTTGTTATACACAACTGAGTGTAGTAGCCTGTTATTGTTGACACTAATCGAGGTACTACCCCTACTTATTTGGTTTACAGAGATAAATACCGCTTCTACGCGTGCATGCTGAGGGCACGCTTCGACGAGGCCAAGGATGAGAAGGACATGGTCAAAGCCACTATGATGCTGAAGGCAGGAGAGGAGGAATTCTGGTCTAACCAACACCCGCAGCCTTACCTCTTCCCTGACTCTCCAGGAGGAACTTCCTATGAAAGATATGAAATGTACAAGGTAGCTAACTAAATGAGGTTGTCCATCATCTGGATGTGCATTATGTGTCGCAGATACATACAACTGAATCCCAAATATACCCCCAGCATGTTATTGCACCAACCTCGTGAAAGTGACTGACACGTTTTAATTTTCGTCAAAAATAACTTTATATTGGAGTGCCTTTGATTTGACGGCCTGCACATGCGCAGTTCGGAGCGAGCCGACCCGTTAGACCCGAGGATGTGTTTCTGTGCATGAGCTTGCTAGCCAACGTCCCCATGACATTGCTTACAAGCGTGAACTGGGATATCTTTTGGAGAAGTAGTTTCTTTGTGATCTTCGTACTGTACGATTTTTGCTTATACTTTCCCAATTATTTTAGATTTTCACAAGTGCCTAGTATAGTAGCATACTAATACTTCTGGTAGTGTGCTTGCGCTGTATCTACTAGGCTGCTAATTCAATCCTCTTTGCTGTTGACCCTGAAATGCTACAATACTGAAGCCAGCATTGTCGGTTTCTGATTTTTTGTATTCTGTTTTTGCAGGTCCCTGAATGGTGTCTAGATCACTGGCATCCCTCAGAGAAGGCCATGTATCCTGACTATTTTGCCAAGAGGGAGCAGTGGAAGAAGCTGCGAGAACAGAGCTGGGACAGAGAGGTAGGTCAGGCTACAGTCCCTTTTCCATAAACTGAAGTCCATTCTCATATGTTCTTGTGAAAGTAAAATGTTCTGTGCTAAACAAAGCACCAAAGTTAAAGAATGCATGGTTTGATGTTCACTTTTATTTTTTTTACATTGACATTTTAGTAATTTAGAAGAATCTCTTATCCAGCGCGATTTACAGTTAGTGCATTCATCTTAAGATAGCTAGGTGGGACAACCACATATCTGTCATAGTAAGTACATTTTTCCTCAAAGTAGCTGTCAGTGCTAGAGGAGGAGGGGTGTTAGTTTATTTATTTGTATTTGCCGACAAGTACACTTCCCAAGAACCCAAATCCTCCAAAAAGGGCCTGAGTGGGAAGTCTGGGAACATTTGATTTTATGCTATGTTCTTTCAAGTCATAATTAGGCTCTTGGCATATTTTCTTTTGAAGTTATTTAATTACTTCCTTCCTGTTGGATTAGAAATATTACAGATATTAATATATATTAATTAAATAACCCTATGAATCAATTGAGTATACTCACGTCAGACCGCCTTATTAATCAATCTACATTAATTGTTGAAATTTGCACTGTTCTGAGTCTGAGGTGGTGTCATCTCTCAATTCAGGTCCAGCAGCTGCAGGAAGAGACCCCTGCCATTGGGCCCAAGTCAGAGGCACTCCCCCCAGCCCGCAAGGACAGCGACCTCCCCCCTCTGTGGTGGCAGTACGTCACCCGCCCCAGGGAGCGCCCCGTCTAAGAGCCCCCGGATGACACTACCTGGTGATAACGCCATGACAGCACATGGCAGCTCACCACAGTACCTTCTACCACACAACAGCATGCAGATTCACCTCCTTGTGAATTACTGTCCCTCTGTAAAGATATTGATATAATGGAGTAGTTTTGGAAGAGTTTGCTTGTACGCAAGTTGCAGTATGCTTTGTCAGAAGGTATTCCACCCTGCCTGAATTGACAGTAATTATTTAGTTTTAAAAGCAGGTGACTTTCAAATGTACTGTAGCTGTACTTCTTTTCCTGTACAAGGACATCTGTTTAAATAAATGAGTATTTATTGGGAAATGCTTCGTGTCTCTTGATATGCATTATTGGCATTGTGGTGTTGAGTATCTTGAGCAAGTGATACCGATTTTATGATCTCCACTCATTGTCAGGAAATCGTACTACAAAGATAAGAAATGTAGAAAGCAGAAAATCAAAAACACTTCTAGAACCTTTTTCAACAGACGCACATTCTGCTAGATCTTTATTGTTAGCTGAAACAACTGTTACATATAAAGTAGGAGACACAATTCAGGAACTGAACAATTATCTTAGAGAACGCCAGTGGTACAGAAAGAGGTCAACTCTGTCCAAACATGTCTCTAGGTCATCATCAACAGACTCGCAAGGCTAGAGTACTAAAGTGTATGTCAATCTAGCCCACAATCTGTGTCCCAATGCTCCTTTCTTTCATCGCCTCTTTTCCCTCGTGTCAATGAACTTGAAGATTAACACATTAGATTAACAGTTTACATCATATTACTTTTACCTGTCACGTATAAGTAGGCTAAGACCTCTTGAATCTGGCCATGAAGGAAAGGAAATGAGAGAAGGAAACTGTTGCAGACTATTGGGACAAAACCTTGTATTTACAAGGAGTGAGTCTTTGACCATGACCAAAAAAGATTACTTCTAACCATTTAGCATACATAAGATTTGGCAACGTATCGCAACATCAACAGCTGTACTTTGGGGGGGAACTACAGTATATTACAGCTAAGTTTTACATGGACAATATCAGACCATTGTATAGAATTGAGTCAGTAGCTATACAGGATTTGTAGCGTCGTTGCATCGACCACACTTTAGCTTCCCCTGTCTTACTTGTCTTGAATGGAAAAATAATCAGGCTTCAGTCATTGTGCAGAAAGTCAAACTGCTCTCAAATGGGGGAAATGTATTGGGATAAATAGGTTCAGTATAAAAATTAGCTTTGACAGTAAAAAAACAAAAAAAACATGCATTACTCTATTTAGTATAATGGGTTGTCTTGAAATTATGTTTGACAGTACACCTGGGCTACAACTTATACACCACAAACTAAAGTATGGCATTCATGAAAAATGATAGTGGAAAAAATACAGAACGTTTTGGATGTCTATACATATTAGGCCATGTCATTTTGTGAAATACTTTAGGTAGTCGCAATAGTGAATTCTGACTTCATTCAGCTCACGGTGCTGAACACAAGCTTGACTTTGTAACCTTTGCAACTCTTCTTTTAAACATTTACTAATACTATTAGTTTATCGTGTTCAAATGAGTTCTAGTTACCAGTGATCACCACTAGGATAGCTTTCACATAGTGTACAGTCGTGGTCAAAAGTTTTGAGAATGACACAAATACTAATTTTCACAAAGTCTGCTGCCTCAGTTTTGATGATGGCAATTTGCATATAGTGATCAGATGAATTGCAATTATTTGCAAAGTCCCTCTTTGCCATGAAAATGAACTTAATCCCAAAAAAACATTTCCACTGCATTTCAGCCCTGCCACAAAAGAACCAGCTGCCATCATGTCAGTGATTCTCTCGTTAACACAGGTGAGAGTGTTGATGAGGACAAGGCTGGAGATCACTCTGTCATGCTGATTGAGTTAGAATAACAGACTGGAAGCTTTAAAAGGAGGGTGGTGCTTGAAATTATTGTTCTTCCTCTGTTAACCATGGTTACCTGCAAGGAAACATGTGCCGTCATCATTGCTTTGCACAAAAAGGGCTTCACAGCCAAGGATATTGCTGCTAGTAAGATTGCACCTAAATCAACCATTTTTCAGATCATCAAGAACTTCAAGGAGAGAGGTTGAATTGTTGTGAAGAAGGCATCAGGGCGCCCAAGAAAGTCCAGCAAGTGCCAGGACGCCTCCTAAAGTTGATTTAGCTGCGGCATCAGGGCACCACCAGTGCAGAGCTTGCTCAGGAATGGCAGCAGGCAGGTGTGAGTGCATCTGCACTCACAGTGAGGCGAAGACTTTTGGAGGATGGCCTGGTGTCAAGAAGGCCAGCGAAGAAGCCACTTCTCTCCAGGAAAAACATCAGGGACAGACTGATATTCTGCAAAAGGTACAGGGGTTGGACTGCTGAGGACTGGGGTAAAGTCATTTTCTCTGATGAATCCTCTTTCCTATTGTTTGGGGCATCCGGAAAACACCTTGTCCGGAGAAGAGAAGGTGAGCGCTCCCATCAGTCCTGTGTCATGCCAACAGTAAAGCATCCTGAGACCATTCATGTGTGGGGTTGCTTCTCAGCCAAGGGAGTGGGCTCTCTCACAATTTAGCCTAAGAACACAGCCATGAATAAAGAATGGTACCAACACATCCTCCGAGAGCAACTTCTCCCAACCATCCAAGAACAGTTTGGTGACGACCAATGCCTTTTCCAGCATGATGGAGCACCTTGCCATAATGCAAAAGTGATACTAAGTGGCCCGGGGAACAAAACATCGACATTTTGGGTCCATGGCCAGGAAACTCCCCAGACCTTAATCCCATTGAGAACTTGTGGTCGATCCTCAAGAGGCGGGTGAACAAACAAAACCCCAGAAATTCGGACAAACTCCAAGCATTGATTATGCAAGAATGGGCTGCCATCAGTCAGGATGTGGCCCAGAAGTTAATTGACAGCATGCCAGGGCGGATTGCAGAGGTCTTGAAAAAGAAGGGTCAACACTGCAAATATTGACTCTTTGCATAAACTTAATGTAATTGTCAATAAAAGCCTTTGACACTTATGGAATGCTTGTAATTATACTTCAGTATACCATAGTAACATCTGACAAAAATATCTCATAACACTGAAGCAGCGAACTTTGTGAAAACCAATACTTGTGTCATTCTCAAAACTTTTGACCACGACTGTACTAGTATTTTCACAGCAGGACGAGCACTTTTTACGTTTTCCAGTTATATTTGCGTATGAATCCTCTGTATAACATTTAGCACAGCATCACTTGTATTGAAATAAATGATTAATCTCAACGTAATAGGAACTTTCTTCTTTAATTATAGAGAAAAACATTAAATTAAATAAGGCTTCTATTCTATAGCCGCCAATCAATGAGTGTTTCCACTGACACCAGAGTTGCATTCAAGGTAGAAACCTTTGCAACATATTACTACTGACAAATTATGTCACACCCATTGACAACCACTGAGTAGATTGTTAAGGATTGCAAGTCCTTGTGTCCTTCTTTGTTGACTAAGAAGCTTCCTATTGATAGTGGGATGTATTTAACCATATTTATTTAGTCTAGTTTATTGGGTTGCAATTCATTGGGGTAGAACATGCACATTTATTAATTTTTCAATGGTAAAAGAAAATAGTAAGTATCATCTATTACAGAAAAGTAAAATACCGCTTTCCATTGTGGTTCTTTTTTTATGTACCCCTTTTCGCCACACAATCTTACGTTGTATATATTTCTACCTCCATATTTTCTGTTGTTGTTTCTATACCTTCTATGTGCTTTCACAGAAAATATTAATCATAAGTCATTTAAGTTAATTAAGCTCTAAGCCTTTTGGCACCTTTCATGACAGTGGACGGGTAAAAGGAGAAAGTACGAAGAGGAGCATCAAACACAAAACATACAAACGCATCAAAATATAAATATGTACATACAAATAAAATATTTGATATTTTTCGTCATTTGAAAATAGTCAAAGCAGTTGTCAGTCCGTTCCCTCCTCCCCAACTAGCGTGCATATTGTCACGCATCTAGAATCCCACCCTTTTCTTAAACCTATAGGGCGAAGACACTGAGTTACTGTATCTAGGTGATTCAATCTGCTACATTGAGGGGCAGCCGACCTCGCACACTAAGCCTTTCACACTATTCGCGGCGCCGACCGGTCGTTGGACATCGTCTTCTTCAGCTTGACCCCTCGCCGTATGGCCAAGAGCACATCTTCCCCCTCGCCGCAGCCAGGCTCCTCCTCCTGAACCTCCGGCAGGGCCTCACGGTCCCACTCCGACAGCCTACTACCAGGATGAGGTGGGGGAGTGGATGGATCAGAGGAGGCCGGAGCGTCCCAGGGTGCCTTGGGAGACACCAAGCCGATGTCCCCCGCTGAAGAGAGTGGGCTCTGGGGGCTCAGCGGTCCCCCTCCCTCGCTCTCTCCTCTGAAGAACACCCCGGGGTGCTCGGGGACAGTGGGCGTCTTGACGGGGATCATGGGGGGCTTGATGGGGATGGGGCCCAGACCCAATCCTCCGGAGGACCGGCGCAGGTTGGGCTTGGAGGAGGGGGTGCGGCGGATGGTGGCCACCCCGGGGGTGACAATACTGCCAGGGGAGGGGGCTGTGGGGGGGATGTCCGCTGTGGAGGCCGGCCGCTTGGCCTGGAACATGTTGCGGTAGGACTGGCTGATGTCACTGTTGCGGGGGATGGTGGAGGACTTGTTGAAGTCGGGCTGGTCTGTCTCCTGGTCGCCACCAACGGAGAAGTAGTCGTAGTCGGACACTGGTGGGACGAGATAATATGTGGATGAGGATCATTGTCACCTACACTTTTAACATACAGTACACTTCAAATACACATTTTTCATGCCTATGGTTGTTGATAAGAAAATGCCATTAGACAGAGGTTCACATCCTTCAGTCAAAACATGACTATTACCTACTATTGTTTCACTACAATTCAAAGTGAGTGGATCCCTATCAAATATCCCATACATTGAGTTTATACTGTATATATTAAAGACTGACGTCGATTACCCCTAACATGCAGTGGGAGACACACATACACACTACAGTACCATGTGAGGGTATGGTGTCCTCAGAGCAGCAGGGCGTGGTGTTCTGGGTGCTGTAGCCACTGGAGCACTGCAAGGAGTCCCTGCTGGAGTGCTGGATATCCAGCTGCAAACCCCGAGCTAGAGCCAGGGCCAGCTCCTCATGGGCCTCCGCCTCCTGCTGACACACATACATTAAGACATATAGCTTATACAGTGCCTTGCAAAAGTATTCACCCCCCTTGGCATTTTTCCTATTTTGTTGCATTGCAACCTGTAATTTAAATGGATTTTTATTTGGATTTCATGTAATGGACATACACTAAATAGTCCAAATTGGTGAAGTGGAATGAAAAAAATAACTTGTTTCAAAAAATTATACAAAATAAATAACGGAAAAGTGGTGCGTGCATATGTATTCACCCCCTTTGCTATGAAGCCCCTAAATAAGATCTGGTGCAACCAATTACCTTCAGAAGTCACATAATTAGTTAAATAAAGTCCACCTGTGTGCAATATAAGTGTCACATGATCTCAGTATATATACACATGTTCTAAAAGGCCCCAGAGTCTGCAACACCACTTAGCAAGGGGCACCACCAAGCACCATGAAGACCAAGGAGCTCTCCAAACAGGTCAGGGACAAAGTTGTGAAGAAGTACAGATCAGGGTTGTGTTATTTAAAAAAAAATCTGAAACTTTGAACATCCCACGGAGCACCATTAAATCCATTATTAAAAAATTGAAAGAATATGGCACCACAACAAACCAAGAGAGGGCCACCAAACAAAACTCACGGACCAGGCAAGGAGGGCATAAATCAGAGATGCATCAACGAGACCAAAGATAACCCTGAAGGAGCTGCAAAGCTCCACAGCGAAGATTGGAGTATCTGTCCATAGGACCACTTTAAGCCGTACACTCCACAGAGCTGGGCTTTACGGAAGAGTGGCCAGAAAAAAAGCCATTGCATTGGTGTTCGCCAAAAGGCATGTGGGAGACTCCCCAAACATATGGAAGAAGGTACTCTGGTCAGATGAGACTAAAATTTAGCTTTTTGGCCATCACGGAAAACGCTATGTCTGGCGCAAACCCAACACCTCTCATCACCCCGAGAACACCATCCCCACAGTGAAGCATGGTGGTGGCAGCATCATGCTGTGGGGATGTTTTTCATCGGCAGGGACTGGGGAACTGGTCAGAATTGAAGGAATGATGGATGGCACTAACTACAGGGAAATTCTTGAGGGAAACCTGTTTCAGTCTTCCAGAGATTTGAGACTAGGACGGAGGTTCACCTTCCAGCAGGACAATGACCCTAAGCATACTGCTTAAGCAACACTCGAGTGGATTAAGGGGAAACATTTAAATGTCTTGGAATGGCCTAGTCAAAGCCCAGACCTCAATCCAGTTGAGAATCTATGGTATGACTTAAAGATTGCAGTACACCAGCGGAACCCATCCAACTTGAAGGAGCTGGAGCAGTTTTGCGTCTGGATGTGCCAAGCTTATAGAGACATACCAAGAGACTTGCAGCTGTAATTGCTGCAAAAGGTGGCTCTACAAAGTATTGACGTTGGGGGGGGTGAATTGTTATGCACGCTCGAGTTTTCAGTTTTTTGGTCTTATTTCTTGTTTGTTTCACAATATTATTTTTTTTGCATCTTCAAAGTGGTAGGCATGTTGTATAAATCAAATGATACAAACCCCCCAAAAATCCATTTTAATTCCAGGTTGTAAGGCAACAAAATAGGAAAAATGCCAAGGGGGGTGAATACTTTCGCAAGCCACTGTAGATAGCTATACTAGTTGCTATCGGCAGATCAAAGCCAAAGGTTTGGCAGCGGAGGCCCAAACAGAGAGTGGTGCGGTGCCCGAAGCAGGCTCTGGAGTTGCAATGATCATGAGAACGGTGAGGAATCAGCCCAGAACTACACGGGAGGATCTTGTCAATGATCTCAAGGCAGCTGGGACCATAGTCACCAAGAAAACAATTGGCAACACACTACGCCGTGAAGGACTGAAATCCTGCAGCGCCCGCAATGTCCCCCTGCTAAAGAAAGCACATATACAGGCCCGTCTGAAGTTTGCCAATGAACATCTGAATGATTCAGAGGAGAACTGGGTGAAAGTGTTGTGGTCAGATGAGACCAAAATCGAGCTCTTTGGCATCAACTCAACTCGCCGTGTTTGGAGGAGGAGGAATGCTGCCTATGACCCCAAGAACACCATCCCCACCATCAAACATGGAGGTGGAAACATTATGCTTTGGGGGTGTTTTTCTGCTAAGGGGACAGGACAACTTCACCGTATCAAAGGGACGATGGACAGGGCCATGTACCGTCAAATCTTGGGTGAGAACCTCCTTCCCTCAGCCAGGGCATTGAAAATGGGTCGTGGATGGGTATTCCAGCATGACAATGACCCAAAACACACGGCCAAGGCAACAAAGGAGTGGCTCAAGAAGAAGCACATTAAGGTCCTGGAGTGGCCTAGCCAGTCTCCAGACCTTAATCCCATAGAAAATCTGTGGAGGGAGCTGAAGGTTCGAGTTGCTAAACATCAGGCTTGAAACCTCAATGACTTGGAGAAGATCTGCAAAGAGGAGTGGGACAAATCCCTCCTGAGATGTGTGCAAACCTTGTGGCCAACTACAAGAAACGTCTGACCTCTGTGATTGCCAACAAGGGTTTTTGCCACCAAGTGCTAAGTCATGTTTTGCAGAGGGGTCAAATAGTTATTTCCCTCATTAAAATGCAAATCAATTTATAACATTTTTGACATGCGTTTTTCTGGATTTTTTTGTTGTTATTCTGTCTCTCACTGTTCAAATAAACCTACCATTAAAGTTATAGACTGATCATGTCTTTGTCAGTGGGCAAACGTACAAAATCAGCAGGGGATCAAATACTTTTTTCCCTCACTGTAGTTTTCTTATTTGATGGGACTACATATAGGGAAACATTTTCTATTGCTTCAGAAACACTGTAGTAGGATGAATTGGGTACTTCTAAAGACTGAGTTCCTTTGATCCTGGGAGTAGCCGTGCCTATCAGGGCGTAGATGTTGTTCTTTGCCTCCCGATCACACTCCCAATGTTCCTAATTTCCAAGTTTTATCTACACATTTTTATGAAAGCGTTATAGAGCATGGCCTCAACAGGCTTCAACCATGCAGACCACACACACTTTGGCTGGGGCCCAATTATCTTAATAGACATAAAAGCACTTGAATAGAAACACCTCTCTCTCTCTCTCTGGTCTGATATGATGAATTCATGGCTGGTTTGTTTAGTATGCGTTTTGCTTTCGTGGCTAGCCAGGGATCCAGAAGCCAGCTGGTCAGAAGTGTGTTCAGTCCCGCTCCGGAAATTGGGCGTTGTTAAATCCATGCTACCCCGAGGGCACGATCACCCCTGATGCGTCAGCCTGATATTTCCATATCTGACACACATGCGTACATGCTTGTGTGTGGGCAAAGACACACACATTCATGTGCTTGGAAACACACACACACACAAACAAACACAGAGAGAGAGAGAGAGAGAGAGAGAGCGAGAGAGAGAGAGAGAGAGAGAGAGAGAGAGAGAGAGAGAGAGAGAGAGAGAGAGAGAGAGAGAGAGAGAGCTGTGATGGACGTGACCTACATCCTCTCTCATCCTGGTTCTCTGTCTAATTTCAAAGCCCCAACAGAATTAATGAAACAGACAGGATGATATCTGTCTGCACTAGAGGATGAAGGACGAGGACAGAGACACATTTTTCAATGGATCCTCTGGGAGATTTTCAGTGTGAAACGAGTTGGCTGGTGTCTTCATTGTGTCGAGGGGGATTGTACATACCTATGCAATATGGGCCCTATTCAGACTTGAGATAAGTTGCCTTAAAGGACAATTCCGCCACTTTTCAACCTCATGTTCATTATCTCCAGCACCATAACACTGTCTACATATCTGAAAATAGCGCGTTTCTATGATCTGTGGTTAAAAAGATGAGATGAAAGGTCCTAAAAAAGTATTCTCTATAACATCACAGGGTAGGATAAAAAAATATGTATATACAGTGGGGAGAACAAGTATTTGATACACTGCCGATTTTGCAGGTTTTCCTACTTACAAAGCATGTAGAGGTCTGTAATTTTTATCATAGGTACACTTCAACTGTGAGAGACGGAATCTAAAACAAAAATCCAGAAAATCACATTGTATGATTTTAAAGTAATTAATTTGCATTTTATTGCATGACATAAGTATTTGATCACCTACCAACCAGTAAGAATTCCGGCTCTCACAGACCTGTTAGTTTTTCTTGAAGAAGCCCTCCTGTTCTCCACTCATTACCTGTATTAACTGCACCTGTTTGAACTCGTTACCTGTATAAAAGACACCTGTCCACACACTCAATCAAACAGACTCCAACCTCTCCACAATGGCCAAGACCAGAGAGCAATTATTAGAAAATGGAAGAAGTTCAAGATGACGGTCAATCACCCTCGGTCTGGGGCTCCATGCAAGATCTCACCTCGTGGGGCATCAATGATCATGAGGAAGGTGAGGCATCAGCCCAGAACTACACGGCAGGACCTGGTCAATGACCTGAAGAGAGCTGGGACCACAGTCTCAAAGAAAACCATTAGTAACACACTACGCCGTCAAGGATTAAAATCCTGCAGCGCACGCAAGGTCCCCCTGCTCAAGCCAGCGCATGTCCAGGCCCGTCTGAAGTTTGCCAATAACCATCTGGATGACCAAGAGGAGGAATGGGAGATGGTCATGTGGTCTGATGAGACAAAAATATAGCTTTTTGGTCTAAACTCCACTCGCCGTGTTTGGAGGAAGAAGAAGGATGAGTACAACCCCAAGAACACCATCCCAACCGTGAAGCATGGAGGTGGAAACATCATTCTTTGGGGATGCTTTTCTGCAAAGGGGACAGGACGACTGCACCGTATTGAGGGGAGGATGGATGGGGCCATGTATCGCGAGATCTTGGCCAACAACCTCCTTCTCTCAGTAAGAGCATTGAAGATGGGTCGTGGCTGGTCTTCCAGCATGACAACGACCCGAAACACACAGCCAGGGCAACTAAGGAGTGGCTCCGTAAGAAGCATCTCAAGGTCCTGGAGTGGCCTAGCCAGTCTCCAGACCTGAACCCAATAGAAAATATTTGGAGGGAGCTGAAAGTCCGTATTGCCCAGCGACAGCCCCGAAACCTGAAGGATCTGGAGGAGGTCTGTATGTAGGAGTGGGCCAAAATCCCTGCTGCAGTGTGTGCAAACCTGGTCAAGACCTACAGGAAACGTATGATCTCTGTAATTGCAAACAAAGGTTTCTGTTCCAAATATTAAGTTCTGCTTTTCTGATGTATCAAATTCTTATGTCATGCAATAAAATGCAAATTAATTACTTAAAAATCATACAATGTGATTTTCTGGGTTTTTGTTTTAGATTCCGTCTCTCACAGTTGAAGTGTACCTATGATAAAAATTACAGACCTCTACATGCTTTGTAAGTAGGAAAACCTGCAAAATCGGCAGTGTATCAAATACTTGTTCTCCCCACTGTAGATTTTCAAAACCTGCAACGAGTTTATAACCGGAGGGAGGGTATTTTCTTGATTCCACGTCACCGCAGTGTTTGAAAATCACTGTCAAATGTTCTAACTTTTGATGATGTCATCAGGTAGAACTTTTTAACTTCATATTTGTTTTCTACAAAACGTAGAAATGTGGCATTTTCACATATGTAGACAATGGTATTTTGCTAGAGATAATGGTGGAGTTGCCCTTTAACATGGACTTAAGTTTTTTTTACGGACATACAGTAAGTCCATGTTTTATTAACATAAGACCATGTTGAATCTACTTATCTCATGTCTGAATCGGACCCTATATAAATTCACATAACAGCAAGCATACAGCAATATATATACTAAAAGTATATTTCACACCATACAGACAACTGCAATTAACAGCCGTACAACAGACCTGGGTTAAATACTATGTGAATACTATGTAAATACTTTCAAAAACTTGAGCTGTGCTTGATTGAGTTTTTCCTATAGTATACAGTAAATATTTGACATGTATAGGGGCCAGGTCTGTTGTACAATAAAAACACATACATGGCATTCACATGAAACATGGTCATAAAACACAGATGTATATACTGTACACCTACCTCTACATTGGGGATATTGGTATCCACATGTTTCTGAAATTATGCGTGTAGCTATATCTTTGTATATTTTACCTTGGGTGTTGTGACTGCATTGGTTCCCTTGGCTCTCTGGGGCTCGTCCCCTGGTGTGGTGGCCTGGGGGCTGCTGGGATTTGGAGTCTCCCTCTTCTCCTTGGTCCTCCTCAGGGTGTTCACCATGGGCTGGTCGTATGGACCCGGCTTGGCCCAGTCCTGCACAACACAGCGAGACAAAGCTCTTGAGCAAAGCCCACCAAGAATAGCTCTGCTCTGTTGTGTTCATTAAGCAAGAAACTGAAGAAAAAGGACAAACTGATTGTGTTGTATAGCATTCATGCCTTTATGAATGACATATGACTTAATGCTGTATGACTGACTCCACATACAGTGGGGGAAAAAAGTATTTAGTCAGCCACCAATTGTGCAAGTTCTCCCACTTAAAAAGATGAGAGAGGCCTGTAATTTTCATCATAGGTACACGTCAACTATGACAGACAAAATGAGAAAGAAAATCCAGAAAATCACATTGTAGGATTTTTAATGAATTTATTTGCAAATTATGGTGGAAAATAAGTATTTGGTCAATAACAAAAGTTTCTCAATACTTTGTTATATACCCTTTGTTGGCAATGACACAGGTCAAACATTTTCTGTAAGTCTTCACAAGGTTTTCACACACTGTTGCTGGTATTTTGGCCCATTCCTCCATGCAGATCTCCTCTAGAGCAGTGATGTTTTGGGGCTGTCGCTGGGCAACACAGACTTTCAACTCCCTCCAAAGATTTTCTATGGGGTTGAGATCTGGAGACTGGCTAGGCCACTCCAGGACCTTGAAATGCTTCTTACGAAGCCACTCCTTCGTGTGTTTGGGATCATTGTCATGCTGAAAGACCCAGCCACGTTTCATCTTCAATGCCCTTGCTGATGGAAGGAGGTTTTCACTCAAAATCTCACGATACATGGCCCCATTCATTCTTTCCTTTACACGGATCAGTCGTCCTGGTCCCTTTGCAGAAAAACAGCCCCAAAGCATGATGTTTCCACCCCCATGCTTCACAGTAGGTATGGTGTTCTTTGGATGCAACTCAGCATTCTTTGTCCTCCAAACACGACGAGTTTAGTTTTTACCAAAAAGTTATATTTTGGTTTCATCTGACCATATGACATTCTCCCAATCCTCTTCTGGATCATCCAAATGCACTCTAGCAAACTTTAGACGGGCCTGGACATGTACTGGCTTAAGCAGGGGGACACGTCTGGCACTGCAGGATTTGAGTCCCTGGCGGCGTAGTGTGTTACTGATGGTAGGCTTTGTTACTTTGGTCCCAGCTCTCTGCAGGTCATTCACTAGGTCCCCCCATGTGGTTCTGGGATTTTTGCTCACCGTTCTTGTGATCATTTTGACCCCACGGGGTGAGATCTTGCGTGGAGCCCAGATCGAGGGAGATTATCAGTGGTCTTGTATGTCTTCCATTTCCTAATAATTACTCTCACAGTTGATTTCTTCAAACCAAGCTGCTTACCTATTGCAGATTCAGTCTTCCCAGCCTGGTGCAGGTCTACAATTTTGTTTCTGGTGTCCTTTGACAGCTCTTTGGTCTTGGCCATAGTGGAGTTTGGAGTGTGACTGTTTGAGGTTGTGGACAGGTGTCTTTTATACTGATAACAAGTTCAAACAGGTGCCATTAATACAGGTAATGAGTGGAGGACAGAGGAGCCTCTTAAAGAAGAAGTTACAGGTCTGTGAGAGCCAGAAATCTTGCTTGTTTGTAGGTGACCAAATACTTATTTTCCACCATAATTTGCAAATAAATTCATTAAAAATCCTACAATGTGATTTTCTGGAAAAAAAATTCTCAATTTGTCTGTCATAGTTGACGTGTACCTATGATGAAAATTACAGGCCTCTCTCATCTTTTTAAGTGGGAGAACTTGCACAATTGGTGGCTGACTAAATACTTTTTCCCCCACTGTATATATACTTGCATAATGTAACCAGAGAGTGTTTGCAATCTCCCTGTGATTTGAAAAGTGATTGTATCAGTGTCTGATCCTCCACAGGGGAGACTGGAAGAGAAGAAGGAGGAGGAAGAGGAGGAGGCGGTCGATGACAGAATGGACGCACCTTCCAGGTGGGGACCTTGGAGGAGGGGATCATGCCCGGTCCCAGGGTGCAATAGGGGGGGTAGTCCACCAGGAGGGCAGAACCTGGTCTCGACCATGCCCACACGGGGGAGGTGGGAGAGTAGGAGGGCGAGGCGAGGGGGGTGGAGGGGTAGGATGGAGGGAGGTCGGGGTATACCTCCTGCATGCCCCCGCCAGACAGATAGAGGGCGGTGGAGGGCCCGTGATGTTGATGATCGGGCCCGTTTGACAGCTGAATGTGAGTGGAGGACAAAGTGACACAACAATGATGAAAAAATAAGGTGAAAATAATGCACACGACTGAAATCAGATGGAATCAAATTATAATATCAAATCATGGTAGCAGACACCTGTGTCATGTTCAGTAGGCACATTTTGAAACAAAGCGAAACGGAGAAGGTAAGCTACTACCTCAATAAGAATACTCCTGTATTTAAGGCCGACTGAACATCACCCTGTTGTCTATGTGACAGGAATGAGGGGGGTTTGATCAACCAGCAAAACAGTGTACCTAATAATACTGCTCATGTTTTGGGGAGTATGTACGTGTCTGAGTGTCTAAGCGTGTGTGTGTTCACCTGTTCCACCCTAGTGCTGGAGCAGGTCTCCTTAGAGGAGGCAGGTGAGGAGGAGGAGGAGGAGGAGGAGGAGCTGCCCTCACTGACAGGCTGGCAAGTCTCAGAGACGGCCGAGGATGAAGAGCCAGAGGTCTACAGCAAAGCCGTGCAGCAGGACAGAGAGGGACACACACACACAAAAAGATTCACAGGCACACACACACACAAACACACACACACAGATACACATAAAGAAGCAGTTCAAAACAGAAGAGACGCGTAAAAAAGACAAGATGCACAGACGGAAGGACAGAGAAAAAAAGAACAGAAGAAAAACGTTGTGGATTTGCAACATTGATAAGAAGGAAAACATATCATACTGTATCATACAAAAATTATAAGCACTACAGCAAAGCATGAAAGTTAGGCATATAAGGGTGACTTGTTACACACTAAACAGCTAACAGTACGCAGATACAGAGATTGCAATGCACCTTATTAATAATAGTATGGTCATAGGTGCTGAGCAATGTTCCCTCTAAGATTCGCGTCGAGACTGCCTCAGCCCACAGAGAGAAGCACGAGATTGAACTTCTCTCAACTTTTTCCCTGTTAGTTAACGCTATCAACGTTTCCCTTTACTGTGGCAACTGTGATCGAATCAACGCAATATTAGCCACTTTCAATGCAACATACCGAAACAAAATGAACTATGCAAGATTTAGTATGCAAAACTAACAACACAATAGATTTTGTTGTAGGCAGAACGCATACAGTAAGATTATATTGCATTGACACGCACTACCTGGCCCGTACTCTGCACAGACCGGTGTGGCATAACCAATCAGAGCTGCAGTAGACCTATATGCAAATAGACTATTGTCATATATGGATCTGTGCCATTCACTTTGAACTGGACTGTTTTTACAGCATGAGCGGTCGTGAGTAGATCAGCTTGTTTTGAGATCAAAGCGAGAACTGCATGTAGCCACGTGTGCACATTTTGTTAATATCCTTTGCTAGTTAGTGCGTTATTAGCCCAGTTATATATAATTTGTAGTCAGCAATAAGGGAGTGATTGCTTCCTACAAGCATACAAAACATTTCTAGACATCTTTGAAAAGCAAGTCAGGTAAAGAGCTTTTATTTGTCTTAAAGGGGCAGTGTTGTATTTTGAGACAGGCTTGAATAAACTAAGTAGCCAATATGCAGAGGGTAGCATAAATTGTCTGATTCTCTGTAATAATGGTATGGTAATAATGCATTTTATTTTGTAAAGTGGTTTCTTGCATCAAACAACACAACAACATTTTCCGTCACCTCCTTGTCTGAAGGACAATTGGATAAACAGGTTAACCTCTTAAGGATCAGACCCTTTTTTTCAATTTTTGCCTAAAATGACATACCCAAATCTAACTGCCTGTAGCGCAAGACCTGAAGTAAGGCAATGCATATTCTTGATACCATTTGAAAGGAAACACTTTGAAGTTTGTGGAAATGAGAAATTAATGTAGGAGAATATAACACATTAGATCTGGTAAAAGATAATACAAACAAAAAAACATGCGTTTTCTATTTATTTATTTGTTCCATCATCTTTGAAATGCAAGAGAAAGGCTACAATGTAATATTGCAGTTTAGGCGCAATTTCGATTTTGGCCACTAGATGGCAGCAGTGTGTGTGCAAAGTTTCAGATTGATCCAGTGAAGCATTAAAATACTGGACTATTTTGTATCAAGTCTGCCCAATTGTGCCGAATTGGTCAATTGATACATTTTCAAGTACATAACTATAGAGAACACAAAAAAATGATATGGTAATACAAAATGTAAGACTACACACTCCCAGGAATGTCATGATGGATCATTAGCTTATACACTAACTTTCACACATATAGATGGCCGGGCGGGGTGGGTGTGGAGCCAGACACAGCAGGGGTTCAAACTGTAGAACCCAGTTCCTACATTTGAATATAGAAATTGATTTTATCAAACAAAACTATGCTACATTTTATCTCTGGGACCCTTAGGATGACAAATCAGAGCAAGATTACTGAATTTATTAAGTACATTATTTATCTTCAGAGGTGAATGTATCAAACCAGTTGCCCTGAGAAGTTTTTTGTTGTTGTGCACTCTCCTCAAACAATAGCATGGTATTTTTTCACTGTAATAGCTACTGTAAATTGGACAGTGCAGTTAGATTAACGAGAATTTAAGCTTTCTGCCCATATAAGACATGTCTATGTCCTGGAAAGTTTGCTGTTACTTACAACAGTCATGCTAATCACATTAGCGCACATTAGCTCAACCGTCCCGCAGAGGTTACTGTCAAGCCCTGCATGTTTTTTTCAAAAGTCTCATGAAATGTAGGCCTACACTGAACACCACACATTGGCTGCTACTTTAGGCTGAATGATAGAACAGCTATTTCCATGTTAAAATGTTATGGGATGCATTTTCTCCATTGTTTTTGATGGTAGGCCACTCTGGTAGGCCTACATTAAAATCAAATAGCCACAGTAGCCTACTTGGCCACTGTTAAAACTGTAACTTAAAAAAACAGCTGAGCTTTTCAGCCATTAAAAGCCTTCCACATAGCACAGTCATTTCAATGGTAATTAGAACTACAAGGGCATTGTTTGAGTTGAGCAGCCATAAAGCAGGCATACCTCCAGCCACCTCTGAGACTTACCTTGTATCTAAGCAACACTGTAGTTGTCATTCAGTTATACAGTACATAAGGCCTTTACATTATCTATGTACAGTGACTAAACACACTGTGTGTGTGAGTGGGTGCACATTCAATCAGACCCAGCTGTGTGTTGGGTCTGTGAGCAGGGTGCCTGGCTGTTGGGCTAGCTCCCAGCTGCTCACCCCTGTGGCTCTACTGGTCTAATGTACTGTAATGGGGGGTGTGACTGTGAGGGTGACTCATCGAGATCTATCTGCACAGTCTCCCACAGCGACGCCACCGCCGCTGTCTCTAATGCGCCCCGTTACCTAGCAACCTGGGAGGATACTCTCTGACCAGTAACAGAGCCCAGGTGGAGAGAGTGAAGTGTCGGTTGGAATACAATGTCTCTGTTACTGTGTGTTTGTGCATATGTTTTAGTTCGTATGTTACTGCTTCTTAGTGGGTTTAGGATTTCTGTAATACAGTGGGGAAAAAAAGTATTTAGTCAGCCACCAATTGTGCAAGTTCTCCCACTTAAAAAGATGAGAGAGGCCTGTAATTTTCATCATAGGTACACGTCAACTATGACAGACAAATTGAGGAAAAGAAATCCAGAAAATCACATTGTAGGATTTTTTATGAATTTATTTGCAAATTATGGTGGAAAATAAGTATTTGGTCACCTACAAACAAGCAAGATTTCTGGCTCTCACAGACCTGTAACTTCTTCTTTAAGAGGCTCCTCTGTCCTCCACGCGTTACCTGTATTAATGGCACCTGTTTGAACTTCTTATCAGTATAAAAGACACCTGTCCACAACCTCAAACAGTCACACTCCAAACTCCACTATCGCCAAGACCAAAGAGCTGTCAAAGGACACCAGAAACAAAATTGTAGACCTGCACCAGGCTGGGAAGACTGAATCTGCAATAGGTAAGCAGCTTGGTTCGAAGAAATCAACTGTGGGAGCAATTATTAGGAAATGGAAGACATACAAGACCACTGATAATCTCCCTCGATCTGGGGCTCCACGCAAGATCTCACCCCGTGGGGTCAAAATGATCACAAGAACGGTGAGCAAAAATCCCAGAACCACACGGGGGGACCTAGTGAATGACCTGCAGAGAGCTGGCACCAAAGTAACAAAGCCTACCATCAGTAACACACTACGCCGCCAGGGACTCAAATCCTGCAGTGTCCCCCTGCTTAAGCCAGTACATGTCCAGGCCTGTCTGAAGTTTGCTAGAGTGCATTTGGATGATCCAGAAGAGGATTGGGAGAATGTCACATGGTCAGATGAAACCAAAATAGAACTTTTTGGTAAAAACTCAACTCGTCGTGTTTGGAGGACAAAGAATGCTGAGCTGCATCCAAAGAACACCATACCTACTGTGAAGCATGGGGGTGGAAACATCATGCTTTGGGGCTGTTTTTCTGCAAAGGGACCAGGACGACTGATCCGTGTAAAGGAAAGAATTAATGGGGCCATGTATCGTGAGATTTTGAGTGAAAACCTCCTTCCATCAGCAAGGGCATTGAAGATGAAACGTGGCTGGGTCTTTCAGCATGACAATGATCCCAAACACACCGCCCGGGCAACGAAGGAGTGGCTTCGTAAGAAGCATTTCAAGGTCCTGGAGTGGCCTAGCCAGTCTCCAGATCTCAACCCCATAGAAAATCTTTGGAGGGAGTTGAAAGTCCGTGTTGCCCAGCAACAGCCCCAAAACATCACTACTCTAGAGGAGATCTGCATGGAGGAATGGGCCAAAATACCAGCAACAGTGTGTGAAAACCTTGTGAAGACTTACAGAAAACGTTTGACCTGTGTCATTGCCAACAAAGGGTATATAACAAAGTATTGAGAAACTTTTGTTATTGACCAAATACTTATTTTCCACCATAATTTGCAAATAAATTCATTAAAAATCCTACAATGTGATTTTCTGGATTTTTTTCCCTCATTTTGTCTGTCATAGTTGACGTGTACCTATGATGAAAATTACAGGCCTCTCTCATCTTTTTAAGTGGGAGAACTTGCACAATTGGTGGCTGACTAAATACTTTTTTTCCCCACTGTATGTCTGTTTGAGGGGTGTAGATAAAGCAGTCATAACACCAATATGACCAGAGTCATAATTATTGTCACCACAAGTTCCTGTTCTCAGGCTCGTCTCTCTCTGTAGTACCTGTGTATGGGTGTCAGAGGGCATGGGCGAAGGTGACTTGGACTGGTAGGCATCCTGGGAGATGAAGCCAGAGTCGTGGGAGGAGACACTGGAGAGGCGGGCGGGGCCTTGCTGAGGGAGGGCGGAGCTCCGGTAGCGGTAGTGGGAGGTGGGGGAGTGGCAGTGAGAGCCGCTGGAACGAGAGTCGCTGCTGTTGACGCTGTTCAGACTACTGCGAGAGATGAGGAGAGAACACAGTCATTTGGTTACAACGGATATTGGTAACTGGTTCTCAACTGCCTTGCCTGGTTAAACTAAGTAAATAGATAAATAAATATTGATTCAAAACAATTTTTTACATTTTTCCGTTTTTTTATGGGTTTACACACCAGCTAAAATGTATCCAACCTTCCAGGAGAGCCAATGGTTTTCTACTGAAAGACTGTTACTAGGCAAATTGCAAACAGCTACAGGTTGAATATGTTACAGCTCCAGCCACAAGCAGAGGTTGCTAACAAGCTTGACTGGAACACAAATTGGTCTCTCTGGCCCTAGTGCCTCACACAACACGCCTCCACGAAAATGACCGAGACAGTTGACTCGTTCATTTCGGAGAGGCCATTGTGGCCTCACATTTGTAAACATCCCAATAATGGCAATAATGCCAAAGCTGCAGTCCCAGCTCCAATCCATAAGATGGCGTAGGAGGACTGATGCTAGGCTGATGCGTCACTCCCAGTCCCTACTATGTACTCTATCAGCTGAGAGGTTTTGGTGTAGTGGTGTAGTAGTGGTGATTATTGGGCATGCTCACTAACCTGCACATGCTGGACTTCCTGGATGTTGTGGTGCTGGGGGAGGAAGGAGGGGTATGGTAGGACCAGCTGCTCTCAGATCCCTTCAGGTCCAGAATGACCTGGGGGGGAAGAACATCACAACAAGACAATTTATAAACCAAACATCTTGTAAAAAAGCAATTGGCAGCCCTATTTCTAGAGGGAAATTAATGTATTTACCATTGTAACTCCAATCATGTGAATCAGTAACACAGAGACACTTACCGTTATTCAGGACATGAGTGTAACATGCAAAACGAGGGCTATTAGCCCTGTATTGAGAGTGCGGCCCAAATCACTGACCTGCTCGCTGGCGGGGGGCAGCTTGTGGGGGTCCATGGTCAGAGCCTTAAGGTCGTCAGTGAGGGTCTGCAGGTGAGTGATCTCCCCCAACATGGACATCTCCTCTTCCTAATGAACAAGAAGGGCGGGTTGGTGTAAGGTGCTAGCTTATAAATGTGGTATATATTTAAAATTAGAGCTTGTTCTCCATTGACTCAATAGTTCTACTTTTAGACCAGTGAATTGAAGCAGGTCATCCCTCTCTAATGGGATTTTTCTAAATCTCTTTGGAGAGCAATATTCAATGGCAATAGAAAAACGTAGAATAGATTACATTAATCACGTTCACAGGTGCATAGGAGAAGCAAAAACTAAAGTAAACTGACCAGCATGGACTAGCGCAGATTGTGTATACTTACAGAATAAACATTTACTAACAAATGCAACGTTTCGGTCACGTACACCTTCATAAAAAAAATACGGAAATGGTTGTTTGGACCCATGAAGTGCATTAACATCCATAACAAAGATGCTATTGGTTGGAACTCATTTGTTGGAACAACATGATTGGTTAGAATGTGTTGAAACAATTGTGTATGCGGATTGTACTTCATTTCTACATGTTTTCTTCGGCCCAGCACCCCCTAACAAATGACCTGTGTTTGACTACACAGGCTGTTGGTCGGGACTCACCACGACGGGCCTCAGCATGGAGACAAAGGTGCAGAAGCGGCTCCTCTCCTCCACCAGGGCCTTCCTGACCGCCTGCTTCTCTGTCTCCTCCAGCAGCAGGTACTTATCACTGATGTCCTGCATGGCACTGTCCAGCTGGGGCTGGATGTCCCCCCGGCCTGGGGCACGGGCACACACACACACACACACACACACACACACACACACACACACACACACACACACACACACACACACACACACACACACACACACACACAAAAAAACATATTTGTTAGTTGCATCCTAACTTAGGTTTAAGACAAGGTCTATCTAAGTACACAGTAACATAATCTATGTTCAGTCTCAAGCCAGATGTTTATGACAGAAAGACTTCTGAGGTGAAGACAGCATGAAAAGACACCAATGTCTCTTAAAGATATGTTTTAATTGAATTGTTGTGGTTTTCAGTTGTCATCATCATCATTAGATATATAGTTATATAGACATAACCATCACCACAGTCCCAACAATCTTTGTAATTACAATTCCCACCAATCCCTTGTACTACTTCACGCTTAATCTTTTGATCCCTAATGGTCAGTGCAATCATAGACAATTTATATCTATGAGTGCAATCCTCACAGTGCTCTCTCATGCACAAATCAAATCATGCTGTGGAACCGGTTGGTGTTTACATCAGGGTCACATCCTCACAATATTACACAAGCTCAGGATTCAGGAACACACTGAAGAACCACAGCCCTAGGCAAGATACACAGATTTATAGCAGGATATCCCTCTTCACAAAACGAAGCATTGTTTTGGGTTTGGACATTTTACCCTCTCAAAATCAACCACTTCATTGTATCAAAACTGTATCTGGTTTTACTGACATTCTAAAATCTAGATGAGTCATATCAATAACAAAAAAACATGTTGGAACTCTCTTTCTTATTGGTCTATTAACTAATGTACAATGCACAATCAAAGTAGATTAAGTATCATGACATTGTGTGCTAAAGGAATAAAACTCTTGTCTGAACTGGTAGAGAAACATTCTGTAATCTCCTCTGTAGGTTTTAGGGACGTAAACATGCAATTAAAGTTGAACATTTCTCAGAAGAGCCAGTACTAGTTATGTGGTTAAGGCTAGATAGATGGAGACCCCTTCTTATTTTCCAGGGAAAGCACTGCAACGGAATTCCTTAAAGGGACACAGAATGCAACATTTGGTTTCCCACAGTATTTACTCTGCACCGGAGGATCACATTTGACATGTTGATGCTATCCATTGCTCTCATTACACTCATAGCAATGCACTGGGGGAGTTTCCATGCGTCATATAATAGGCTAGGGAGACTATTGGACCAGAGTGCTCTGACCACATTTGAGGTTCCTCAGGGGTCAGTTCTAGGTCCTGTTTGTTTTGTTTTATGGGTGAGTTTGAAGCTGGAAATCAAACTATTTTGACGGTCAGGATAATAAGGTCTTGTTTACAATCAAAGTAGGCATTTTATGCAGCTAAAACAGACTGGTTCTAGTTTTTCATGTGTATGGTGAATGCATGCCAGGGGGTACCATTCATAATGTTTTATCATTCTATCACATTGAATATAACAACATAGCAAACCTCTAAAAAACAAGAATGATATACGCCTAAACTCTACAAATTCTGTAAACAAGTACACTACCGGTCAAAAGTTTTAGAACACCTACTCATTCAAGGGTTTTTCTTTATTTTTATTGTTTTCTACATTGTAGAATAATAGTGAAGACATCAAAACTATGAAATAATACATATGGAATCATGTAGTAACCAAAAAAGTGTTAAACAAATCAAAATATATTTTATATTTAAGATTCTTCAAATAGCCACCCTTTGCCTTGATGACAGTTTTGCACACTCTTGGCATTCTCTCAACCAGCTTCACCTGGAATGCTTTTCCAACAGTCTTGAAGGAGTTCCCACATATGCTGAGCACTTGTTGGCTGCTTTTCCTTCACTCTCCCAAACCATCTCAATTTGGTTGAGGTCGGGGGATTGTGGAGGCCAGGTCATCTGATGCAGCACTCCATTACTCTCCTTCTTGGTAAAATAGCTCTTACACAGGCTGGAGGTGTGTTGGGTTATTGTCCTGTTGAAAAACAAATGATAGTCCCACTAAGGCCAAACCAGATGGGATGGCATATCGCTGCAGAATGCTGTGGTAGCCACACTGGTTAAGTGTGCCTTGAATTCTAAATAAATCACAAACAGTGTCTTTGCAGCAATTCGACCATGAAGGCCTGATTCACGCAGTGTCCTCTGAACAGTTGATGTTGAGATGTGTCTGTTACTTGAACTCTGTGAAGCATTTATTTGGGCTGCAATTTCTGAGGCTGGTAACTCTAATTAACGTATCCTCTGCAGCAGAGGTAACACTGGGTCTTCCATTCCTGTGGTGGTCCTCATGAGACCCAGTTTCATCATAGCGCTTGATGGTTTTTGCGACTGCACTTGAAGAAACTTTCAAAGTTATTGAAATGTTCTGTATTGACTGACCTTCATGTCTTTAAAGTAATGATGGACTGTGGTTTCTATTTGCTTATTTGAGCTGTTCTTGCCATAATATGGACTTGGTCTTTTACCAAATAGGGCTATCTTCTGTATACCCCCCCTTCCTTGTGACAACACAACTGATTGGCTCAAACGCACAGAAGGAAAGAAATTCCACAAATGAACTTTTAAGAAGGCACACCTGTTAATTGAAATGCATTCCAGGTGACTACCTCATGAAGCTGGTTGAGAGAATGCCAAGAGTGTAAAGCTGTCATCAAGGCAAAGGGTGGCTATTTGAAGAATCTAAAATATTGTTTAAACATTTTTTTGTTTACTATGTGTTATTTCATAATTTTGATCTCTTCACTATTATTCTACAATGTAGAAAATATAAAGAAAAACCCTTGAATGAGTTCAGGTGTTCGAAAACGTTTTACCGGTAGTGTATATCACAATACAAGCTTACAAACTAAGCTGTACTTGGTTTCATAACAGGCAGATATATGGTGAAGGTGAGACATCGTGCAGGAGTCAGATCACAACATGACTCTAAACATCAAGAGGTTTTCTTGAAAACTGCTCAGAAATCTATATCATATCAGAGCTGTCTGAGAAGAGGCCCTAATTGTTGACTGTGACTGTGAGATACAGAAATGGCTCCTTTAAAAGGGGTTTCAGAGGAGATCTACAGGTAACTACCAAAATAAAGCAAACACTTGAGTAAATGAGGGATACAAAGTCTATTGAAAGCAGGTGCTTCCACACATGTGTGGTTCCTGAATTAATTAAGCAATTAACATCCTGTCATGCTTAGGGTCATCTATAAAAATGCCCAGTTGCCCATTATTTTGGCTACCATGGCTAGAAGAGATCTCAGTGACTTTGAAAGAGGGGTCTCAAAGGAGCAACGGGTGTGTGTGTGGGGGGGTGTGTGTCTCTCAATCACCAGATCTCAACCCAATTGAACACTTATTCTGGAGCGACCACACCATCAACAAAACACCAAATGATGGAATTTCTCGTGGAAGAATGGTGTCGCATCCCTCCAATAGAGTTCCAGATACTTGTAGAATCTTTGCCAAGGCACATTGAAGCTGTTCGGGCGGCTCATGGTGGCCCAATGCCCTATTAAGACACTTTATGTTGGTGTTTCCTTTATTTTGGCAGTTACCTGTATATTGGAGCCAGACAGATAATGAATTCCACAATTATTTAGTGACGTTGCCCCAATCCTAATCTCCCCTGATGATACAAAATTAAGCCACAGCCAAAAGCCCAAGGGAGTCAGTGAGGTATATTTGGAAGCAGACCAAACTCATGACACAGTGAGGGTAGTGGGTGGGGGGAGGGGACCTCAGGGGAGACCGGAAGAGGAAGAGAAGAAGGGAGAGGAACTATTTTGGGCATTCAATAGATTTTTAACCCTTGAGTGAGGAATGTGACCTCAATATGAAACAGACGAGTAGACAATGTGACAGGGGACAGGGGGTGGGGGGACCGGGACGAGACCACACACAGGTGGGAAAGGTCAACGGAGGTCAACAGGTCAACAGAGAACCGTGACACAAAGGGAGCTAAAGGGGGCAGCGACTTACCGAACACGTCAGCTGGAAAGAACAGGGGCGTGATCGGATGCAACATGGCAGTTGTTGGAGTAAAGAGGAAAAATCTCAGTCAGTTTAGACCCAAGAGAAGGAGATCTGTTCTTGAATAGCTACAGGTTGCAGAATTGTCACAGATCCTTATTAACTTATACATTGCACAGTACATTAGACTTTCGCCCAAAATCGTAAAGATATAAGGTCTGTAATAAAATCCAATGGATTTGCTAAGATGCAACAAGGATTAGTGACTTGAGTACTATTCTATCCTATCCTGTTATTTGCAAAATATAGTCCCTCCTTAAATCCAGACACACAACTTCCCAAAAATATGTGGCTCTTCTGCCTCTCCTCCCATAACTATTCTGACCCTTTGGCCTGTCACCTGGGACAGTATGAGATGTGTCTTGGTGGAATTCAGTATCAACACTTTTGTCTCCTCCCGCCACCCCCAAATCGGATTTAGCTCCAAAGTCAAAGTCCCAGAGAGCCTGGTTCCAGTCAGAAGCAGTCCAAACTGGACACCAGGCATCCTCAGAGTCACTGTACCTTTCTTTGCCTTCTTCTGCAGCTTGAGAGTGTCGGAGGATTTCTTTTTGATCTCCTGACGGGCTTTCTTGTACTCTGGGGAAGGAAGGGAAACACAGCGGACACAACGTGTCACACATTGCCATAGTCAGTGCTTTGAAGTGCGGCGAACACCCGAAACAAGGGCGACTCCTAAAAAGGAATAACATCTCATTGATCTTTTTTCTGAGGGACTCGCTTTCCATCGTAACTTCATTATGATAAGTGGTGGCTGGAATCAAACCCTGCAACGAGGGAGTGCTCTTTTTTCTCTACGGGGGAGAACTGAACTCCCAGTTTGGGTATTATTGAACGGAGAGGGGGATTGGGTTTGAGGTGGTTAGCTGAAGCACATAAAAGCACTGTTGAACTGTTGACTAAGCAAAGTAATGCCTTTAAACACAAGGGAATATAAAGGGAGATATCTAGCTAACCAGTGAGCTACTGCAGTAAATGGAGGTGATGGGTGTATGTGAATTATACTGTAGCATTGCAGGCAATAATGGGTGAAGGAGTAGAGTGTAGTATGGAGAGGTTTGAGAAAGTGTATGTGTGTGTGTGGTAGAGGTATATACTGTGTGTGTGTGTGTGTGTGTGTGTGTGTGTGTGTGTGTGTGTGTGTGTGTGTGTGTATGTGTGTGCAGCCCCTACCTTTGGCGTGGTCCTTGTCCAATGTGTTGGCCACTCTCTTCCACTCCTCCATCTGGTCTTGCAGAGGGTTAATCAGGCAGTCGATGAAAACCCTTGGGTGGGGATTACAACACAAATCAAACAGAGTGGAGAATAACGATCTGTAGCAGAGATCATGTACAAAATACATTTGCGTGGCGTATGTATGTGAAGGCACTGTACGCAATTTAATGTCCTCATTTCATTCTGCTTATCTTATTTCACTCGCTCCACATTATGAGCTAATGGGTGCATTCAGACAGATAGAAGGATGGAATAGAGAGAGAAAAGGCAGAATGGAGAGACGGAGGAGACGGGGACTCACATGGAGAACTGCCTGAGCTTGGCCTCGATGCTCCGGTGCCTCATACACATCCTAGTGAGGGCTGAACCGATCTCTCTGGTGCCACCTGAAACCAGACCAACAACACAATCTGTCAGGCAGAGTCTGTTGAAGAGGGATCTCATCTCATGTAATGTTTTATAACGATTTGTTATTCCCTGTACAAATGATTGAAGGTTGTTGTAATCATTGAACAGGTTCACAACTGTATTCATGAGCTAAATCACAAACATTCAGAGCATGCATAGAAGTACTTTCATATTACACTATGATATCAAAATTGATTTCAAGCTTAGTCACTGATAATATGAACATTTACAGCCGATTCCATTGTCAATCGCTTTGTGTTACAGTTTCAAAGAACTGAGAGCAGTAAGAGTGCAACAGTGAAAACCACAGTAAGCGAAATATTACAAGTATCTCATATGCTGTATCCCTGAGGACAACATAACAGTATGCTATCTGACTCATACAGTGTCCAAATATGTAAATTACCAGGAGAGTTAGTTTTCACAGTGGAGGGCTGAAGCAACAGAGGTCCCTTTGACATGGGTCAAAAGACAGTCAGCGCACATCACTTAGCTGACATGGTGGTTTCTCAAAATGCTACTACTTTTAACACACCCATCCCATTTGCCCTGGTATGTCTAAGTCTAGGACTATCAGGAGGAGTTTGCTGGGGGAAGAGGTAGCAAACTCTTCATTGCATCACTCACTGACACACACACACACACAGAGCCCTAATCACTTAAGTGTGAACGTTAGTGTGACCATTAGTGTTTCTAGTGAAAAGAAAACAAAGCCTATGACCTCACCTCTCACCTCACTGTGTTGAAAAATTCCTCACCAGAATAAAAGGTTGTGTCATCTTCCACAAAACCCCTCTGGTTTCCCTTGACAGTAAAAAAGCCGCACCCCCTCCTGACCCCCCTGTACTGACTGACAAGCACTCAACAGTAGCAGACTAGTAGTAGCTAATAGCTATACAGGCACCAGGGGACAGATGGCCACTCTCTCCCCCAGAAAGAGACTCCCTTCTGGGTTATTTTTCAGTCCCCTGAAAGACCCAGGCTGCTCTATGGAGGAGGAAGTTCTTCAAAAACATCCCATTATAACAAGTGGGTGTGCGATTCAATGGTGCAGTGGACAATGGAATGGCAGATACACTGTAGCTAATTTATTGAGTTCTGTATTGTATTGTTGCACTTACATCCACTGCTGAGGGCCATCATTTCAAACCGTGGGCAATGCAGAAAAGAGCTTGTGCATTTAATCATTACTGTAAAATAAATGAGCTTTTCTACAGCATTTTACCCAATTCATTTACATTTTTAGTCATTTAGCAGATGCTCTTATCCAGAGCGACTTACAGTTAGTGAGTGCATACATTTTCATACTGGCCCCCCATGGGAAACGAACCCACAACCCTGGCGTTGCAGGCGCCATGCTCTACCAACTGAGCTACAGGGGACTACAGTACAAGCTCTAATGATGTTTCTCAAACCAAATACATTTCATACTCGAAATACATTTCATCGGACTGTCACTGATCGCCTAGTAAGTACCGTGATATATTTCATAGCTGGGGGTTAAGTCGATGAATTATTAAAAGACCATTCATGTCAATTCATCCAACCAAGAACTGGTCCTCACAATCATTAGTGGCCATTCTCCCTTCTCAAGTTATAAGCTCCTTTTCATATCTTCCTCATCTATCATTCAGTAGGTTTCTGTGTATTGATGACTGTCGTCACTCTGTTTGCATGACCGCTCTATCATCCATCTACTATTGCATTGAAAGAAATATAATAAATATGCTATGGTATGATATTTCCATATGTTATTGTACGGTGTGGTATTTCTTACCGATATTTCCATCTGCCGAGATTGGCCAGGTAAAGCTATAAAAAATGAATGGGGGAGTTAAATGTTTTAAAGGGGTTGGGGTATTGTGTTACAGTATTATGCACAGATGTATTATATTTTTTTAAATTATTTTGTATTTTTTAGGGGGTAGATCAGCTTTAATATTGCAGATAGATTGTAACTTCCATCAATGTAATTGTCTGCATCACTTCCAATCCCCCATTTGTTTTTTTCTCTCGCATGTACAGTTGAAGTCGGAAGTTTACATACACTTAGGTTGGAGTCATTAAAACTCGTTTTTCAACGACTCCACAAATTTCTTGTTAACAAACAATAGTTTTGGCAAGTCGGTTAGGACATCTGCTTTGTGCATGACACAAGTACGTTTTCCAACAATTGTAGACCTCCACAAGTCTGGTTCATCCTTGGGAGCAATTTCCAAAGGTACCACGTTCATCTGTACAAACAATAGTACGCAAGTATAAACACCACGCAGCCGTCATACCGCTCAGGAAGGAGACGCCTCCTAGAGATGAACGTACTTTGGTGCGAAGTGCAAATCAATCCTAGAACAACAGCAAAGGACCTTGTGAAGATGCTGGAGGAAACAGGTACAAAAGTATCCATATCCACAGTAAAACAAGTCCTATATCGACATTATATTTACATTTTAGATTTTAGTCATTTAGCAGACGCTCTTATCCAGAGCGAGTTACAGTTAGTGAGTGTATACATTTTAAACTGAAAGGCCACTCAGCAAGGAAGAAGCCACTGCTCCAAAACCGCCATAATAAAGCCAGACTACGGTTTGCAACTGCACATGGGGACAAAGATCATACTTTTTGGAGAAATGTCCTCTGGTGTGATGAAACAAAAATAGAACTGTTTGGCCATAATGACCATTGTTATGTTTGGAGGAAAAAGGCGGTGCTTGCAAGCCGAAGAACACCATCCCAACCGTGAAGCACGGGGGTGGCAGCATCATGCTGTGGGGGTGCTTTGCTGCAGGAGGGACTGGTGCACTTCACAAAATAGATGGCATCATGAGGAAGGAAAATGATGTGGATATATTGAAGCAACATCTCAAGACCTCAGTCAGGAAGTTAAAGCTTTGTCGCAAATGGGTCTTCCAAATGGACAATGACCCCAAGCATACTTCCAAAGTTGTGGCAAAATGGCTTAAGGACAACAAAGTCAAGGTATTGGAGTGGCCATCACAAAGCCCTGACCTCAGTCCCATAGAAAACTTGTGGGCAGAACTGAAAAAGCGTGTGCGAGCAAGGAGGCCTACAAACCTGACTCAGTTACACCAGCTCTGTAAGGAGGAATGGGCCAAAATTCACCTAACTTATTGTAGGAAGCTTGTGGAAGGCTACCTGAAACGTTTGACCCAAGTTAAACAATTTAAAGACAATGCTACCAAATACTAATTGAGTGTGTGTAAACTTCTGACTCACTGGGAATGTGATGAAAGAAATAAAAGCTGAAATACATCTCTCTCTACTATTATTCTGACATTTCACATTCATAAAATAGAGTGGTGATCCTAACTGACCTAACACAGGGAATTTTTACTAGGATTAAATGTCAGGAATTGTGAAAAACTGAGTTTAAATGTATTTGACTAAGGTGTACAGTGAGGGAAAAAAGTATTTGATCCCCTGCTGATTTTGTACGTTTGCCCACTGACAAAGAAATGATCAGTCTATAATTTTAATGGTAGGTTTATTTGAACAATGAGAGACAGAATAACAACAAAAAATCCAGAAAAACACATGTCAAAAATTTTATAAATTGATTTGCATTTTAATGAGGGAAATAATTATTTGACCCCCTCTCAATCAGAAAGATTTCTGGCTCCCAGGTGTCTTTTATACAGGTAACGAGCTGAAATTAGGAGCACACTCTTAAAGGGAGTGCTCCTAATCTCAGCTTGTTACCTGTATAAAAGACACCTGTCCACAGAAGCAATCAATCAATCAGATTCCAAACTCTCCACCATGGCCAAGACCAAAGAGCTCCCAAGGATGTCAGGGACAAGATTGTAGACCTACACAAAGCTGGAATGGGCTACAAGACCATCGCCAAGCAGCTTGGTGAGAAGGTGACAACAGTTGGTGCGATTATTCGCAAATGGAAGAAACACAAAATAACTGTCAATCTCCCTCGGCCTGGGGCTCCATGCAAGATCTCACCTCGTGGAGTTGCAATGATCATGAGAACGGTGAGGAATCAGCCCAGAACTACACGGGAGGATCTTGTCAATGATCACAAGGCAGCTGGGACCATAGTCACCAAGAAAACAATTGGTAACACACTACGCCGTGAAGGACTGAAATCCTGCAGCGTCCGCAAGGTCCCCCTGCTCAAGAAAGCACATATACAGGCCCGTCTGAAGTTTGCCAAAAAACATCTGAATGATTCAGAGGGGAACTGGGTGAAAGTGTTGTGGTCAGATGAGACCAAAATTGAGCTCTTTGGCATCAACTCAACTTGCTGTGTTTGGAGGAGGAGGAATGCTGCCTATGACCCCAAGAACACCATCCCCACCGTCAAACATGGAGGTGGAAACATTATGCTTTGGGGGTGTTTTTCTGCTAAGGGGACAGGACAACTTCACCGCATCAAAGGGACGATGGACGGGGCCATGTACCGTCAAATCTTGGGTGAGAACCTCCTTCCCTCAGCCAGGGCATTGAAAATGGGTTGTGGATGGGTATTCCAGCATGACAATGACCCAAAACACACGGCCAAGGCAACAAAGGAGTGGCTCAAGAAGAAGCACATTAAGGTCCTGGAGTGGCCTAGCCAGTCTCCAGACCTTAATCCCATAGAAAATCTGTGGAGGGAGCTGAAGGTTTGAGTTGCCAAACGTCAGCCTCGAAACCTTAATGACTTGGAGAAGATCTGTAAAGAGGAGTGGGACAAAATCCCTCCTGAGATGTGTGCAAACCTGGTGGCCAACTACAAGAAACAAATGACCTCTGTGATTGCCAACAAGGGTTTTGCCACCAAGTACTAAGTCATGTTTTGCAGAGGGGTCAAATATACAATACAATTTATAACATTTTTGACATGCGTTTTTCTGGAGTTTTTTGTTGTCATTCTGTCTCTCACTGTTCAAATAAACCTACCATTAAAATTATAGACTGATCATGTCTTTGTCAGTGGGCAAACGTACAAAATCATCAGCAGGCGAAAACCAAACTCTGCATTCAACAGTAAGAACATCATACCAAAGGTCAAGCATGGTGGTGGTGGTGTGATGATTTGGGGATGCTTTGCTGCCTCAGGACCTGGACGACTTGCCTTAATAGAAGGAACCATTAATTCTGCTCTGTATCAGAGAATTCTACAGGAGAATGTCAAACCATCCGTCTGTGAGCTGAAGCTGAAGCGCAGCTGGGTCATGCAGCAAGACAATGATCCAAAACACACAATCAAGTCTACATGAAAATTACAAAAAATCAACAAATTTGAAGTTTTGGAATGGCCTAGTCTAAGTCCAGACCTAATCCCAATTGAGATGTTGTGGCAGGACTTGAAACAAGCAGTTCATGCTTGAAAACCCACACGTCACTGAGTTAAAGCAGTTCTGCATGGAAGAGTGGGCCAAAATTCCTCCACGGCGATGTGAGAGACTGATCAACAACTACAGGAAGCATTTGGTTGGAGTCATTGCAGCTAAAGGTGGCACAACCAGTTATTGAGTGTAAGGGGGCAATTACTTTTTCACACAGGGGAATTGGGTGTTGCATAACTTTGTTTATGAAATAAATGAAATAAATATGTAATTGTTGTGTTATTTGTTCACTTATGTTCCCTTTATCTAATATTAGGTTTTGGTTGAAGATCTGATAACATTCAGTATCACAAATATGCAAAAGTAGAGAAAATTAGAAAGGGGGCAAATACTTTTTCATAGCACTGTATATATATATATATATACAGTGGGGAAAAAAAGTATTTAGTCAGCCACCAATTGTGCAAGTTCTCCCACTTAAAAAGATGAGAGAGGCCTGTAATTTTCATCATAGGTACACGTCAACTATGACAGACAAAATGAGAAAAGAAATTCCAGAAAATCACATTGTAGGATTTTCTATGAATTTATTTGCAAATTATGGTGGAAAATAAGTATTTGGTCAATAACAAAAGTTTCTCAATACTTTGTTATATACCCTTTGTTGGCAATGACACAGGTCAAACGTTTTCTGTAAGTCTTCACAAGGTTTTCACACACTGTTGCTGGTATTTTGGCCCATTCCTCCATGCAGATCTCCTCTAGAGCAGTGATGTTTTGGGGCTGTCGCTGGGCAACACGGATTTTCAACTCCCTCCAAAGATTGTCTATGGGGTTGAGATCTGGAGACTGGCTAGGCCACTCCAGGACCTTGAAATGCTTCTTACGAAGCCACTCCTTCGTTGCCCGGGCGGTGTGTTTGGGATCATTGTCATGCTGAAAGACCCAGCCACGTTTCATCTTCAATGCCCTTGCTGATGGAAGGAGGTTTTCACTCAAAATCTCACGATACATGGCCCCATTCATTCTTTCCTTTACACGGATCAGTCGTCCTGGTCCCTTTGCAGAAAAACAGCCCCAAAGCATGATGTTTCCACACCCATGCTTCACAGTAGGTATGGTGTTCTTTGGATGCAACTCAGCATTCTTTGTACTCCAAACACGACGAGTTGAGTTTTTACCAAAAAGTTCTATTTTGGTTTCATCTGACCATATGACATTCTCCCAAACCTCTTCTGGATCATCCAAATGCACTCTAGCAAACTTCAGACGGGCCTGGACATGTACTGGCTTAAGCAGGGGGACACAGCAGGATTTGAGTCCCTGGCGGCGCAGTGTGTTACTGATGGTAGGCTTTGTTACTTTGGTCCCAGCTCTCTGCAGGTCATTCACTAGGTCCCCCCGTGTGGTTCTGGGATTTTTGCTCACCGTTCTTGTGATCATTTTGACCTCACGGGGTGAGATCTTGCGTGGAGCCCCAGATCGAGGGAGATTATCAGTGGTGTTGTATGTCTTCCATTTCCTAATAATTGCTCCCACAGTTGATTTCTTCAAACCAAGCTGCTTACCTATTGCAGATTCAGTCTTCCCAGCCTGGTGCAGGTCTACAATTTTGTTTCTGGTGTCCTTTGACAGCTCTTTGGTCTTGGCCATAGTGGAGTTTGGAGTGTGACTGTTTGAGGTTGTGGACAGGTGTATTTTATACTGATAACAAGTTCAAACAGGTGCCATTAATACAGGTAACGAGTGGAGGACAGAGGAGCCTCTTAAAGAAGAAGTTACAGGTCTGTGAGAGCCAGAAATCTTGCTTGTTTGTAGGTGACCAAATACTTATTTTCCACCATAATTTGCAAATAAATTCATTAAAAATCCTACAATGTGATTTTCTGGATTTTTTTTCTTCTCAATTTGTCTGTCATAGTTGAAGTGTACCTATGATGAAAATTACAGGCATCTCTCATCTTTTTAAGTGGGAGAACTTGCACAATTGGTGGCTGACTAAATACTTTTTTTCCCCACTGTATATATATATATATATATATATATATATTTATTTATACATACATACATACATACATACATACATACATACATACATACATACATACATACACAAATACATACATATACATACATATATATACATCCTTTAAAAATATATATATTTACCTTTATCACTTTCCAACCCCACCACCCCTTCCCTAATTGGAGTAAACTAGTGAACAACAATGCTTAGGCCTCTACTTCCAGCTTATACATACTATATACATTTTATGGACACAGTCAATTCTACAATAATTATATTTTGTTAGTTTTTTCTCCTGAACTTCCACAACCCTCAACCTTCTCTGATCATTTTCATGATGTCCATCCGGTTTGCTTCTATATGCCATATCTTTCTAACTGTGCTCTTTCACAAAAGCTCTCAACCTATAACCTATATACTTATTATGGACACAGTATGCTTTACATTAGTTATCTTGTTGTTATTAGTTGTTGTTAGTTGTTATTAGTCCCATTCTTCAACTCCATTCTTCACCTCCCATCTATCTCTTAACACCATCCATATTGGATTTCTATTTGCCATATATTTTTCAACTGTACTGTGATGTTTTACAAAATTTCTGAACACTTCTATTCTCATTGTTTCTACAGATTGTAAATTGAAAATAAACATTTTTGCTAAACGTCTTATTATATTATTGATCGATTGACTATGATTTTTCAGATCACCCAGTAGTGCTATCTACAGGGTTAGCTCTAGATAATATTGTAATCCTTTAGCCATTCCTGGACCTGTGTCCAAAAACAAGCTACAAATGGACAGGACCAAAACAAATTATCTAATGATTCTGTCTCTTCGCAGCAAAATCTGCAGAGCTGGGAAGATTGTATCCCCCATTTAAATAACATTCTATTGGTAGATGTAGGATCTTAATTTGATCACCTTGTTGCAGGAGAACTTTTAAAACTTGTAGTGTATTTGAGGTTTAAAACACTTCTGAAGTTTGTAATTTCCACTTTGAAATTTCAGACTTGATTTCCCTTTACGAAAAATTGATCAACCTCCATAAAAATGTCCATGAATTATAATCCACATAATAATTCAAATTTCTTGTTGCTGCAGGATTATTTTCCTGCTGTAGCAAACTGCCTCAAATTAAGATCCTACATCTGTAAAATGCTCCTTTAGTTCAACAACTTTTAGGGGGATAATGACAATGGTTTCTGTTCACCCCTCTCCTATTATGTGTCGTCCATGTCTGTGTGTAACATGGAGCTCTTTTTTTTCAAGTACACACTGTACATCCAGATCTACAACTAAGGTTTTTCTCTTATAGGAGCTTATGCTGCCAAACTTAGAAGTTAGCTATAGATGGATTAATACAGTTCTATCATATCCTATCACTTGCTCCATTGCCATTCAAATCTCTGCATTGCTATAGAAGCAGTGAAAAGTTGTGTTTTTCTAACACAAGCTCCTCAGTGCCTTGTCAATATGACAGGTCTCCAGCAAAAGGCCAGAGAGCAACGAAGGGGAAAATACAATTATTCCACCCCATGATGCTTGGGGGTTGCCATGGAGACAGCAGCAGTAAACATAAATCTGTCTCTCTCTCTATATATCTCTCTCACTCCTCATCCCTCTCTACATACAGAACAAATGTATCGGACTTCCTCTGCTGAATGGCATCCATAATAAAGCTCCAGCTCCTCCCTAATGCATTATGCCACAGTTATTACAATGAAACTCTTTCTCAACACTGTCCTTCACTCACTATCTTACATAGTGAGCAGTGTTTATATGCTACAGTACTCTGCTGGTGGTGTGTTTACATCTCATTGAAATCCAGAAGAGGTTTGGAAAATTCTGGACATATTTCCTGCTCCACGCACATACACACACACGGGCACGCAAGCACACACGCACACGCACACACATCAAATCAAATTGTATTTGTCACATGCGCCGAATACAACATGGGTAGACCTTACAGTGAAATGCTTACTTACAAGCCCTTAACCAACAATGCAGTTTTAAGAAAGAATACCTAAAAGAAAAGAGAAATAAAAGTAACAAATAATTAAAGAGCAGCAGTAAAATAACAATAGCGAGGCTATATACAGGGGGTACCAGTACCGAGTCAATGTGCGGGGGCACCGGTTAGTCGAGATAATTGAGGTAATATGTATTAAAGTGACTATGCATAGATAATAAACAGAGAGTAGCAGCAGCGTAAAATAGTCTAGGTAGCCATTTGATTAGATGTTCAGGAGTCTTATGGCTTGGGGGTAGAAGCTGTTTAGAAGCCTCTTGGACCTAGACTTGGTGCTCCGGTACCACTTGCCGTGCAGTAGCAGAGAGAACAGTCTATGACTAGGGTGGCTGGAGTCTTTGACAATTTTTAGGACACCGCCTGGTACAGAGGTCCTGGATGGCAGGAAGCTTGGCCCCAGTGATATACTGGGCCGTACGCACTACCCTCTGTAGTGCCTTGCGGTCGGAGGCCGAGCAGTTGCCATACCAGGCAGTGATGCAACCAGTCAGGATGCTCTCGATGGTGCAGCTGTAGAACCTTTTGAGGATCTGAGGACCCATGCCAAATCTTTTCAGTCTCCTTAGGGGGAATAGGTTTTGTTGTGCCCTCTTCACGACTGTCTTGGTGTGCTTGGACCATGTTCGTTTTTTGGTGATGTGGACACCAAGGAACTTGAAGCTCTCAACCTGCTCCTCTACAGCCCCGTCGATGAGAATGGGGGCATGCTCAGTCCTCTTCTTTTTCCTGTAGTTCACAATCATCTCCTTTGTCTTGATCACGTTGAGGGAGAGGTTGTTGTCCTGCCACCACACAGCCACATGCACCCCGATCTCCTCACATCCCCACCACACATGCACATACTGTCTCCTTCTCCTAGCATGTGAAGGCTCACCCCTACACTGCCTGCTCAAAAAAATCTCCTGACCCCCAAATCTATAAATAACCTGGTTGTTTGGCGCGGGGGCTCTGGTTGCCAGGATCCCTCCTGAATAGCTGATGTATGGAATAGCACTCATTATTAATAGCTGTGACATGGGGGCCCTGTGGTACGGTGAGCACTGCATTGCAGCAACACCTTCCCTCTTTCTCACCCTCTCCTCACGCCCTCTCTCACCCCCCTCCCCCTTCCCACTCCCCTTCTCTCACCTTCTGTGAGTTACCTCTTCCCTCCTCTTCTCTCCTCCTCTTTGATGCAGGAGGAAGATTGCCTCTGATATCGCTATCTGTCAGTCTGGTCTTTGTAGTATGACATTTGAATAGAAACATATAGACATAGCCTATTCCTACTGAAGACAAATAGCAACTGTCTATGCTGATGTATCATTTGTAGATTACAAATGATTCACCGAATGCTAATAAACAAACTTAAAATGCAACGCTTTTTTTATGAGCTTTGTCGTAAAATATCTACAAGGGTTAGGATCTAGTTCCAGAAAAATCGGCCCAGAATAGTTTGAAAGGGACCTACAGAAAGCATGACTCCAATATACTACAAACCAGAAAGGAACCTACATAGCTAGCTACAGTATATGCTCTCAGAGTGCTTGAAATATACAGAGCAATGGAAGCTGGTATCTTTTTGTGAAATGGCACCCTATTCCCTATATAGTGCACTACTTTTGACCAGAGCCCTGTGGAAAGTAGTGCACTATATAGGGAATAGGGTGCCATTTTGGATGCAGTCTAGTGTTGCCACACTGTGCTGACTTTGCAGGCTGGCTAACGCCCTCTGGCCAAACAGGCCACATCTGCCACACACGTATTGATCACATCAGAGTTGATGGCCTTTTAATGACAATCAGCCTGATCGATTCACCTCTTTGTCCAGACCAGAGCCAACAGTCTAGTGTGTTTACCAACGTGGGTCGCCATAATTCTGTCTGGTCTAGACAAGACAGCTAAATGTAGATGTCAATGTATGTTTTTGGCCCAGGGACCACAGTGACCAAAGTTGTTTAGTGTGATAGTTAGCTAACTGTGTCTGTAAAATGTATATAGGTTCAGAATTTTTGTGAAACAGCACAGTTAAAAATATACACTACCGGTCAAAAGTTTTAGAACACTTTTTCCCACCCTGCACTGTGAATGTTTACACGTGTGTTCAATAAAGACATGAAAACGTATAATTGTTTGTGTGTTATTAGTTTAGCAGACTGTTTTTCTATTGTTGTGACAGATGAAGATCAGATCAAATTGTATGACCAATTTATACAGAAATCCGGGTATTTCCAAAGGGTTCACATACTTTTTCTTGCCACTGTATCTGCTTAAATACAGCAGTGTCCTACAATGGCCCTTTCATAAGATGGGAGTCTGGGAAGGTAGGCAAAACTGTCCCTGTCCCTCTGTGTTAGCCTGTGTTAGCGTGTGACGCTACGCTAGTGCCATCTCAGCCACAGCGCCGCAAGGGACTATAGTGGAGGCAGGGAACTGGGACGGGGAATTGGAGCAGATGAGGACATGGCCGAGGCTGAGAGATGGGGACAGACAGAGCCAAAGACCCCATGCTTACAGTGGAAATGATGAGGATGGTACAACGTGGCAGCGGTTGGATTCAGTGCACCACCATGAAGCTAACACTTTTAGATTTTATGTGTCTGGGCTTTGACTTTGTTTTTTAATCGAAGCAATTGTCATGAGGCCTATTGTAGCCAGGGAAATGGATAGAGTATTGTGGTACTAATCCCTTCCTCCTCGAAATCGGAAATGTTATTAACTTTATTAAGAAAGTAAGGAATATGAGCCGCTGCCTTGAAATAGAGAAAAGTCCCCCAAGGTCTGATTCAAGAGGATAAAAAACAGGCTCTATATTCTTAGCTAAACATAACTATTTTTCCAAAAGAACTTCACATTTGAGGAAAAGGTTGTGGTTAAAGTTAGCAAATTCTTCTTCAAAATCGCCAGCGACACCTATGCTAACTGTCATGACAACCTGTGAAGAAAAAAAAACGAATTGTGATCATGTAACAATTACTGCTGAGGAAGCTCTGATTGGCTGAGGGACGATGGCCAGGTCCAATCAAGACACGGTGGAATATCTGAAAGCTGTCAATATCAAATCACTCTGACAGTCTTGGATGGTGTTACATCAGTTCTTTACAGCTGGCTTCTTTTCAACTTAACTCCTTTTTAAAATTCCTTACCCGGAATGTTCCTCATCAAAACAGTGAGGGCGGAAACGAATGAACCGCACATTCCGAATAGCTTCAAGGGTGGGGGTACAGTCTTCACATTCCTCCAAGATTCTTTAAATAAGATCCCAAAGAACCCCCTAACCTCCTTCCCTCCCACTCATCCTATCGCCCCATTAGCCCAGCTTATAGCCCTGTAGAGCCCTGTCAATCTTCATGCCATAGCAGGTGGTGTCTGTATGATTGTGCAGATTCTACAAGACAGACTGCAGTCCAGTCGGTATCAGATCTGGGTTCAAATAATATAATATTATTTCAAATACTTAAGCTGAGCTTGATCAAGCTCACCTGGCACAAGGGAACCAATGGTACGTAGTCCCAAAAGTGCCAAAATTGCAAACCCTGCCCGCAGGCACAATCAAACGCTCAAAGTATTAGGCTATTTGAACACAGGTTTAGGTGTCTATGCAACTGTGCAGACTATCAGATTGAAGAAGGCTCTCCGTTCTATATTAGTTACATTGGCACCTGGTGGTCCTATAGCTGCCTGGGGCTGGGGCTGGGGGGGACGACGACGACGACTACTACTACTGACAGCTGAGAGTATGGGTGGTAGACAGGACGGCTATAGGAATGCAGGCAGACAGACAGCCCTAGAGTAAGGGTAGGGCTGGCAGGGCCAAGGAGTTAGAGAGACATCACAACCTCTTGGTATTTCCTCATAAGGGCTTTTGAGGATGGCTCTATTACTATGAGACAACTGGGAGTGAGAATGTGCCTCGCAAACTGTGAGGGTAAGACAAACTGTGAGGGAATGGCTTGTGAAAACCAAAGCAGGCCACATGGAAGACTGTGGGACTAATATGAAATTCCATCTACAGTTGAAGTCGGAAGTTTACATACACTTAGAGTCATTCAAACTTGTTTTTCAACCACTCCACAAATGTCTTGTTAACAAACTATAGTTTTGGCAAGTCGGTTAGGACATCTACTTTGTGCATGACACAAGTAAGTTTTCCAACAATTGTTTGAAGACAGATTATTTCACTTATAATTCACTGTATCACAACTCCAGTGGGTCAGAAGTTTACATACACTAAGTTGACTGTGCCTTTAAACAGCTTGGAAAATTCCAGAAAATGATGTCATGGCTTTAGAAGCTTCTGATAGGCTAATTGACATCATTTGAGTCAATTGGAGGTGTACCTGTGGATGTATTTCAAGGCCTACCTTCAAAATCAGTGCCTCTTTGCTTGACATCATGGGAAAATCAAAAGAAATCAGCCAAAACCTCAGAAAGAAATGTGTAGACCTCCACAAGTCTGATTCATCCTTGGGAGCAATTTCCAAACACCTGAAGGTACCACGTTCATCTGTACAAACAATAGTAAGCAAGTATAAACACCATGGGACCACGCAGCCGTCATACCGCTCAGGAAGGAGACGCGTTCTGTCTCCTAGAGATGAACGTACTTTGGTGTGAAGTGCAAATCAATCCCAGAACAACAGCAAAGGACCTTGTGAAGATGCTGGAGGAAACAGGTACAAAAGTATCTATATCCACAGTAAAACAAGTCCTATATCGACATAACCTGAAAGGCCACTCAGCAAGGAAGAAGCCACTGCTCCAAAACCGCCATAAAAAAGCCAGACTACGGTTTGCAACTGCACATGTGGACAAAGATCGTATTTTTTGGAGAAATGTCCTCTGGTCTGATTAAACAAAAATAGAACGGTTTTGCCATAATGACCATCGTTATGTTTGGAGGAAAAAGGGGGCGGCTTGCAAGCTGAAGAACACCATCCCAACCGTGAAGCACAGGGGTGGCAGCATCATGCTGTGGGGGTGCTTTGCTGCAGGAGGGACTGGTGCACTTCACAAAATAGATGGCATCATGAGGAAGGAAAATTATGTGGATATATTGAAGCAACATCTCAAGACATCAGTCAGGAAGTTAAAGCTTGGTCGCAAATGGGTCTTCCAAATGGACAATGACCCCAAGCATACTTCCAAAGTTGTGGCAAAATGCCTTAAGGACTACAAAGTCAAGGTATTGGATTGGCCATAACAAAGCCCTGACCCCAATCCTATAGAAAATGTGTGGGCAGAACTGAAAAAGCGTGTGCGAGCAAGGAGGCCTACAAACCTGACTCAGTTACACCAGCTCTGTCAGGAGGAATGGGCCAAAATTCACCCAACTTATTGTGGGACGCTTGTGGAAGGCTACCTGAAACATTTGACCCAAGTTAAACAATTTAAAGGCAATGCTACCAAATAGTAATTGAGTGTATGTAAACTTCTGACCCACTGAGAATGTGATGAAAGAAATAAAAGCTGAAATAAATCATTCTCTCTACTATTATTCTGACATTTCACATTCTTAAAATAAAGTGGTGATCCTCATTTTTACAAGGATTAAATGTCAGGAATTGTGAAAAACTGAGTTTAAATGTATTTGGCTAAGGTGTATGTAAACTATGTTAAGTTCAGCAGTTAGGGTGTGGTTTAAAATAACGTTCAGTTTGACAGGATTCTGTTGACTTTTTCTTAATTGCAGTATATAACTATGTGGGTCAACCAATCAAGACAACATAATGTATTATTCCAGTTCATCCCTCCCATAATTCTATTCCACTCCAGGGTCGTATTCATTACGCATCAAATAGAAGAAAACGTACTGAAACAGGGAGGGACTACCTGAACTTGCCCAATAAAAATTACTAGTTTTTGTTTTCTGTTGCAAAATGTTTTGCTACGGTGTGCCCTGATGAATATGACCCAGTTCTTGTCAATAGTCTCTAACCAAAATCAATTCCCTCATTGGAGCAGTAATCTGTAGCTAAAGCCCCAGTGACGACAGGAAAACACTTTTCCACTGGCAGCCTCAGTCACTACTACCCATTGGCATTACACTCATGGCTCTGTTTCCTGTGTGTGTACTGCAGCTGAATGCTAAAATAATAAGCCCCAGAGTATCCATCACACGCACTCCTCTCTCTTCAATCTCTTCATTAGGTTCCCACTCCATTTGTCGTCTTCCATCCCCCTGCCACTGAGACCCGGGCCACGGCTGAAAGACGTCTTGGGCTAAAATAAATGTGGTCCTAATCCCCATCTTACTCAAGTCTTTTATGGCCTACCTACATAACCAGGCCAAATCTGAACAAGAAGGGACACCGTTATGATGATAAGCCTATGTTGAGCTATAGCCAGATTAAAGTTAATGGGCAGTGGATGAGAAAACAGAGCCGTGATGAAATGAAGGAGAAAAGAAAGCGGCTACAACCTTGACGATTAGGGAGTAATGGAGGTTTGAAAGGAGTGTGTTTAAACGTAGGTTGTTCTTTTTAAGACCGAGACAATTCCACTGTACTGTACCTAGCCTTCGTAATCAGCTGTGATTAGCATAGTTATTTGGTGAGGCGCCGCTCGCTTTGTTACCCACCTTATCTCCCCATACAAGGGCTGGTGCATGGCGCACTTATTTTGGGGAGGCACTTAATTGGTGTGTTTATTCACTTTGAAACGCGAGTGAGGAGGTGGTGGTAACGGTGGGGCCGCTTCCCGTACGCTGCTTGCCTTTAATTAGCTTTAATTTATTTAAAAAACCTTGAGGTAATTCTTAGAGGTAGAATTTAAAAAGGCCCTCAACACAATGAAGACACCAGCCAACTCGTTTCATGCTGAAAATCTCCCAATGGAACCGGCTCTATTAGAGGATCCATTGAAAAATGTGTCTCTGTCCTCGTCCTTCATCCTCTAGTGCAGACAGATATCATCCTGTCTGTTTCATTAATTCTGTTGGGGCTTTGAAATTAGACAGAGAACCAGGATGAGAGAGGATGTAGGTCACGTCCATCACAGCTCTCTCTCTCTCTCTCTCTCTCTCTCTCTCTCTCTCTCTCTCTCTCTCTCTCTCTCTCTCTCTCTCTCTCTCTCTCTCTCTCTCTCTCTCTCTCTCTCTCTCTCTCTCTCTCTCTCTCTCTCTCTCTCTCTCTCTCTCTCTCTCTGTGTTTGTTTGTGTGTGTGTGTGTTTCCAAGCACGTGAATGTGTGTGTCTTTGCCCACACACAAGCATGTATGCATGTGTGTCTGATATGGAAATAGGGGTGATCGTGCCCTCGGGGTAGCATGGATTTAACAACGCCCAATTTCCGGAGCGGGACTGAACACACTTCTGACCAGCTGGCTTCTGGATCCCTGGCTAGCCACGAAAGCAAAACGCATACTAAACAAACCAGCCATGAATTCATCATATCAGACCAGAGAGAGAGAGAGAGAGGGGTGTTTCTATTCAAGTGCTTTTATGTCTATTAAGATAATTGGGCCCCAGCCAAAGTGTGTGTGGTCTGCATGGTTGAAGCCTGTTGAGGCCATGCTCTATAACGCTTTCATAAACATTAGTAGATAAAACTTGGAAATTAGGAACATTGGGAGTGTGATCGGGAGGCAAAGAGCAACATCTACGCCCTGATAGGCACGGCTACTCCCAGGATCAAAGTCACATCAAATAAGAAAACTAAATGCATACAAAGTTACTCAACTGATTTTCTGAATTCCCAGTAACCAGAGAAAGCACCCAGAATGTGCACACAAACACGCAAAACTGTCTGGGAGGCCTGTGTTTACACTGTGATTCATATTACCGTTCCATCATGTTTACCTGCTTCGGGCACCGCACCACTCTCTGTTTGGGCCTCCGCTGCCAAACCTATGGCTTTGATCTGCCGATAGCATCTAGTATAGCTATCTACAGTGGCTGAGAAAAAAAATATTTTGAAACAAACAAGAAATAAGACAAAAAACAGAAAACTTGACCGTGCATAACTATTCACCCCCCCCAAAGTCAATACTTTGTAGAGCCACCTTTTGCAGCAATTACAGCTGCAAGTCTCTTGGGGTATGTCTCTATAAGCTTGGCACATCCATACGCTGGGAATTTTGCCCATTCTTCAAGGCAAAACTGCTCCAGCTCCTTCAAGTTGGATGGGTTCCGCTGGTGTACTGCAATCTTTAAGTCATACCACAGATTCTCAACTGGATTGAGGTCTGGGCTTTGACTAGGCCATTCCAAGACATTCAAAATGTTTCCCCTTAAACCACTCGAGTGTTGCTTAAGCAGTATGCTTAGGGTCATTGTCCTGCTGGAAGGTGAACCTCCGTCCCAGTCTCAAATCTCTGGAAGACTGAAACAGGTTTCCCTCAAGAATTTCCCTGTATTTAGTGCCATCCATCATTCCTTCAATTCTGACCAGTTCCCCAGTCCCTGCCAATGAAAAACATCCCCACAGCATGATGCTGCCACCACCATGCTTCACTGTGGGGATGGTGTTCTCGGGGTGATGAGAGGTGTTGGGTTTGCGCCAGACATAGCATTTTCCTTGATGGCCAAAAAGCTCAATTTTAGTCTCATCTGACCAGAGTACCTTCTTCCATATGTTTGGGGAGTCTCCCACATGCCTTTTGGCGAACACCAAACATATTTGCTTATTTTTTTCTTTAAGCAATGGCTTTTTTCTGGCCACTCTTCCTTAAAGCCCAGCTCTGTGGAGTGTACAGCTTAAAGTGGTCCTATGGACAGATACTCCAATCTCCGCTGTGGAGCTTTGCAGCTCCTTCAGGGTTATCTTTGGTCTCTTTGTTGCCTCTCTGATTAATGCCCTCCTTGCCTGGTCCGTGAGTTTTGGTGGGCGGCCCTCTCTTGGCAGGTTTGTTGTGGTGCCATATTCTTTCAATTTTTTAATAATTCATTTAATGGTGCGCCGTGGGATGTTCAAAGTTTCTGATATTTTTAAAAAACCCAACCCTGATCTGTACTTCTCCATCCACAACTTTGTCTCTGACCTGTTTGGAGAGCTCCTTGGTCTTCATGGTGCCGTTTGCTTGGTGGTGCCCCTTGCTTAGTGGTGTTGCAGACTCTGGGGCCTTTCAGAACAGGTGTATATATACTGAGATCATGTGACAGATCATGTGACACTTAGATTGCACACAGGTGGACTTTATTTAACTAATTATGTGACTTCTGAAGGTAATTGGTTGCACCAGATCTTATTTAGGGTCTTCATAGCAAAGGGGGTGAACATACAGTGGGGAGAACAAGTATTTGATACACTGCCGATTTTGCAGGTTTTCCTACTTACAAAGCATGTAGAGGTCTGTAATTTTTATCATAGGTACACTTCAACTGTGAGAGACGGAATCTAAAACTAAAATCCAGAAAATCACATTGTATGATTTTTAAGTAATTCATTTGCATTTTATTGCATGACATAAGTATTTGATCACCTACCAACCAGTAAGAATTCCGGCTCTCACAGACCTGTTCGTTTTTCTTTAAGAAGCCCTCCTGTTCTCCACTCATTACCTGTATTAACTGCACCTGTTTGAACTCGTTACTTGTATAAAAGACACCTGTCCACACACTCAATCAAACAGACTCCAACCTCTCCACAATGGCCAAGACCAGAGAGCTGTGTAAGGACATCAGGGATAAAACTGTAGACCTGCACAAGGCTGGGATGGGCTACAGGACAATAGGCAAGCAGCTTGGTGAGAAGGCAACAACTGTTGGCGCAATTATTAGAAAATGGAAGAAGTTCAAGATGACGGTCAATCACCCTCGGTCTGGGGCTCCATGCAAGATCTCACCTCGTGGGGCATCAATGATCATGAGGAAGGTGAGGGATCAGCCCAGAACTACACGGCAGGACCTGGTCCATGACCTGAAGAGAGCTGGGACCACAGTCTCAAAGAAAACCATTAGTAACACACTACGCCGTCATGGATTAAAATCCTGCAGCGCACGCAAGGTCCCCCCTGCTCAAGCCAGCGCATGTCCAGGCCCGTCTGAAGTTTGCCAATGACCATCTGGATGTTCCAGAGGAGGAATGGGAGAAGGTCATGTGGTCTGATGAGACAAAAATAGAGCTTTTTGGTCTAAACTCCACTCGCCGTGTTTGGAGGAAGAAGAAGGATGAGTACAACCCCAAGAACACCATCCCAACCGTGAAGCATGGAGGTGGAAACATCATTCTTTGGGGATGCTTTTCTGCAAAGGGGACAGGACGACTGCACCGTATTGAGGGGAGGATGGATGGGGCCATGTATCGCGAGATCTTGGCCAACAACCTCCTTCCCTTAGTAAGAGCATTGAAGATGGGTCGTGGCTGGGTCTTCCAGCATGACAACGACCCGAAACACACAGCCAGGGCAACTAAGGAGTGGCTCCGTAAGAAGCATCTCAAGGTCCTGGAGTGGCCTAGCCAGTCTCCAGACCTGAACCCAATAGAAAATCTTTGGAGGGGAGCTGAAAGTCCGTATTGCCCAGCGACAGCCCCGAAACCTGAAGGATCTGGAGAAGGTATGGAGGAGTGGGCCAAAATCCCTGCTGCAGTGTGTGCAAACCTGGTCAAGATCTACAGGAAACGTATGATCTCTGTAATTGCAAACAAAGGTTTCTGTACAAAATATTAAGTTCTGCTTTTCTGATGTATCAAATACTTATGTCATGCAATAAAATGCAAATTAATTACTTAAAAATCATAAAATGTGATTTTCTGGATTTTTGTTTTAGATTCCGTCTCTCACAGTTGAAGTGTACCTATGATAAAAAATTACAGACCTCTACATGCTTTGTAAGTAGGAAAACCTGCAAAATCGGCAGTGTATCAAATACTTGTTCTCCCCACTGTATATGCACGCACCACTTTTCCGTTATTTATTTATTTGATTTTTTAAAAACAATTTATTTTATTCATTTCACTTCACCAATTTTGACTATTTTGTGTATGTCCATTACATGAAATCCAAATAAAAATCAATTTAAATTACAGGTTGTAATGCAACAAAATAGGAAAAACGCCAAGGGGGGGTGAATACTTTTGCAAGGCGCTGTATCTAGTATATCTTGGATCTAAGGCAATTTACAGTATCTATTGAATCATGCTCTCTCTGTAGCTAGCTGCCTGTAGGCTTGCCAACATGTGAGTGGTGCTGTTTGTGGAAATTGTGTCGGACGAGGTGTGTGTTGTTTGTGCACCAAGTACTACAAAAGCAGTAATGGATTTATTATGATGTACTGTGCTGTGCAACAAAGCACTGACAAACGGTTGTCAGACAACCCTACTCCATTACATACAGTAACTGTGTCCCTCCCTGAGGTACTCTCATTTTAAAATGCTATGCTGCAGTGTTCTAGGAACATTGTTTATTTTGGCTAATGTGAGACAACAACAGTGCATTCAAGGAAATGGTACACCGTGAGAGTTAACACAAACACTGTACTGAGTTTACTGTAAACTGTCCCAATGCGGGATTCGAATATTATAAATGGAACATAATGTTTCTGAGGTAGAAGAGGGTAGCCTCTCTCTTCTACACTCCACCCAAGCACTATGTTCTGCTGCTACCAGCATTGGATAGCAGAGCATCCGGTTCACGTTCAATGACAACATGTTATAGCAAAAAGATTGGTGAAACTGGGAGTCAATCAAGAGATCAGTGACATACTATCAACTTTGTTTTGACTTAAATTCAACATAATTTTGTATTTGTAATCTGCAACTCAAAAGTCACAAACCAGTGAAACAAGAAGGCCAACAAGTCCACTTGTGCTTTATGAGTCTTTGTGAGTCAGTCTTGCAGCGTGTGAATTATTGAAGACCTGTTCAACCTTCACAAAATGCTCTGCTCCCCTGGTGACCACTAAACTCTCCCTTAGGATCCCCTGGCATCTCTCCTCCCTGTGGGCTTTCACGATAGGATTCCACCAGTAGACTGCTAATTTGTGTGATGACATGCTTCAGACAATGAATAATAGTGTATAAACAAGTAGTAGTATCTCATAATGTGGGCTTCACATTTCATGACAAGTGCCATTGGCGATTGTAAGATCTTGTAGAGGATGGCATGCTACCATGATATGGAGCTCCTCATACATCTATACCTCTAACCACAGATCAAGGATCAGATTCCCCTACACCAACCTTTACCTCAACCATTAGGAACCAAAATACAATATCTGACCTTAGACCAGTTCTATTACAAACTTCTACCATCTACTCCATTGTGGCTACAACTACCGGGCTATACTGGGCCTTGGTAACAGACCAACATCTTTACATTTCCATTTTAGTCATTTAGCAGATGCTCTTATTCAGAGCAACTTACAGTTACTTAATTCATCTTAAGATAGCTAGGTGAGACAACCACATCACAGTCATAGCAAGTACATTTTTTCCTCAATAAAGTAGATATCAACAGACGCAAGTTCGGCAAATTATTCTGTTTGATTCACACTAACGAGCAGAGATGAGCAGGGCTTCATAACTAATTAAACGTGGGGTGATGTGAAGCACATGAAAGAACACAGAGACTCACCTGCTGGGTGATCCTACTCAATAATTCAAACATGTACTCTGGCTGTACAGTCAGCTGAGGGAAAACATAGCCAAACATGCTACAGGAGAAAGGGCAACGTGGATGGTTGGATACAGGTGTTCAGCTATTTTCATTATCGGCTTGGTTACAAAGAATTACAGTCGCTGTTCTATTGCATAGATGGAGTGTGCTTCGCCAGCTATCCAAATCACACTGCATGCAAGGGAATTAGATAGCAAAATGTTTGGAGATGTCACAATTTAGGGTATTGAATGATAACAACTGGATTGGACTAAATGCATGCATGGATGAGAGAGAGAGAGAGAGAGTGTGTGTGAGAGCGAGAGAGAGAGAGAGAGTGTGAGAGAAAGAGAGAGAGAGTGCGACAGGAGTTGTTATACCACCCTCTTACAGTATATCATATGGTGCCATAAGCTATGGGTTTCTGTCAACACTCCTTTCCTTCATATTGGCTACTGTACCACTGACCACATCACAGGCAGTCTGAGAATACTTGTCCTTTATGCCTCAGATCTCCACTACCATCACTCCTTCTACTAGCCTAGCCAACCATGTAGATTGCATCATACACATAGCACTGAATCTGCGGGAGGCATTTCATGTATGCATCTAGAGAAGCAGAGCACATTCCCTCCACTCCAAACATACTGACAGTTGATCAAGTGCACAGTGACGTCAGGAACTCCGCCGGCTGTTGCTATGCTACATACCATGACAGCCCGCTTGTAATTATATTATTACACTCTCTCAATTAATGCCAGTATAATCTATATACAGAGGGACAGGTGGGGCTTGTTGACCTATCAACTCTGCCAGACCATACACATTGGAACACATTCGACTTTCCTTTCCTCATCTCCTTTCCTTTGTGGCCTCTGACATGTGAATGCATGGAATATGATTTTGCCTTGATACTTTCACCTATCAAGTCCTTTCAGATCAGTAGGTGTGAAGGATGGGAGATGACGGAATGAGGATATTTGAGACTGTTTGGAACAAGTCCTTTCAGATCAGTGGCACTGAAGGAGAGGAGACGAGGTTAGGAGGATATGAGATTGTTGGAAAGTGGCCACTGAGCTGAGAGTAGAGTATACACATAGCGGTCTCGTGTTTCCCAGAGTACCTTATGGGAAATGGGTTCGGGGGGAACGAGCCAGCCATGACACTATAGGGCAGTTTGTGCATGCAACAGGAAGAGACCTGGCCACACCACTGCCACAAACCGACTTTTCAGTGAACTGCAGGGAGAATACACTTGTACGTCGAGTGCAACGCCTAGGATTTATCCCTCAACCCTGACTTAATTATCTAATAGAATCTACTGAGGTTTCTCTTATTGAATAAATTGATGACCTTGTGGTAAACAACTAATGTAAAATTATTCAGAAGAAATAATCCCTTTGCTGTAGATTTCACCCACGGGGTAGTGGTGGGTGGGTCGGGAGTAGAGCTTCGTAGAGCTACAAAGGTTTGAGGCAAAGTTGTGGGCTTAGAAAAAGAGACTGCGGGGACTACAGGGAGGTTTACTTTGAGGGTGAGCTGCTAGGTTCATTGGCATTGACAGTTGTTGAAATTGGACAGTGGCCAAAACTGCCAGGTAAATCTCTGTCTAACAGGCTTAGCTACTAAGGAAAGTGGATTCAGCAAAAGCAACCCCCAAATTTAATTAATCTACAAAATGTAATTTACTAGTATGTGATTTACCAGTGCAAAATTTGCACTGATATTTTCAATAGGGCCTAAAAAACAAAAACAAAGCTAGGACATGAAGTTGCCTCGACTTACATTTGACCTTTAGGTCTCAGGCATTCCCTTAGTAAGCCTTTGATATTACAGTAAACCTTTTGATCAACCCTATTTGTTATATTTCCTTTGTTAAATAATTGGTTCTACCTTTACACTAGCACAAACAATTCAACAAATCTACCCCTTTACAGTGAAAATTTGCACTGAAAATCTCTTGAGATTATAAAAATGCCCTGTCTTGCGCGATGCAGTGAATATTATTTCTCTCTTTTGCAGAGGTGAGATCATAAAAGCTGGCAAAGGAATCCATCTGTACAGTTGATGGCACTGAGGCCTTTCCCCCTGACTGGCACACCTGTCCTTCTGTCTGTGTGGGGACCACTCACTGTGCATCCCCACTCCATTCACTCCAAATGTAACCACTGCATGTGACGTTAATGCAAGTCCTGCTGCAACAGTAATTTCTCCACACCCCTTGATCTTACAGTATATCTTAGTGAATCATCAAACCCTTTCACCTCTGTCACCTACATCCAGACACTTTCTTATCCTGGATTTGTTTGTGCAATGGCGTAGCACACACCCCTGCAGCCCCCGCAAGGTGAGGGTCAACAAGCTTTGGGGACCCCCAACCTACCTGAGGTCGGGCCCCCCAGATAGCATGAAATATTTTTTGTGAATGACAGGAAATTAGCTTTCAAACTGCAACATTTTATCTCAGCCTCATGACAAAATGTGCAGAATATTAGAAAATTAGCTCAGAGATTCTTGAAAGTGTGGACAATCCTTTGGCAGGAACACTTTTTATTTATTTTTTATAGTTAAACAGAATGGATTTTGTTGCATTATATGAGCTTAATGTTTACATTTAGGGGAATTTTATAAGGGAAAAGATTTGTTTTGGAAATTTTCAAAATACTTTCAATGTTATGAATTTCCATGTTGGCTCTATGCCTGGAAATGCCCTTGTCCGGAGCAAAGGATCCCAATTTCAAACTCCCAAAAAGTGTTAACAATTCTAAAAAGTGTCAATAATGGATATTAACTGAATAATGATATTTTGTAGTTTCTTGCAATAGCCCCCTGTGACTATTTATCTCATAACTGTGATTCCTAAAAGATGTGTGCGGAGATTTTGTCAACTGGCAGATTTGTCTAAAATCCTAAATGAATCAGGAATGAGCAGGGTCAGCTATACCATAAGGACCCTTATTCATGTCATCATTACATGTAGTGCAACAAGACCACTCACAGTCTCTAAAGTTCTCTACTTTTGATAGATTTAAACAAACAATTTTGAATTCAACATGGTCACAATCATAAACTTTCAACTCCATCTGCCTGATAGAATATGCATTTTGGTTCAAATATGTTACATTTCATTAGGTTTTAGAGCCACAAAGCAACTGTCAGATTTTTGTCTAACGTCAACAATTAAACAATCAAGGCCTTTAAACACTTATTGGACAATAATTGTACAAATGAAATGCCTTTCATGGTGTCTGCCGGAGTTGCATTTTATGAAAAAATAACAATAATTAGGAGGTTGTTCCTTTACATGGTGTGATAGCTTATACTTTGGTCTATCAAAATATATATTTTACATTTTGATAATATTAAGAAAATATGTGGAAAAAAAGTTGATGTTGTCCCGTCTTTCAAGAATCCCTAAACTCTAAAAACAGCAATGTTTTCTCTCAGCCTCAGGGCATGAGATAAGCTATAATACTGCACATTTTTCTCTCTGCCCCATGGGGGGCCCCGCGAAACTGCGCTACGCCACTGTGTTTATGCTGTCTTGACCACACCTATAGTCATTGTCACGTGAATGAGCTGGCAAGGCAGCACAAACAGATCTGGGACCAGGCTAGCCCTTTTTACCTGCATGATCTAAATCTCTCAAAGGCAACACAGAAGGGTTGCTGACATCTGGCGCGGCTGCTGCCACAACACCCCGAGCCCTTAAATAAAGGAATCCTTCCTGGCAGTGGGGCGTCATGGCAACCACACCCACACAATACATAGCAAATAGGTGGATGTAGAAATAGAGCAGGCAGAATGACTACGTCTACAGGTTTTCATATAAAGACAGAGGAAGTAGGATGGATTTAGCTGTTGAATGCTTGTTGCATACAAACTGAAATTTAAATGTGAGTGTGCTAGAGTAGCAAACGTGTTTAACACTTGCTTTTGGAAGTGATGAATGTTCTGTAACTTCTAGTTCTATGGTGCACTTAGCATTAGATTTGAGTGCCAAATACCATTAAATAACACAAAGGGCTTATCACATGATCTGGCGCAAGCAATCATCACCTTCACAAACCTCTGTGTTCAGATCCATTGGAAATTGAAATCACATTTCCATCACACTGAACAAGGGCTCATCAACATTAACAAAGTCCTATGTCAGGTGTCATAACACACTTATGTCATGCACTGCTCTTCATAATGGTCTACTCCTATTGCGTATGCTGCCTCCCACTGCTGAGCTGCTAAGGACTCCTGCAGCATGGCTCCAGAGGTGGGACCAGCCCTCCTGATTTCCATACTTGTTGCCATGAGCACCGGTCTGGCTGTGACTAGCTGCTGTGTGGATGGACAGGACAGGAGCCAATCACATTTGGCCACCCGCTCGTGACGGCCTCTTTGAGACGCAGATAAATATGAAAATGAGGTGGGGGCATAGCGTAGCTTACTAAAGGAGTGTTTATCCTGGATTAAGGATAAAGGATAGAGGTGTGGACTCGAGTAGTGTGACTGTTTTAGGTGCTAGTTTAGACAATCTGGGCTGGGCACTGACAATTGTAGGCCTATCCTTTAGGAACCTTCTAGTTACTCAAAGGCTGGTGGACTGCGTAAGTGGATAATATGTAACACGCATTGGAACAAATTACCCTGTAAGACCCACAAGGCACAAACAAAGGGCAAAAAAGAGACCAACATTAGTGGCCCTGTGTGTCGCATAAACAAAGCCGTGACTGGACGTTGTGTTGTGCCCTGACCGTGGTCACCACCCTGACTGTAAGTGGTTATCATACCACCACACCCAGGCAGTCAGACCGAGTAATGAAAGAGACGAATAAAAAGGAGGGCAAAGCTCTGCTATTTTAGGTGTCCTCCACTTTAGATTGAAAAATGGCCCTCCCTACACTCAGTCAATCTAGGGACTCGCACACAAAGACAGCAAATGGCTAATCACGGTGCAGTGTGACTAACTATGGAACCTACCATAATGACGTTTTCATGTTTATATGACAATGTATGTTGACATGGAGCAAAGACGGACCTATCGTACAACAAAGATATCTGTAAACATACGCATGCTGATTACACATTAGGACTACGCTGTGGCAGACAATCTCATTCTTCAACCTACTCTCCTAGGCCAGTGGTTCTCAACTGGTTTTGCCTCGGGACCCAAATTGAACCAGGTTGTCTCAGTGACGACCCAATATTTGCATCGCGAAAAATGATTAGGCAAAATACAATTAGCAAAACTATTTTTTATGCTATATTGATATTATATGACAAGGGAACAACATTATAAGTTCATTATAATTTCTACACACTTTCTACCTAGTTTAAGTTGTTTTTTTACTCAGACAATCGCGACACATTCAAAACCTTTTTGAACCACCAGTTGAGAATCGCTCTCCTAGGCAATACTATATAACAGATTTACAATAGCCTATTATAAAACTGGTGTTGAAAGAAATCACATAGACAAACTGGATTGAGGTGCTCAGTATAAGAACATGCTTTTATTTATTACTGGTGGCTATTTCCACTGTGACTCCTCCCTGTGTTGGGTTGATATTCCCATACACCTACCCAGTTGAAAGGTATTGTCAGATGTTGAGCTTTCATCCTTTATGTTGAAAGGCCTCCCACTGTGGCCTTGGACTTGTGAGCGTCTTACTGTCTGGCTGTGATAATATACAGCAGAGGATATAAATACGTGGAAATGTAGAAATAGGGTTATGTAGCTTACGTAAGATTGAACTAAATCTATGGCAGCCAGATTCAATAGCCATTATAGAACTGAATAAAAGCATGTGGCATTACAATATGTCATTACTGAGGTATTGAAAAGCATGTCTTTGGATTGGAAGGGATGAGATCATATTAGTGAAGAATCAGAGGGGTTTTATAATGAAAGCCAAGGGAGATTAAAAATACATTTTTTTTTACTTACATTTTACATGTTGATAATAAAGGCCTATGTGTTTCCTTTGTTATGTCCTAAAACCTTGGACATCACTGTGGGTAGGAGCATGTTATTAACATGTTATTGAAAAGGAGGTCACCGTTCTCACTTTACTCTGTCCACTGCCGTGTATCACACCTTACCACTAAAAGTGACAAAAGTCTCCAAAGGAAGTGCATTCTATTCAGGACATGCACTCTCTGTCAACTTCAACTGTAAACCCTCTGAGGTGCTCAGTCTCACCACATAAAAGCGGTCACAAAACAAACCTGCACCGTCACAGAAGCGACCACAACCACAGTTCACAGTTCAACCGCCCAGGAAGGTGCGGTCGTGTTTTTGAACCATCTTCTCATGTTTACACTTGAAACACTTCAAGTGTTTGAGGGAACATGAAAGTTCTAGGAACCAATTTAAGATGTGACACCCTTCACATTTACATGACAATGCTCCACTGACCTACTAACCCTTAAATTAGCTAAGCGATGAGTGACTGCCTGATTGTGGCTCGCTTTGTCACTGTGACAGTCAGTGACCATGACAGTGCTCTGTAGTGGGCAGACAGACCAACCCTGACCTAACCACAAACCACCCCTTCTTGCATGTTACAAACACTCTGTCAACCACATTAGGACCACAAGTCCTGCTGATGGACAGTTCAGATTGTTGAGGGTGAGGGAGACTACTCCTTCAGAAGACATTCATATAGCATTCGTGAGGCTGTCATAAATGTAATACACTAACTATTACCACATACAAGTGTGTATGGCAAAAATATTCCCCACATCGTCAGATAGGTAGTATCATGCCTTCAGAAATGACAAGGCAGCTCCAGTTATGTTGACATTTGGCCGTTTGTTGACGAAAACGCTTTCATAGTGTATTAGGATACTGGGTATGTAGAAATCAAGACATGGATATACTGTACATGCATCCATCAATGAGGAGGACAGCTCAGGGTTCAAGTGTCTGCCAGCATGGCAGGTTAGAGATAAGAGTTTAGAGGTTAGAGGTTAACAGGAGGGTGAGTGAACATGACTATTAATGGCTCTTTGAAGTCCAAATGAAAGGATGAGCAGAGAGCTGGCTAAAGAGGTGCAGATACATTATTGTGATGTGGATCTTTGTAAATCATTCTAAATGATTAAGACAACCAGACTCGTATACATAGAACATGAAAGACTACAACAGCAACAAGGAGAAAACATGATATCCTCTGTCAATGTGTCCTTAGCATCACTACCAGCCCCTACAATACCCCACTGCCATTCGCCCTCCAAACCACACACACACACACTTCATAGCCCCCCGACTATGAGGCACATCTGCTTACCTCTGCTGCCGGTTGCCAGATCAGCCACTTTCTGAAAGGCATCCAGGAAGGCGGCTACCGCGACAACTGTCGTCCTGGGAGATGACAGACACAGCTGGTCACCATTTAGATTGTTATTGGCAGCAGAACATACAGTATGTACAATATAGGCCAACAACCATACAACACTCATATTTACCATGGTTTGAATCACTTCAATAGAAGCCCCATATGCTCAGGGAAAGGGGAGGACAGAGTTAGTAGTCTGGTCATGGTTGGGTCAGTGTTTCCCCTACAATTGTATAGGTGGGGTGGGTCCCTCCATCTAGCTCTGTTGCCCCCCCACCTAAAAGAGTATGGGCTTCTATTGGTTTCAATTGACAATTTGATGCCAGAGGGCCAGGATGGGGGATGGATGTTGCTTTGGGGGCCTTTGCACCCGCCTGGAAATTGAACTAGGGGAAAGACTGGGGTTGAATCCAACCATCCAACAATATGAAAATGTTTAATCTTCAACCATTGCCATATTTACACAATTTCAACCCCCCTTAGGTGGTAACCAAAAGCAACCAAACTGCATGGGGGTACAAAAGTATGGATAAAGGGGTCACGGTAGATTTATCCTGGATTATTGTTGAGGTCTTTTTACCTCTATGCCCTTGCAATTCTGCATTTTGAGATTACCATGCAGCCAGAGAAACAAATCCATTACAAAATGTTCTGTTCCAGACATCCTTGAAATTGTATCAAGTAGAGACTGACCTTTGTTGACAAGAAACTGAATTGAAATTGAATTCAGTAGGTAGGCAAGGTATCATCAACCAATTTGATGTCATAAATCATTTCAGGAAATGCAACTGAGCCACATGCTGCATGATGGTACTCTTTTGTACAATGTGCAATCCAAAGGTTGCTTTTCTCTCATTCTTAATGAAGTAACGACTTAATTTGAGCTCAGAAAAACTGAAGGCTAAGTGGAGGCATGCATTCTTAGTAATTTAAAGCAGAGTATGGTAACCTAAAGAGTAGGCTTGTTTACTCTACGTTCAGATGAGATTTTTTAAAACGTAGCTTTATTTACACCCAATTAAAGTTGCTGATGTAAATGGAAAGAAGGGTCCAGACACTTGTTTTTGAGAAACTTAGCCCAACCAGCGATTCACTTCCTCGTCCTTGTGCAGTACGGGGGCGCTAAAAGGGACTTATATGGGTGTTTTTGGAGCATTTATTCATGTTTTTTCAGAACCCCTGTACTGCACAACGAGGATAAGGAAGTGAATCGCTGAAAAAGGGTCTGGACCCTTTTATAACATGCCATTTAAAAAAGCAAAATTATCCTTTAAAACGATGTTAGAAAAACACCCGAACTAGATCACACACAATTGGAACTGCAGAGGGTATGGACATCTGCCCTTTGGCACTCCGGAACTCACTTCCTTTCGCATGTAGTTGGTGAACTGCTACTGTTTTAAATTGCAGAGGTGTGTGTTGCATAAGCGTGTACATGCACGGTGCAGTATGCAGATGCAAAAAAAGGCTTCACACACAAGCTATTGTAGACACACCATTTACCATGTGGTGAGAAAGAGCTGAAGAATATTCAACTAGAAAACTAGAAAAATGCACGTACTGTTTGTAATGTTAACTTGTTTTGCTCTACCTGTCGAGAGTAAGGGTGCGAATATAAACTATGGATGCAAGGGGACTTGTTGAACGAGAAAAATCAATGCAAATAGTCTGGGTAGCCATGATTAGCTGTTCAGGAGTCTTATGGCTTGTGGGTAGAAGCTGTTAAGAAGCCTTTTGGACCTAGACTTGGTGCTCTGGTACCGCTTGCCGTGCGGGAGCAGAGAGAACAGTCTATGACTAGGGTGGCTGGAATCTTTTACAATTTTTAGGGCCTTCCTCTGACACCGCCTGGTATAGAGGTCTTGGATGGCAGGAAGCTTGGCCCCAGTGATGTACTGGGCCGTACGCACTACCCTCTGTAGTGCCTTGCGGTCGGAGGCCGAGCAGTTGCCATACCAGGCGGTGATAGAACCAGTCAGGATGCTCTCGATGGTGCAGCTGTATACATTTTTTAGGATCTGAGGACCCATGCCAAACCTTTTCAGTCTCCTGAGGGAGAATAGGCTTTGTCGTGCCCTCTTCACGACTGTCTTGCTGTGTTTGGACCATGATAGTTTGTTGGTGATGTGGACACCAAGGAACTTGAAGCTCTCAACCTTTTCCACTACCGCCCCGTCAATGAGAATGGGGGTATGCTCTTTTTTTTCCCCTGTAGTCCACAATCATCTCCTTTGTCTTGAGAAAAAAAGTCCAAGAGGCTAGTGGGAGGATATTTCTGTCTGGCTTCTGTCACATCAGTGGCAGGATTTCTCAGGAACACTTTTTTTCCCACAACACCTCAGCGGGACGACAAAGTAGAGACGTTTTTCAGCGGGTTAACCCAGTGTAACTGTTGGCCTAAAATAAAATCTTCTGGTGCGCTGCACTGATCTACCGTGCTGAGATAATGACTTTATGATTTGATCATTAATCTAAGTTGATGAAAGGTTAATTGATTTTTTCCCTTTTTTTCTCCCTTCACTCTCATGACCTTCAGCTGTGACTATGCACAAACTGTAAGCCGGTGCCAAGCCCAATGATCCAGAAACACGCTGACAAGACCAGGGCGGGGTGTATATGACAATCTAGACAGATAATGAAGAACATTTGAAGAAGAGGGATTGGGTTTTTTATGAGGAGGTTGGGTAAATGAGTGTGTGTGTGTGTGTGCGCATGCATGTGTGTGTGTATTCAGAAAAATAGAGACGCACAGTAAGTATGTGTGTGTGTGTCTTTGTTTTGTTTGTTTGTTTACCTGAGCTGTGATTGTAGCTTCCCGGCCTTGCTGATGAAGTCATCCCACACTGGGTAACTGCTCTGAAGAAATAAAAGGAGAAAGTGTGAGGATGAGGCGTACACACACAAACACATTTATAATGCAACATGTCCGCAAGCTCATATCTGATCAAATCTCAGATAAAAGAGCAACAATGGGAGAGATCTATAAAGTGAATCCATAGACCCATACCGCGATTGTAGACCCCATTCTCACTTTCACTGTATGTAAACAATGTCCCACAGGCATATGATACAGTAAGGATCAAACTGGGTTCAATTCAAAGTCCCAATACTGCATTGCGGTATCTCTGTTGAGAAAGTAGGCTACCATGAGCCAAGTTGAACTACAGTAAACCGAAGAGTTCTAAAAAGTGTAATAGACTTAAAAAATCATAAGAATCCTTCAAGAATCCCATCGATTGAGTGAGAGTTGCCTTTGCTGCTAGTACTAAGACATTGAAGGCTTATTCAGTGTGAGGTGCAAGAACATTGCAAATGTAGAAATGTCCCATATAGAAGTTTTTTCTTCGTCCCAGAGAAGCAGGTGACTGTAGGTTAGCCTGCCTGTTTAAAGTCCTATTGGCCTCTAAAGTACATGTTGGCCTCTGGTTGAAGTGCATAGACCTCCCCTCCCAGGCCTCTAACATCTAAATGCAGGGCTGTGGTGGTGAAAGGCCAGAGTGGTAGCTAGCCAGCTATGGTCTGGGGGGCCATGCAGAAAACATCAGTCACCAGGGCAGTCTGGGTCAAGCTAACAAGGCCTCACAACAGCTAGAAGGCTAGAGGCTGTGGAGGTCAACAGAGAACGAACTCTATCTGGGAGTGACATGCTCGCTGAGTGGGCAAACACAAGTGTCTTCTTAGGTGTGTGTGTGTGTGTGTGTGTTCGCGTAAGTATGTCCATGACTGATGAAGAGATCTGCACAGGAAGACAAGGGTTAAACCCACTTAGGTGGGTTGATTCAATTCCAGCTCAATTTCCTCCACTCTTTGAGTAATACATTTTTAGATTCAAGATCAGCATTTCAATTCACTCTCTGAATTATTCAAATAACTGCCCCCAACCCTACTGTTTTGAACATAGAAAACACAGTAGGTAATGCATACTGTAGGCCTTTTTACTGTGATCGGACAGGATAGCAACCATGAGTTGATAAATGGGGCCGAACAATCAGTTTATGGGGCAGTGGGGTTAACCAGATAGAACACTGTCAGACTTGTCATTTTCAAGGTGATATTTCTTGAGTGATTGATTAGTGCCCTAGCCCAACCCCCCTGAGAGGAGGAATACGTTTGACGTCTGCTGCCGTCTCTCAGCGCCTCACTCAGGCCCTTTTGTTCATCCACAGCACTAGCCTGCCACTGTGGTTACCGTGACAACATGACTGAGGCAATGACGCTGCACTTCAATCTCCCTGGCACCCGCCGACATCATTTACATCACTGGGCGAGGAATAACATGAAATATGCACTGCATGAATTCACCATGCCACCCACTTAATATGGCTTCTCCAGTATGTGTTGATTTCCTACTGAGAGATCATCATTTTAGCATCGCAAATGGCATTTCAGATTCAATGCAATGACTGAATAAATGCAGTGAATTTAAATGCATGAATCACGCAAACAAAAATGAAATGGGTAGAAAGAACATGGCTCCATATTCAACAAGACCTCATGGATCCATAAATGTATGGTCATAAACCCTAGAGCTCTGCTTTGTTTCTCTTCCATCCATTTCAGTTATATGGTTCATCTAGTAATTTCACCCCAACCGCCCAGTGAGAGGATTATTTTAGCCCGAGTGTTATGATGGCCCATCAAATACTGATTAATAAACCAAAGTAGGCCTTCATCCAATACTCTCAATAGCATTACCTTCAACCTCTAGCCAACAGATTAATAATGTAATGATGCTCAAACATGTATACATTGAAGGGGTAATAAAGAATAAAGCATTTTGAGCTGCTGCCCTCCGGAAGGAGATTAAGGGTCCCACTGTTCATCAAGAATAGGAGCAGAGCAAGTTTCATTCCATCAGGCTGCTGAACAGTGGGACATAGGACAGATGCAGACCCAATGAACGGTTGGACAGTACGCTGCAGAGACTTTGAATATGTGGAAATGTAAATGTCTGACTTGTGTATTACATTTCTAGTTTTCCGTCCTGCATGTAGTAATATATTGTGTTGTGTTTGTGAATTTGTATGCTGACATCACTAAATTAATTTCCATGTAAATGGACAAAGTATATCGTATCGTATTATGGGGCTGGTTTCCCAGACACGTTTTAAGGCTAGTCCTAGACAAAAAAATAGTCCTAGACTCTCCATTGAGTATCTTATGGGTTTTAGTCCAGGACTTGGCTTAATTTGTTTCCAGAAACCAGCCCTTATGTTCAGATCCCTGAAGTAGCATAACTCACAAATAAAACCTAAATGTAAACCTTTATACAAATTTCGGACATTATTCAATTAGCACTGAATTCCATGATTTTTGCCGTTCATACTGCAGTATTTATACTCAGTTTAAAGAACGCTTAGAGCTCAGAAAAGGCATGGAGGATTGGTTCCAGTTGAACAGATGAATGGTAATATGTCTACTTACACAAAAAGAGATGTGTGAACAGTATCTAAATGATGTATTAACACACACACACAAACACACACACCAACCAGCACGCTGATTCAATTTAAGCACAAATATTGGTGAGCAAATATAGGCACATGTAGACAATCCCCACCCACACATGTACACATGAGCCAGCAGACAAGAGTGTAATGAATGGTGCCCTTTGGAAAAGCCCTCCACCCATGAAAATGGTTTATTACACAGTTCCAGAGAAACCTGTCTGAAATGGCTGTAAAGGGCTATCATGAATGAACATACAGTGCATTCGGAAAGTATTCAGACCCCTTGACTTTTCCACATTTTGTTACGTTAGAGCCTTATTCTAAAATGGATTCAACTGTTTTTCCCCCTCATCAATCTACACACAATACCCAATAATGACAAAGCAAAAACAGGTTTAGACATTTTTGCAAATGTATTAAAAATAGAAAACGGAAATAACACATTTACATAAGTATTCAGACCCTTTACTCAGTACTTTGTTGAAGCACCTTCGGCAGTGATTACAGCCTTGAGTCGTCTTGGGTATGACGCTACAAGCTTGGCACACCTGTATTTGGGGAGATCCTCCCATTCTTCTCTGCAGATCGTCTCAAGCTCTGTCAGGTTGGATGGGGAGCGTCGCTGCACAGCAATTTTCAGGTCTATCCAGAAATGTTCGATCGGGTTCAAGTCCAGGCTCTGGCTGGGTCACTCAAGGGCCTTTAGAGACTTGTCCCGAAGCCACTCCTGCATTGTCTTGGCTGTGTGCTTAGGGTCGTTGTCCTGTTGGAATGTGAACCTTCGCCCCAGTCTGAGGTCCTGAGCGCTCTGGAGCAGGTTTTCATTAAGGATCTCTCTGTACTTTGCTCCATTCATCTTTCCCTCAATCCTGACTAGTCTCCCAGTCCCAGCTGCTGAAAAACATCCCCACAGCATGATGCTGCAACCACCATGCTTCACCCTAGGGATGGTGCCAGGTTTCCTCCAGATGTGACACTTGGCATTCAGGCCAAAGTCAATCTTGGATTCATTCAGAGCAGAGAATCTTGTTTCTCATGATCTGAGAGTCCTTTAAATGCCTTTTGGCAAACTCCAAGCGGGCTGTCATGTGCCTTTTACTGAGGAGTGGCTTCCATCTGGCCACTACCATAAAGGCCTGATTGGTGGAGTGCTGCAGAGATGGTTGTCCCTCTGGAAGTTTCTCCCATCTCCACAGAGTAACTCTGGAGCTCTGTCAGAGTGACCATCGGGTTCTTGGTCACCTCCCTGACCAAGGTGCTTCTTCCCCGATTGCTCAGTTTGGCTGGGCAGCCAGCTCTAGGAAGAGTCTTGGTGGTTCCAAACTTCTTCCATTTAAGAATGATGGAGGCCACTGTGTTCTTGGGGACCTTCAATGCCGCAGAAATGTTTTGGTACCCTTCCCCAGATCTGTGCCTCGACACAATCCTGTCTCGAAGCTCTACGGACAATTCCTTCGACCTCATGGCATGGTTTTTGCTCTGACATGCACTGTCAACTGTGGGACCTTATATAGACCTTATATGTGCCTTTCCAAATCATGTCCAATCAATTGAATTTACAGCAGGTGGACTCCAATCAAGTTGTAGAAACATCTCAAGGATGATCAATGGAAACCAGATGCAGCTGAACTCAATTTCGAGTCTCATAGCAAAGGGTCTGAATACTTATGTAAATAACGTATCTGTTCTTAAAAATGTTTATCAAATCGAAAAATAATCTTAAAACCTGTTTTTGCTTTGCCATTATGGGGTATTGTGCGTAGATTGATGAGGGAAAACATTAATTTAATCAATTTTAGAATAAGGCTGTAGCGTAACAAAATGTGGAAAAAGTCAATGTTAGACAATTGAAAAGCATTTCTTGTTATCAAAATCTACAAAAGTAGCCTATTTCTCGAATGTTCTTCCCTTTATTTCTCAGAAGTAATTTTTATTAAGTGGACTTGATCACATTGCTTTGCAAAAGTTTCTTAAACTAGATCATGGACATCATGGTTTTCAATTGGTTGGAATCTCAATCTAAAACTCTATTCTCCTACATCAAACATTTATCTACCACAAACCCAAATGGTGGCTCTGTTGCATTCAGCCACAGCTAAAGGGCAAAACTTCACAGTTCACACCCTTTTGAAGTCACATGCCACCATTTCCCCGCATTCCGTTGTCAGAGGGACAGGTGGGAACAGTTGTGACTAGGCGCTCTGCCACTTTGGGGCAGACTGGAGGCGCTCTCCGCAATCTGCTTATTATTTTAAAAAATATCACTGATTAATAGGCTAAGCATAGAAAATACTAATTGTCATGCTTCCTTCTGAGATGACACTGTGACAAAAAATATTATTTATTTAATTTCTAACTTGAGTTTATGAGAAAGCAAAATAAAAGAGATGCGTAGCTTAAATGAGTTCCTGATCTCAACAGTGACATATATTTTCATGCTCTCCGCAGAACAAAAGTCAAGGGGAAACAAACCTTCACGTGCATTTACTGCTACTTGATTGACGTGGTTTTACAGTATTCTATTCTAATCCATATCCTGGATAATTTAGCCTTTTATATGCACCTGCTTGATGTCAGAACACAACCACCATGCGGACGGAGCTATATTCTATGCAGTCCCTCAGTGAGCGTAATTTAGTAGCTAGCCTTAATGTACAATTAGCAATGTATGTAGCCTGGGCTATACACAATAATTTCCCAGACTGCCACTCTTTGAATTTCTATGGTTATCTGCAACATCAAATGTAATTGCATGCCATTTATCTATCACAGTCAATGTCACATCGACTAGGTGTCAACATATAAGGGCACGTACTGCCATATTAACAAAACGTATTATTCTATATAACATAATAAGACAAACAATACCCTACGAAGCCTAAATAAATATTAAAATACACAATTAATGAATTAGTCCCCAAGGTGTTACCTTCATGTCACCTATCACTGTTTGAAAAAGTCCTCCGAGTGCACTGCATTCTCTTTCAATGACAGTCTCCATTTTCAGCACTGTATGTCCTGTTTATCTTGCCAAAACTGTAGTGAAAATGTGTATTCTGTCCTCCAATACTAACTGAAAAAGAAACTCAATGGTAAACAATCTCTTTTAAGGGCAAATATCCTTTCAAAGACTTGCTGCAGTATCCTGTATGCAGCACTCCCGAACGATGGAAAGCAAAACAGCGGTGAGATTGAAACCCCACGTTAGTTTCCACACAGAGATAAATTCCATATTTTTGCGTTTAAGACCATCCTGAAAGAAGAATACAAATATGAACTCCTAGAGAAAACACCAGTTGTTTAAAAACGTGTAATAAAAACGAAAACAATTCGAGTACTATCAAGGCATAGTCGAGGGTTCATGAAGTTTCTTGCCACAGCTGACATGCGAATTGCAAGTGTTTTACCCATGCGCGCGAGAATGCAAACCTTAAGCGCGCGTCCGCGTCGCCCCTCCTTTTGAGGCAAGTAGCCTACTACTGTACTTCTATGCATGATGGTGCATGGGACCATAATAAAATACAAAGTGTGTGGAAAAAACGAAACAGTATATTTTTTCTACATCACATCTTACACAGTAGGCCAGTGGAGAACCGTCATTCAGGGCAGGTGGGGAAGAGCCCCACCTGTTTTGAGCCCCACCTGTTTAGCTTTTTTTGTGTGCCTGTTTTGCATGTCATTTTGTCATTAATAGGTGTCACATATCCGTTTGCAAACAATGTAAAAAAAAATTGCTTTAATAAAGCCGCGTACACTTCTAGGCAAATCCCCGTCTTATCTTAGATCATTGGTCACCATAGCAACACCCACCCGTAGTATGCGTTCCAGCAGGTATATCTCACTGGTCATCCCCAAAGCCAACACCTCCTTTGGCCGCCATTCCTTCCAGTTCTCTGCTGCAAATGACTGGAACGGACTGCAAAAATCTCTGAAGCTGGAGACACTTATCTCCCTCACTAACTTTAAGCATCAGTTGTCAGAGCAGCTTACCGATCACTGCACCTGTACACAGCCCATCTGAAATTAGCCCACCCAACTACCTCATCCCCATATTGTTATTTACATTGTTATTTATTTTGCTCATTTGCACCCCAGTATCTCTATTTGCACATCATCTAATGCACATCTATCACTCCAGTGTTAATACTACATTTTAATTATTTTTGCACTATGGCCTATTTATTGCCTTACCTCCATAACTTACTACATTTGCACACACTGTATATACATTTTCTATTTTCTATTGTGTTATTGACTGTACGTTTTTGTTTATTCCATATGTAACTCTGTGTTGTTGTTGTTTTATCGCACTGCTTTGCTTTATCTTGGCCAGGTCGCAGTTGTAAATGAGAACTTGTTCTCAACTGGCTTACCTGGTTAAATAAAGGTGAAAAAAAAACAGTTGTTAAAGTACTTTGTGAATTTCACCAGGTTCATATATTAATATAGCATGTTGATTTGTTATTATGCATGTCTGCATCCTGGGAATAGGGAAGTGTGTACTTACGTTTTGCCCTGCGTGCTCGTGCTCAAATAATTTTGATGCACTATGAGAGGTAGGCAAGCTTTTTCTGTTGTCTGTAGAAAAGTTAGATTCCTTCTAGCACAAAGTCGTACACACAGTGTTTTGTTCATGAATAATGTTGTATATTTAGAGTTTACTCATGAGTGGATGGTATTGTTAAGATGCAATTGTAATTGTACTTTTTAGGATGATATTAACATTCTGAATTCAACATGTGGTTACTAGCTAGCTAAGGTATTGTATGTGTGAACGATGGCTAGCTCCTCGACTGATTCCAGTCCTTTGTATTGTGCGTCTGTTGTAGAAAGAGGCGACAATGGGCAGAACATATTTGTGCTCTACAAATGTTTTGTCTTTTCTTTTGGATGCAGGTATGTGGTTTTATCTATGTAAAATGTATGTTATGTGTTGATACATTATAAGGAGAGGTTGTACTCATTTTTGTATTCTAAAAATAATTGTTATGCACTGAGAGAAAGAGGCGACAATGGGCAGAACATATTTGTGCTCTACAAATGTTTTTTCTTTTCTTTTGGATGCAGAGAGAATTCTGATTCATTAAAACAGCCTGATCTCCGAAGTCCACGTCTATAGTCCCAATCAATCACACACAACACAGAGATACAGCCGGTTACACAATCATGGTCTCTTTTTTGCTTTCTTGAGTAAGGCAGCTCCAAAATGCAGGTATTTCAGCCTAGCTCAGTGCTTTCTGTTGTGGTGGAGCAGCCAGCAGAAAATAAGTAGTGTAGGGGTTGGTAAAGTTCTCTAGCTGACCCGTGATTGGCTCAATGTTCTGTCACTCATGGGGACACTACATCACCACAAAATCTACGGGTAGAGCTAGAAAATTCCAGCCCCTTGGGTGCTGCCATAGATTTACACTAGAAGTGCCCATCCAAGAAGGCTCAAGGTCATTGGCCACAGATAAAATGACATCAAATCACGTTATATCTACTGTAGCTTTGATTGGACTGATCATGTCAACATCATACTTTCAAAACCTTAGCTAGCAAGCTAGACAAGCAGTCATCATCATGAATCAAGTCGACAATCTACTGGCAAATCCTTTTCAATCCTTGTCATATGAAGATAAATTATAGATAAAACGTATCGGCCATTGGACATAAACATTACACAACAAGTTGGAAATCGCAAATTCAACAATGAGTGGTTGGAAGGAATCAGTGGCTAACTGCAAGCGTTGACAATCAATCACTAGCCTGGTATTCAGTGGAGAGGGTGTGTGGTCCAAGTCTGGGTTTAAGGGTCTCTTTTCCAAGCTTAAAATGATAAACATTCACATGCAACACCATGGGCCAGAAAATGTTGAATACATTGGCCATGCTGTGAATCCAGCATGACGTCTGCCGTGTTCAATACAACTGGAAACTCGGAACTGGGAAATCTCAGACTTCAGTGAGTTCAAGACAACTGGGAACTCTGAAAAAATTAGCTCAGACTGGGAAAATGCGTTTTGAACGGTCATCCAACTCGGAATTCCAAGTCAGGAACTCGGGCCTCTTTCTAGAACTCCGACCTGAAGAACACTGACGTCAAGATTCAACTTTTTATTAGTTTTTTTGTTCCCAGTTGTCTTGAAAGCCCCATAAATCCAGAGAATGCCAGACTTTGATGACAGTTTGACAAAATTTGCCCACAAGAAGGACTGCCATGCCACTGTCCAGTTCAAGTGAGCAGAGCTACAGAGGTGGTCCTCTGGAGCTCAATGGTGGTCCTCTGTAGCTCAATTGGTAGAGCATGGCACTTGTAACGCCAGGGTAGTGGGTTTGATCCCCTGGGACCACCCATACGTAAAAATGTATGCACACATGACTGTAAGTCGCTTTGGATAAAAGCGTCTGCTAAATGGCATATTATTATTATTATTAGCACAGCACAACAAGGTGTGTCCAAAAATGTATTGTATGCTACTGCATAAATGATGTAATATGTCAGGGAGATATGTATACTGTAGCTAAGAAAGTAATCCTAAGGGTATGTTGTGTAGTAAGCTGTTAGTAGCCCATGTGCCTCACCCTAATAATTTGGTCCCTTTCCCCCTCATAACTTAGCCTACTGTTGTGACTTGGTGGTGCACATGTAGCCTATAGCCTGTTTTAGAGAAATGTCATCATCTAAATATTGTAAGAGCTTTCATTGTCTGCTTATATGCCCCCTTTATTTATCCTACGGTTCTGACTTGGTGTACAGGGAGAATACTGTAAGAACGGCCCATGTTCTGAATTCTGTCGCTGTACATTTCAAAAGTGCTGAACAAATAGTTATATTGACTACGTCCATCTTAGTTCGCTCATTGTCTTAAGTGAAATTAGATGGCATAGTTTGTACATCTCAATTGTCAGTAGAAACCACATTTGTTTCAGCAAGTCAGCCATATCAGGTATGTTTTTTAAAAAGGCAGTAAATTAGGTGAATGAACTGTTTCGCTGCCAGACAAGGCTCCGCTGATAGCCAGGTGTAGCGGTGGTAAGGATTCACTCCATGGTGCTGAAAAGAAAGCTCTGCTGTTGGGACAGCTTTATGTAGGCCCTAACAGTTTGTGGGCACCGTTTGTCACCATTATAGTGCAATTAATGTATTGTTTAGTGTTGTGTTGTGTTGTGTTGTGTAGTGTAGTGGCTTTGCTGGCATGCATAAAACAATAAATACATTTGTTTGCCCCACCAAGACGTACATGCTTAAATCGGCCCTGACAGTAGCCCTAATCATTAGATGTCATGTGAGATTTAGATTCACATGTCATAAACACATAGTAGGCTTGCCTACATCAGGGATCATGAAATAGAGGCCGTGGCCAATTGTTTCTTGAGCGGATTGTCAGGGGGCCGGAACGTAATTACAAATAATTAGTAGACTGCAAATTGACTGCAAGAAGCCCAAACAGATATAATATTTGACTAAAACATGATAATTTCAATCCTTGCTTACATTTGTATAAGATGAAATATATCTCTCTATTATGCGTGGGAATACTTTGGAACAGATTTCCTAAATTAAAATCACTTGGAGCTGATTTGCTGGTGTTTTTACAGTCTTATGTCCAACAATTTACAAAAACAAATATATATTGAATTAAAATATAAATGCAACATGTCTAAAGTGTTGGTCCCATGTTTCATGAGCTGAAATAAAATATCCCAGAAATGTCCATACACACAAAAAGCTTATTTCTCTCAAATTGTGGGCACAAATTTGTTTACATCCGTTAGTGAGCATTTCTCCTTTACCAAGATAATCCATCCACCTGACAGGTGTGGCATATCAAGAAGCTGATTAAACAGCATGATCATTTATTACACAGGTGCACCTTGTGCTGGGGACAATAAAAGGCCACTCTAAAATGTGCGGTTTTGTCACACAACACAATGCCACAGATGTCTCAAGTTTTGAGGGAGCGTGCAATTGGCATGCAGGAATGTCCACCAGAGCTGTTGCCAGATAATGAAATGTTCATTTCTCTACCATAAGCTGCCTCCAACGTCGTTTTAGAGAATTTGGCATTACATCCAACCAGCCTCACAACCGCAGACCACGTGCAACCACGCCAGCCCAGGACCTCCGCTTACGGCTTCTTCAACTGCGGGATCATCTGAGACCAGCCACCTGGAGAGATGATGAAACGGAGGAGTATTTCTGTCTGTAATAAAGCCCTTTTGTGGGGAAAAACTCAATCTGATTGGCTGGTCCTGGCTCCCCAGTGGGTGGGCCTGGCTCCAAGTGGGCCTATGCCCACCTAGGTCCACCCATGGCTGCGCCCCTTCCCAGTTATGTAAAATCCCTAGATTAGGGCCTAATTTATTTATTTAAATTGACTGATTTCCTTATATGAACTGTAACTCAGTAAAATTCTTGAAATTGTTGCATGTTGAGTTTATATTTTTGTGCAGTATTTATACAACTTATTTTTGTTCAGAAAACCTTGGGGGAACCCTGGCCTACATCATGTCCAACAACTATGTGTATTGTGATTGAACCAGGGACAACTCTGTCAAGCAGAGCCATACACTTCTAGCTAGAGTCAGCAGCCTAATTTGTCAAACTAGTAGGCTCATTTGAAATATGTGATCATACTTGTAATACTGTAACCTAAGCATTGTGAAATCTATGAAGCGATGGTATTAATGCATGGAGAGAGAATATAACAAGTAGAAGATGATGAGCAGATCAAGAAGAAAATGTGAGAAGGGATAGCTACAGGTTAGGGACAGGGAGAGAATGGATAGCTACAGGTTAGGGACAGGAAGAGAAGGGATAGCTACAGGTTAGGGACAGGAAGAGAAGGGATAGCTACAGGTTAGGGACAGGGAAAAAAAAGGGATAGCTACAGGTTAGGGACAGGTAGAGAAGGGATAGCTACAGGTTAGTGACTGGGAGAAGGGATAGCTACAGGTTAGGGACAGAAGGGAGAGCTACAGGTTAGGGACAGGGAGAGAAGGGATAGCTACAGGTTAGGGACAGGGAGAAAAGGGATAGCTACAGGTTAGGGACAGAAGGGATAGCTACAGGTTAGGGACAGAAGGGAGAGCTACAGGTTAGGGACAGAAGGGAGAGCTACAGGTTAGGAACAGAAGGGAGAGCTACAGGTTAGGGACAGGGAGAGAAGGGATAGCTACAGGTTAGGGACAGGGAGAGAAGGGATGGCTACAGGTTAGGGACAGAAGGGAGAGCTACAGGTTAGGGACAGGGAGAGAAGGGATAGCTACAGGTTAGGGACAGAAGGGAGACCTACAGGTTAGGGACAGAAGGGAGAGCTACAGGTTAGGGACAGAAGGGAGAGCTACAGGTTAGGGACAGGGAGAGAAGGGATAGCTACAGGTTAGGGACAGAAGGGAGAGCTACAGGTTAGGGACAGGGAGAGAAGGGATAGCTACAGGTTAGGGACAGAAGGGAGAGCTACAGGTTAGGGACAGAAGGGAGAGCTACAGGTTAGGGACAGAAGGGAGAGCTACAGGTTAGGGACAGGGAGAGAAGGGATAGCTACAGGTTAGGGACAGGGACAGAAGGGATAGCTACAGGTTAGGGACAGGGAGAGAAGGGATAGCTCCAGGTTAGGGACAGGGAGAAAAGGGATAGCTACAGGTTAGGGACAGGGAGAAAGGGGATAGTTACAGGTTAGGGACAGGGAGAAAAGGGATGGCTACAGGTTAGGGACAGGGAGAGAAGGGATAGCTACAGGTTAGGGACAGGGAGAAAAGGGATAGCTACAGGTTAGGGACAGGGAGAAAAGGGATAGCTACAGGTTAGGGACAGGGAGAGAAGGGATGGCTACAGGTTAGGGACAGGAAGAGAAGGGATAGCTACAGGTTAGGGACAGGGAGAAAAGGGATAGCTACAGGTTAGGGACAGGGAGAAAAGGGATAGCAACAGGTTATGGACAGGGAGAGAAAGTATGTAAATGAATAGAATTCCATCTTCTTTGTAGCCATAATTCTTTATCATAGTAAATTGACACAAAGCTAAACCAAGTGCCATTAACATAATAGTGGTAAGCCAAGATGGGCAATGTTTTCACTATCCTATCTATTTACACTACCAGTCAAAAGTTTAGACACACTGATTCAAGGGTTTTTCAAAGCTGTCATCAAGGCAAAGGGTGACTATTTGTATAAAATATATTTTGATTTGTTTAATACTTTTTTGGTGTTATTTCATAGTTTTTATGGCTTCACTATTATTCTGCAATGTAGAAAATAGTAAAATAAAGAAAAACCCTGGAATGAATAGGTGTCCAAACTTTTGACTGGTACTGTATGTTCAAATGTACTGTACTGTATAACCAATGCAGCTATGGCCACCTAGTGGTTATTCTAGTAACACTATCTCCATCAAGTTTAATTAGTTGTACTGTATGTACAGGATACACATGGTATATACATACCGTCCAACGAAATGCTTACTTGCAGGTTCCTTCTCGACAATGCAACAACAATAAGAAATAATAAAAGATAAGAATACGAACATAAAGTAAATGCCTCAGTAGAATATAATTCAAATTTTAGCTTAAGTATAATAAAATAAGGCACAATATATAGTCCAATATTTACACGTGTTTTGGGGAAGGGGGGATTGGGGGTCAAGGGTTTAAATTGTGCAGTATTTAGCAATAATAATAAGAGTCTGGTAGAGTTGTGATGTGTATGTAGCATGAATGTGTGTGTGTGTGTGCGTGTGCATGAGTGCATGTGTGCTAAGGTGCGGAGAATGCCATGTTGTTATGACATCAATGGGATGGGGATCAGTGGTTAAACTGAGCCAGAGCTACCCAGAGCCGACCTCCTGTACCTAGTGTCAAAGGGAGAGCCCGGTAGAGCTGAGCTTCAGCACCTTACGGGTCCAAAGAGAAAAGTAGGATACAAAGTAGGATAAACCAAGGTTGTGGTTGAGGCTAGGGTAAGGGTTGAACTGGGATGTGGAAATGAAGCTAGGTTTGGGGTTGTGGTTGAGGCTAGGGTTGTGGTTGTGGCTAGGGTAAGGGTTGAACTGGAATGTGGACATGAAGCTAGGGGTAGGGTTGAACCGGGATGTGGACATGAAGCTAGAATTAGGGTTTGGGTTGTGGTTGAGGGTTAGGGTTGAACCGGGATGTGGACATGAAGCTAGAGTTAAGGTTAGGGTTAGGATTCTGATTCTAATTGGGTATGAATGAGGGCAGCTACTAATTGTAGTGTACCACAGACTACCACAAGAGGTCATCACATGACTGCAAAAATGGCATAGGCTACAAGATCTACTGTATTTTCATCACAATCACATTAGCCATGAAATATTGACAATAAAAACACATTGAGACTGAGATAGACATTTTTTTGGATCTAATTGAATAAAGGAAGTATGTAGCATGTTTCCTCAGGAATATGTAATTCAATCAAATTAACACGTGGAAAATCTCACACCATCCACCTAGTTGTCTGCATCTCAGCCTCAAGGCCTGTTTAATATTTTATTATTCACAGTAAAGTTCTGTGACAAGAAAATAACACATATTGAAGTTCTTACTGGAGGTCCCATGTTTCATACCATCAAGCCAGGTGTAATAACATCTATTAACTACATGTTGTATCTGATGATACTTTCACTCCCAGCTTTTAAAAAGTATTATTAGTACATACATGTACTACATTTATAACTATAGTGTATGACTCAGACAGATAACTCAACTTATCTCACAGCAGGAAATATGTGATCAATGTATCCCAACATAGGGTTCTGTTCATTAACGCACACTGTAGCAAAAATGTTTCGCAACATGAAACATTTCTTATTGGACAAGTTGGAATAGTTTTGGAACGTCTTCGCATATAAACAGGACTCTAGCAATAGGTCGACAACCATGTGGCAAGGTGGGGTTTTGTTGTGAACCACAGAGAATCTAAGGGCACGTTATTAGCTCCAGGCTATAGGCTATCAGCGAGTATTACATAGTCTTTCATTTAGCTATCAGACCCCACCAACTCTGTTTCTTATTATGTGGTGCAGCTGCAGAGCCCCCAACCAGCACCCATATATTGGCATCCCCCTCTTTTCTCCCAACTCCAAATCTGTGCCAATAATCCTCCCATCATCCCTTGGTACAGACATCTTGATTAGAGGCTGTCTTCATTTCCTCTCTGGCTGCTCTGTGTTGGCACAGGCTTCTGATGCATTGGAGAATGGCTTAGTCCGAAGGGGAGGCTGGCAAAACCAAAAGAGGCCCTGGATTGGCACCTTAAACACAGAGCCGGTGGAGTTAATGACAAAGAGCACACAGTGTCATTATGCTCAGTGCCGGCTGGGCTGGATGAAATAACAGGAATCAGGTGGTTGTATGGGGCAGTGGTGGAAAAAGTACCCAATTGTCATACTTGAGTAAAAGTAAAGATACCTTAATAGAAAATGACTCAAGTAAAAGTGAAAGTCACCCAGTTAAATAATACTTGAGTAAAAGTTCAAAAGTCAATGTAATTGCAAAAATATACTTAAGTATCAAGTCAAAATAAAAGTATATATAATTTCACATTCCTTAATACAGTACTAAGCAAACAAGACGGCACGATTTTCTTGTTTTTTTATTTACAGATACCAGGGGCACGCTCCAATACTCCAACATCATTTACAAACTAAGCATGTGTGTTTAGTGAGTCCGCCAGATCAGAGGCAGTAGGGATGACGAGGGATGTTCTCTTGATACAGTAAGTGCATGAATTTGACCATTTTCCTGCATTCAAAATGTAACAAGTACTTTTGGGTGTCAGGGAAAATGTATGGAGTAAAGAGTACATCATTTTCTTTAGGAATGTAGCGAAGTAAAAGTAAAAGTTGTACAAAATATAAATAGTAAAGTAAACTACAGATACCCCAAAAAACGACTTAAGGAAAATTACTTTAAAGTACTACTTAAGTACTTTACACCACAGGTATGGGGGAACCCACCTGTAACAGCAACGGGAGAGAGAGAATGGACTCACTGTGGCTAGTGGAGGGATCAATGGGGAGGATAGGCTCATTGTAATGGCTGGAATGAAATGAATGGAACAGTATCAAGAACATGCAAATTAAAGTTATGAACACAACTTTTGGTTGTATGTGTTTGCTACTGTCCCATTCCTTACATTCCACCCATTACAATATATTAAAATATTGTCTAGCAGTGTGGTGGAAGATCCATCCAGGGAATGGATTGTGACATGATATTTTCAGGTTTCAATCTTTGGTTGCACATGCCAAACCTCTATGGGTCACCTTAAAAACAGGGCATAACCACAAAGTGATTAACCAGGAGGTAATGAATGAATATCTGAAATTTATTTTTTGTTTTCAATTGATGGCCTCTACTCTAACAATGGCAGGGCCAGGAAACGGACTATTTAAATAGCAGTCTACGTACCTTGATTTATATATTTTAGGAGAAAGTATTTCTATGACCGATATCTATTTGTTTACATTTTTCTTTTAAATGCTTTGAAAGCTTCAGCTTCACTCAGGACAAGCACTGATTTAAGAGTAGAGACAAAATACGTGTATCGTTGGGTACCATGACTAATGTATTCCTACTGAATTGAGAGTGAAAAATACATTGTGGTTGGGAATTTGAGGGCACAGCAAGTGGCACAATAATGAATCTCTTGACTGCTGTCCTCTGTAATTTTCCTGCGTGTGAGCTGCTGTTAGGTTAGAGACACTTTACTTGCCTTAGTCAAGCAGGCATCTGGTGGGGCTTTTAGCAATGACATCAGCCTACATCTAGACAACAGTAACAGTGCACTATGAGCCTTGGATTCACAGAATAACACAGCGCCCAATGAACTCGTGAAAAGCTTTTAAAGCCATACTGGTCTACTTACTACCGACCATGTTTGCTTTGTATATCTCTTTCATGGGTGCTTTGAGTTGCCGTTCAATCAGTTTCCATAGCATTTTGGCTGTTGTGCTTTTGAAAATCTCTGGTTACCAAGCATTAAAGCAATGGAACTCTGAATATCCATTATTGCACGAAAGGACTGAGATATAATATAATATGCCATTTAGCAGACGCTTTTATCCAAAGCGACTTACAGTCATGCGTGCATACATTGTTTTGTGTATGGGTGGTCCCGGGGATCGAACCCACTACCTTGGCGTTACAAGCGCCGTGCTCTACCAGCTGAGCTACAGAGGACCACATGGAGATCATGGAGAGTGGAAACCCAGGCATCGTCATGGCTATGTGTCAATATTTTCCTTTGTGCCCAAGGCTCACAGCATTGTCTGCTCTGATACAATGGGTATACACCAGACATGTACTACTAATCGAGTTATGGTTATGTAAATAGTGATAATTAGTTCAGCAACAGAGCTGTATGGGCTTGTGGTTGCAGACTGTTGTTACAGACTGGAGAAACATGCAGATGCCCAGGGACACAGAGAGTGTTGTTCATAATATCATACTGTATTGCATTACATGTTACATTGTATTGCATGTTTACTTTGATAGTACATTCTCTACCAATACCATTTAAAGTAGGAGGTGAAATGTCAAACCATTAATGGCACTTATTTTATCATATTTTTTTGCACATCAAAAACAACAGTTCTGATAGTAAATGCAGCCATCATGGAAATTAAGTCAATACAACCCACAAATATCCCACAATAAATTCAATCCCAAAATACTTACATCACCACTACATTTTTGCAAGTTATAGGCAGGCGTATGAAACGTGCATACTAAATGGATCACACACACAACATTCTCAAAGTAATCATAATTGTCATCAACAGATACAGTCAAACAAAATGAAGGATCACAAAACTAATTCCCAAAAAGCCCCAATCGGTCTACTCTATGCAACAACTTCCTTTCAACCAACCATCATGCAATGCTCTTTGGTTGTCTAAAAACTATGAGCTATGGCATTGCAGCATGCTATCAATGAGTTAGCGGTTAGTCTGTGGTGCTAACTAGGGTAATTAAAATGTCTGTCATTCTTCCTGTGGAGTATTAACTCCAGGACTATTAAGTGGAGTATTTCAGGCCGAGGCACAGGGCCAGTTCATTCTTCTGGATCTTTCCATCACCGTTCATGTCACAGTGGCCCAGCAGGACCTTGCGGAACTTGTCCAGGTCCGTTCCAGTAATGGTAGGCTATGTTGGGTATAAAGGAAGCATATTCAAACCATTAGCTCAAGACCAATCACAGTCTAATACAGTTGGACATTCTGTTAACTTGACTCAATTATCTTTGCTTCATCCATTTAAATATAAAGTAACATGGTGTCAAAAGTGGGATCCGAACCCACGCCTCCACTCGGAGACCATAACTTACAATAATTCCGAATCAATATAGGAGCATCAATATCTAAATTAATACATAATACGTTGATATAACATAACTACATTTGTAGATTAAGGTATAGCAGAACGTTTTTGTTTTTTACCGTGACCAGTTCCATCATGTCTTTGACAAAGCCGTCCACCTCCGGACCCTCCAAAGCACCCGTCTTACTCTGTAAACAACAACAACAAAATGGCTGACTTCAGAAAAAGCGATGAAGACTACCACCTGATGTGCCTTGAGAGATTATAAAGAGGACAGCATCTAAATTCTGCTTAGAATTCAGATCAATAATGGGATAATGTATAACTACATCACACATCCACAATCATGCAGCACAGAGGAGCATGGCACTGCAACATGACCACCACTTCAGTTAATAATGGAATTAGAGGCTCAATTTAATTAATTAATTCCTAGCACTGTATCTTTAATATGCATTAAGTCCTGTGAATACATCTTTGCACTGATCCAGTGGTGTAGCTAGATATTTGTTTGGTGGGTGGGCCTGCAGAAATGTGGGTGCCCCCACCCCAAAAAAGCAGCTAACTTCCTGCAATTTTACACATTTTGCCATGGGGCAAAGATAATAAATTACTGTTTTACAGCTAATCTCATGCTATTCTACACATTTTGCCATGAGGCTGAGAGAAAATGTTGCTGTTTTAAAGCTCATCTCATGCTATTCTACACATTTTGCCAGAGGGCTGGATTATGAGCTGTCTTGTTTGCTAAATGAACAAATTAAATAGGCAGTGACATGGTGCATATAGCCATAGAAGCACAGTGACATATGTCTCAATGCAGTCATATTGGGGGTGTGGCTTTCAATTAGTTATATTTGGCAATCCATCCCGTGAGAGTGAATGTCATTCCAGGTCATTTAGTATGTTATATTTACTCAAATCTGACTAATCCAGTGCACTGCGTGCTAGGAATGATATCTGATGGTGTTTGCATGTTTAGGTAAAAGACAAATAATGTCCAGTTTGGAACACCGACAAGTAAAGAGCATAAACAAATATTGAAGAAAAAAAAAATTATATAGTTTTTTTTGCTCAATCTGTGTAGGTGGGCTTGGCTCACCAATGGGTGGGCCTGGTTCACCCAGGGCCTGGTTCACCCAGGCCCACCCGTGCCTACGCCCCTGTACTGATCCACTTCCAATACAGCTGTGTGTTCTAGCCCATTTATACTGATATTATATTTTTTATATTTAAGGCCAATGAAGCATCAGTAAAATCACAACAAGTCATTATAAGCAACACTGTAATTTCATTTACTATGCTTATCACCATAAACCTTACAATCCCAATTGAAGTTGAAGACAATTATGTTGTGGCTAAACGAATAATGACTTACTACATCATAGTGAGCAAATATCTTCTCAAAGTCCCTCTTCCGGTCTTCTTGACTGCAAGCCTGAGTGGAACCACAACACCCTCAATTTAGTTCCTCTAATTCAAGCCAATGAGGACTACAATAAGTAATTGAAGATGGAGCGTGTATTGACAATGTCTTAAGTCTGATCTGACTGCAGGTTATCAGCAAAATTCATCAACAAATGTTATACTTACATTCATGTCAAACTTCAGCAAGAAGTTCTCTTTTAGAGCAAGGATTCTGGGAGAAGGGAGAAAGTTAGGCACTGTGACTCACAAACAATTAGAGACACAATAAGAGACACCTAGCAATGTAGGAGAACAATTACTAGATAATTAGTACCTGGCTAGGTCATTCATATCCAGCCTACCATCGTTGTTTTTGTCAAACACCTTCATCTGTTGGGAAAATAAACAGAATAAAGCATCAGAATCATTAGACAATTTTTCAAAGTACATACCCATTAGAATCACCTTTATTCGCCAAGAACATTTACACATACTCAGGATTTTACTTGGTGATAATTTTACTTGGTGACATGTCATGTGTAACACTGTACAACATTACCAAATATAATGTAAATCAAAGGATACCAATGTATGTTGTGCACACCATAATTTACTAAACTCAACAGGACATTGATATAGAAAGTACTCACTCACACACACACACACACACACACACACCTCTCACTCTCGAGTAATTCATTAATGATCCACAATTAATGACAATGGCTAAACAGTGAAAATCACATCACTTCTGAATATCTTTAAAGAGCTGATCACCCTCCATCACAGTACATTACCATCCAATTACTAATACTATTGACAGGAGTGAATACAAGGGTATTACCGCCAATTACATACTTCAATGAGAAATAACTCCTTTAGTGCACTCTGTATTTACATTGAATGGCATAGTAGCATTACTATGTATAGCTCTCCACCAATCATCATTTTAGATAAACTTCAATTACAATCTGTTTTACATCCAAATTGAATTTCCCATTGAACAGGGTATCATATACTAATTTGAGAGACAACAGATCTCCTACATACTTTTGATCATTTTCAACCTCTTCAAAGGCAATCTGTGATGAGACAATTGCGTTTGGGTCACACACACAACACATCAGACCCAGAAGAGGACGACGATTGGCTGTAAGGTTGATTACTTTTAACACTTGTTGACACTTGACCAATGGTGATTGACAGCCGTTCAAGAGTCCTCAGATGGAGACACAGAGTAAAGGAACTGAGGCTTGTTATTACCATGGTGTCGGTGTACTCCTCCAGTTTGTTGGGGGAGATGGTCTTTTGTGCTGGAGGAACAGGTCCTGCAGGAAACCCTGTTAGGAGGACACAGAGGACAGCCAATGAGATGACCTGGGCCCAAGTGTCTCAGAGTCGGAGTGCTGATCTAAGATCAGGTTTATTATCCTGATCTAGGATCCATTTATTATAATCGAAAAGACTAAAATGATCCTAGATCAGTACTCCTACTACTCTGAGACACTTGGTAATCATGGGCCTTGGTCTCTCAACGTGACATCCCTGGTCAAATAAAGGATAAATACAAAGATAATAAAAAAAAGGCAGAGGCTGCGAATCCGTAGGCAACCGCCCCGCCCCCCCCGGATCCCTTGTCCCCAGAGCTGAAGATCTGAATCACATTCTGTTCATGTGTATCTTTACCTCTACTTTATGCACAAATGTTTGTTGGCACCCTCCCTTCACATTTCTCACTGTCAATCGTGAATGCAGAAAACGTCCATGCAGCATCTGCATGCCAACCATTTGATCTCAATCAGTTTCATTGGGATATGCATTTAGATCTTCTTGAGTTATACAGTGTTGTTTTGTACTAGCCTTTAGTTTTGAATTTTGAGTGAATTTTAGAGAAGATGGTGTTAACAAACTGTAGCATACCTGTGTTTAGTTTCAACTGCACTTTGCAATTGTCTCAAGGCTTAAAAATCCTTCTTTAACCTGTCTTCTCCCCTTCATCTACACGGATTGAAAGTGAATTTAACAAGTGACATCAATAAGGGATCATAGCTTTCACCTGGTCAGTCTATGTCATGGAAAGAGCAGGTATTCTTAATATTTTGCCTGGTGGCACACACTGTTGAGTTTTGGCGACATGATAGAAAAATGTGACCATTCACACAATCATCCTAAAATCTCATAAGAAATTAGGTGGTGTTTTTTTGTCTTACAGTAACGTTATACTATGCTATTATTTTCGGTTCTGTTATGTAGAATACTATCATTATACAGAGTATGTAGAATGCTATCATTATGTGATCTTGCGGACATTGATTCAGCTTTGATCTAATTTTATTAAACGAGCAGAGCAGAGACTATTTGCAAAGTAGAGAATCCTGCACATGCGCAGAAGCTTCGGACCTTTAGCTGTCAGGAAGAGGGAGGGGTCCAGAGAAGTCGGATTCTAAGCCACTACGAATAAGAAAAGGGTAGAAAAGTGTGCCATAACACTTTTGTCCATCATTCTGAATCAAAGTGTTCATAAATAGTATAATGTACTGTACATCCTGTACAATTCCTCTTCAGTAAATGTACTGTGGGTGGACTATAAACCATCAAGTGTTTGGAAATTCTAAGAAAAGTACTTCTGTCTTGCCTTGTAGGGTTGGGCGATATTTGGGGAGACTTCTACGATATGCTACTCCAAATATCGCGATATCCGATATAATCGTTTTGCGCCGTTAATGACTACATAATTCCAGACTGTGCAATGTTTTTGCTTATTTACAATATTATAGCCACATTCTAATTAAATAACCTTAGGATGGCAAGTCAATAAGGCTTTGTTAATTCATTTAGACTTCATTTTCAACATATTGATACTGCCTAACTGATAAAACTGCACTGTATAGTCTTGCACATCATGATATATCGTCAATGTCACATATCACGATATTGAATTTAATCATATATCGGCCCAACCCTATTGCCTTGTCCACATAAGAGGACAATGGGCATCCTTCTGAAAGACCCTTAAAGCAACACGTGTCAACACAGACCTAGAGCAACTATGTAAACAAGAAGAACTCTGGCCACTCATTGATGCTTACTTAGAAAGTGGACAACAACTAGCTAAGACAATGTCTCTGAGGGGGCCATGGCAGTGGTCTCACTGGAAGCATGGAAATTAGTAGAAAGGCATTCTTTGAATGTACCTTGAGCTCTATAGCTGATATGTATCCACTGCTGTCAGCATCATAGTTTCTCCAGATCTGTTGGGGGAGTGAGAGGCACATTTAGTTTTGATGAAAGTGCTCAAGAGAATAGAGGACACACTACCCAACCAATAATAGGATTGTATTGTTTTTTGCAAATAAAGTGCATTCGGAAATTATTCAGACCCCTTTACTTTTTCCACATTTTGTTATGTTACAGCCTTATTCTAAAATGGATTGAATTGTTTATTTCCCCTCATCAATCTACACACAATACCCCATAATGACAAAGCAAAAAGTGGTTTGTAGATTTTTTTGCACAAAAAAATAAGGAAATATCACATTTACATAAGTATTCAGACACTTTACTCAGTACTTTGTTGAAGCACCTTTGGCAGCGATTACAGCCTTGAGTCTTCTTGGGTATGATGCTACAAGCTTGGCTGGGCCACTCAAGGACATTCAGAGACTTGTCCCGAAGCCACTCCTTCGTTGTCTTGGCTGTGTGCTTAGGGTCGTTGTCCTGTTGGAAGGTGAACCTTCGCCCCAGTCTGAGGTCCTGAGCGCTCTGGAGCAGGTTTTCATCAAGGATCTCTCTGTAATGTGTTCATTTTTCCCTCGATCCTGACTAGTCTTCAAGTCCCTGCCGCTGAAAAACATCCCCACAGCATGATGCTGCCACCACCATGCTTCACCGTAGAGATGGTGCCAGGTTTCCTCCAGGCATGACGCATGGCATTCAGGCCAAAGAGTTTAATCTTGGTTTCATCAGACCAGAGAATCTTGTTTCTCATGGTCAGAGTCCTTTAGGTGCCTTTTGGCAAACTCCAATCGGGCTGTCATGTGCCTTTTACTGAGGAATTAGCTTCCGTCTGGCCACTCTACCATAAAGGCCTGATTAGTGGAGTGCTGCAGAGATGGTTGTCCTTCTGGAAGGTTCTCCCATCTCCACAGAGTAACTCTGGAGCTCTGTCAGAGTGACCATCGGGTTCTTGGTCACCTCCCTGATCAAGGCTCTTCTCCCCCGATTGCTCAGTTGGGCTGGGCGGCCAGCTCTAGGAAGAGTCTTGGTGGTTCCAAACTTCTTCCATTTAAGAATGATGGAGGCCACTGTGTTCTTGGGGACCTTCAATGCTGCAGACATTTTTTGGAACCCTTCCCCAGATCTGTGCCTAGACACAATCCTGTCTCGGAGCTCTACGGACAATTCCTTCGACCTCATGGCTTGGTTTTTGCTCAGGTGTGTGCCTTTCCAAATCATGTCCAATCAATTGAATTTACCACAGGTGGACTCCAATCAAGTTGTAGGAACATCTCAAGGATGATCAATGGAAACAGGATGCACCGGAGCTCAATTTCGAGTCTCATAGCAAAGGGTCTGAATAGTTATGTAAATAAGCTATTTCAGTTTTTTTAATTTTTAACACATTTGCAAAAATCAGTTTTCGCTTTGTCATTATGGGGTATTGTGTGTAGATTGATGAGGAAAAACATTTATTTAATCAATTTCAGAATAAGGCTGTAGTGTAACAAAATGTGGAAAACGTGAAGGGGTCTGAATACTTTCCGGATGCACTGTATGTTGAATGCTTTTGGACCGCAACACTTCCTACTGTATGTGATCTTTTATCTTACCCTCATGAACTCCACACTGTTGTCCAATGGAGTCTCTCTGCGGAACAGTAGCAGGAAGTTCTCCTCCTCCGGTAGCATCATGGTGGCCAACTGGAACATTTATGTTCAATCAAATTAGTTATCAACATTCACAGGCAGGCATTATTCGATCACTGTGGCTAATTTTGTGTACAATACAATTTAGGGGGTAAGTGTCCCCTCCGCTTCAACAGGCATAACTCCTCTGTCAACGTAAAATGTATGGAAATAAAGTCTATGGACAAAGAAAACGAAATGTGAAAGCCGAAATGAGATGCAAAATGAGATGCAATTTCATTGAATTTGACAAACTCATTATAATTAATTGCATGTGGTCAACAACAAGACATGCAAAGATGAAGCAAGGCAATAACATGATGTAAATGAGAGCAATTACATCGTTTCAAGGCTGCTTCACACAAAAAGGTGCTGTCAGGGCATTTTGATCACAATCCAATTACCCTCTCGCCCTCTCAGTTCTAAATATACTTCATACGAAATGCACTATATAGACAAATAAAGGGGGAAGGAGGTAGGTATGAGGAAATACAGGTAAACATGCCTCTTGGATTTGCAGGCGACCATCCGCTGTGGTGTCATAAGCAGACATGAACCTTTCTTTCATTCTTCTAACTTTGTCATCCATTATTTCATCCTTTAGGAACAACACAGTAACATTCGAACACATTCCACATATGGGCTCAATTAATTCGTTGCACTTGTTTGAGTATTTCATTCAGTGTTACCTGTACAAAATCACTTTATTTTCAGAATTCATGCCATTTCAGTAAAAGACAAAATGTGGACTAATGATTGGATTCAGAGGTTATCTAATGTTGACATCCATTGAATGCCCCCAACAAAACTGAGCAAAGTAGGTCTAATTAGGATATTCTAGGATGTTAGTAGCCAAAGCTTACTGTAGTTATTTTTAGGAATCTGTACACAGTATGCATTAGGCATGATAAGGAAAAGGAACAGTGGAGTCCTACAGTTGCCTACTTACACTCATTCCACGTTTTTTCATCATGTGTCGAAAAAAGTCGTCCAATTCCTTTCCTTCAATATAACCATTATCTAAAAACAAATAAATGTATAACATAAGATGAAATAAACCCTATTTCTGTATTGATTTATCTCCACATGGTGTAAAGTTCAGATTGAGTTTGCGCATGGAATTTCGATGAAAACGTTGCCTGATATGCGTACACAGATTAATATCAATAGTAATTAAAAGACAACATACAGTTATAATTATTAAAGAGTAAGATCTTACCATCAACATCGAAATGTTGCCAAATTTGTAGGAAGCCCACAGCATCCAGGTTGTCAAAAGCGCTGTCCATGGTACCTCGTGCCCAATACACCAGCGCGAATCCAAAATGTTAAAAGTTGTGAAAATAAATATAAAAATGTTGTCTGTGTGGATTTGAAATAAGAGATTGATGAGGTTTTCAATACTATTGATGATGTTTCCTTCGCTGTAGTTCAGTCTAACCTACACCAAATGCAAACGAGGAAGACCAACTTAACTACGACATTCAACTAGGTGCGCAATAGGGGTTGCCCCAAAAAATTGGAGACAATGACCGCAAGGAAGCATGATACAATTAATACAATTAAACGGTTACTTATATTATGCAATATGATCCAAGTTAATGCATGTCTACGTGGCAGTACACCAGTACACATATTATTTATTGATAGAAATATACAAATACAGGAGTACTGACAACTACATTAAGGTTTTTGTTACAATGCAACAAAAAATGTATATAAAAAAAAGATATATAAAATAAAATAAAAGTATGTATTCAGCATAAATCAATTTAACCAATAAAACTATAACACTAGAAACCATCACCAAGCCCCACAATAAATGTATTTAATATAAATCATGATATATCAAAGTTATATTATGCCTGTCATTAATAAGGTTTACTAGATCAATGTGCCCATGGTACAACGTAAATCCCATACACACATATAAACTCAGCAAAAAAAGAAACGTCCCTTTTTCAGAACCCTGTCTTTCAACGATAATTCGTAAAAATCCAAATAACTTCACAGATCTTAATTGTAAAGGGTTTAAACACTGTTTTCCATGCTTGTTCAATGAACCATAAACAATTAATGAACATGCACCTGTGGAAAGGTGGTTAAGACACTAACAGCTTACAGACCGTAGGCAATTAAGGTCACAGTTATGAAAACTTAGGACACTAAAGAGGCCTTTCTACTGACTCTGATAAACACCAAAAGAAAGATGCCCAGGGTCCCTGCTCATGTGCGTGAACGTGCCTTAGGCATGATGCAAGGAGGCACGAGGACTGCAGATGTGGCCAGGGCAATAAATTGCAATGTCCGTACTGTGAGACGCCTAAGACAGCGCTACAGGGAAACAGGACGGACAGCTGATCGTCCTCGCAGAAGCAGACCACGTGTAACAACACCTGCACAGGATCGGTATCTCCGAACATCACACCTGCGGGACAGGTACAGGATGGCAACAACAACTGCCCGAGTTACACCAGGAACGCACAATCCCTCCATCAGTTCTCAGACTGTCCGCAATAAGCTGAGAGAGGCTGGACTGAGGGCTTGTAGGCTTGTTGTAAGGCAGGTCCTCACCAGACATCACCAGCAACAACGTCGCCTATGGGCACAAACCCACCGTCGCTGGACCAGACAGGACTGGCAGAAAGTGCTCTTCACTGACGAGTCGCGGTTTTGTCTCACCAGGGGTGATGGTCGGATTCGCACTTATCGTAGAAGGAATGAGCGTTACACCAAGGCCTGTACTCTGGAGCGGGATCGATTTGGAGATGGAGGGTCCGTCATGGTCTGGGGCGGTGTGTCACAGCATCATCGGACTGAGCTTGTTGTCATTGCAGGCAATCTCAACGCTGTGTATTACAGGGAAGACATCCTCCTCCCTCATGTGGTACCCTTCCTGCAGGCTCATCCTGACATGACCCTCCAGCATGACAATGCCACCAGCCATACTGCTCGTTCTGTGCATGATTTCCTGCAAGACAGGAATGTCAGTGTTCTGCCATGGCCAGCGAAGAGCCCGGATCTCAATCCCATTGAGCACGTCTGGGACCTGTTGGATCGGAGGGTGAGGGCTAGGGCCATTCCCCCCAGAAATGTCAGGAAACTTGCAGGTGCCTTGGTGGAAGAGTGGGGTAACATCTTACAGCAAGAACTGGCAAATCTGGTGCAGTCCATGAGGAGATGCACTGCAGTACTTAATGCAGCTGGTGGCCACACCAGATACTGACTGTTACTTTTGATTTTGACCCCCCCTTTGTTCAGGGACACATTATTCAATTTCTGTTAGTCACATGTCTGTGGAACTTGTTCAGTTTATGTCTCAGTTGTTGAATCTTGTTATGTTCATACAAATATTTACACATGTTAAGTTTGCTGAAAATAAACGCAGTTGACAGTGAGAGGACGTTTCTTTTTTTGCTGAGTTTATATATATAAATAAAAGTATGTGGACACCCCTTCAAATTAGTGGATTTGGCTATTTCAACCACACCCGTTGCTGACAGGTGTATATAATCGAGCACACAGCCATGCAATCTCCATAGACAAACATTGGCAGTAGAATGGCCTTACTGAAGAGCTGTGACTTTCAACGTGGCACCGTCATAGGATGCCACCTTTCCAACAAGTCAGTTCATCAAATTTCTACCCTGCTAGAGCTGCCCCGGTCAACTGTAGGTGCTGTTATTGTGAAGTGGAAAAGTCTAGAAGCAACAACGGCTCAGCTGTGAAGTGGTAGGCCACACAAGCTCACAGAACGGGACTGCCGAGTGCTGAAGCGCGTAGTGCATAAAAATGTTCTGTCCTTGGTTGCAACATTCACTACCGAGTTCTAGACTGCCTCTTGAAGCAACGTCAGCACAAGTACTGTTCGACGGGAGCTTCATGAAATGGGTTTCCATGGCCGAGCGTCGGCTGGAGTGGTGTAAAGCTTGCCGCCATTGGACTCTGGAGCAGTGGAAACGCGCTCTCTGGAGTGATGAATCATGCTTCACCATCTGACAGTCCAACGGACACATCTGGGTTTGGTGGATGCCAGGAGAACGGTACCTGCCCCAATGCATAGTGCCAACTGTAAAGTTTGGAGGAGGAGGAATAATGGTCTTGGGCTGTTTTTCATGGTTCGGGCTAGGTCCCTTTGTTCCAGTGAAGGGAAATGTTAAAGCTACAGCATACAGTGACATTCTAGATGATTCTGTGCTTCCAACTTTGTGGCAACAGTTTGGGGAAGGCCCTTTCCTGTTTCAGCATGACAATGCCACCGTGCACAAAGCGCGTCCATACAGAAATGGTTTGTCGAGATTGGTGTGGAAGAACTTGACTGGCCTACACAGAGCCCTGACCTCAACACCATCGAACACCTTTGGGATGAATTGGAACGCTGACTGCGAGTCTGGCCTAATCGCCCAACCTCAGTGCCTGACCTCACTAATGCTTTTGTGGCTGAATGAAAGCAAGTCCCCGCAGCAATGTTCCAACATCTAGTGGAAAGCCTTCCCAGAAGAGTGGAGGCTGTTATAGCAGCAAAGGGGGGACCAACTCCATATTAATACCCATGATTTTGGAATGAGATGTTTCGATGAGCAGGTGTCCACATACTTTTGGTAATGTAGTGTACTTTTCAACATATCCATGTCTCTTTCAGTGTATTAATACATTTTGACATAAATCTACATAACATGCATATTAGACATAGGAACACAGTAGTGCTTATTGGTTGATTGAATAAGCCAATCAACGGCCTTTGTTTAGATTAAGATAATTCAGAATAAGGTACTGGCATGGTTTTCTCCATAAGCTTTTTTTGTTCTTTGCTCTTTGGCTGTATTACGATTCTCCACACTTGGACACTCCATGGAACACTTTGGGGAAAGTATGTAGCTTTTCTCTCTACACTGGGATGTCGTCATCGATGGTGTCCTCCTCCATGTTGTCAGGCCTGAGGTCCTGTCTTTGGTCCGTGTCAGGGGGAGGAGGGAAGTCCTCTTCGGTGTTGTTGTCTTTAGCAAACACCCCAGGGCTTTGGTAGTGGGCAAGGTCCACCATGGATGAAGGTCTCACTGCAAGGACAGTGACACAAGACAGTGGTGTGTGAGCTGATATGGTACTAAACAATGAGGAAGCTCCAACTGGTAGCCTACACCATAACTACTGGTACTACTGAGACTACAAACGACGTCACAGCTGTGTGATTACTAATAAACCAACAGAAATAGCTACTGGAGCTCCAGGAGAAACCCCTACAACTACTATTACTGAGAACGGCCAGTTCCACTGCATGTTATTCAAAAGGTACGGCCACAATTGGACGTGCCAAAACTGCTGCAACTTACTTTACTACCATTAGTTGTTGATACACCCAACACTACACTACTGTACGTGTCTTAAGTAAAAAAAAAACAGCTGAAGGAGAGAAGGTAATTGGTCTAACCAGATGCAGGGAGGGACTTGGTGCGCTCTCGACCCTCTACTTCCTGTGCCACAGAAGTGGAGCGCTTCAGGGAGGACCACTGTCTCCCGTCAATAGCAGACCTGTCCGTCTCTTGGTCCAAGTCAAATGGGCTGGAGTCTCCTGTGAGTTCAACTAATGGAGAGAGAGATGAGGGTAAAAGTTGCTTTAATGCTTCAATCATACCAGGTGTCTATTCAATACTACCAAACTCACATAGTGACTTTATTTCTATAGCATACTATGTTCTCAGTGAACTGAAATAAATCCCTTTGTCTTTACGTGAAGCAAAACAGCTTTGCTTATTCTATTTACTCTCAATATCAACATTGGACTGTGGTGAGCTGTTCCTAAATCAGTTCTTCTGGGTGGAGGGTACACGGGTAATAGATATACCTACCATTAATGTGGCTACTCTCCCCTTCCCTCTCATAGTCTGAGGGTGCCTTCTTCAGGCGAGGGGCGGGCAGTGGTCCTTTTGGGGATACGTTGCCAAGAGGGGAGTCAGGGGTATCATCTGAGGGTGAGAAATAGACAAATAAAGAATGGTTACAGACAACAGGACAAATTAAGGCAAGATAAATCACAATAGCAAAGTAATCTTCTTCTTCATCTATTTTTGTTTCTGGTGCCCTTATTTCCCATCTGAGTATCACTATCAATAAAGTATACTTATTCATATGCATACCTGGGCTGTGGCTGCTGCCAGGGCTCAGGAGTCCCAAAGTGTGTGGTCCCATGTGGGGCTTGATGCTCTGGGGTGCTGGGGGTCTGAGTGTAACACTGGTGGGTTTAGACCTGGGCGCTATCGACGACAAGTCTATCGACGATGTTTGACTCTCTGGCTTTCCTACAGAGAGACATAACAAAGAAGACCAATATTGAACACTTTTTAGAAATAGAATACACAGCAAATGTGTGGATGGTTCGTAGAGCTTTTACAAGGGACTGTCTAAACAAAGTGTTACCTAGCGCTCTAATTTAATGAAACATTTTGTTCACTTTTATTGTACCACATGGCAGCTGGCAAGCTGAACGGCAAGACAGACGCTGTGGCATAATTGAGTTGAGCCATCCTTGTGTACATAAAGATTAAATATCACTAAATGTAATTAAAAAATATAATTATCTGATTGGGATATAGAGGCCAACTCACCTTGTTTACCATCTGCATTGTCTGAAGAGTCAGACTGTAAAAAGAACAAACAAACTTCTTTCAGTATGGCCAACGTCTTTAGTTTGTCCTAAACCTGCTTTTAGAGGCACCATTGTGTTTTCCACTGCACGGTTTTGTATTCAACAGTCTGAACCAAGCTGAGACATGGATGTTCCATATAGAGCCACTATAGGGTGGCACCTTCACTGTTATCCACTCATGACGATCTGTAGCTTTCCAAATGATTGTAATATCTACAGTTGAAGACAGCACATATAGTGTATCTTCAACATTAAAAGAACAAACATATTACTATCTCCCTTTTATTCCTTACTATCTGGGACTTTTTCAGAGGAGGTGTGTTACCCTGCAAGAAGGTCATTATTCAGTAGTTCAATGATGCTAAGTCTTGCAGGGTTTCCCAAACTCGATCCTCGGGACCCCAAGGGGTGCACGTTTAGTTTTTTGCCCTAGCACTACACAGCTGATTCAAATAATCAACTAATCACCAAGCTCTAATCATTTGAATCAGCTGTGTAGCGTTAAGGCAAAAACCAAAACGTGCACCCCTTGGGGTCCCGAGGACTGAGTTTGGGAAACACTGTCAGCTAAGGGGTGATACTGGCTCATACACTTACAGTGGGGAGAACAAGTATTTGATACACTGCCGATTTTGCAGGTTTTCCGACTTACAAAGCATGTAGAGACGGAATCTAAAACAAAAATCCAGAAAATCACATTGTGTGATTTTTAAGTAATTAATTTGCATTTTATTGCATGACATAAGAATTTGATACATCAGAAAAGCAGAACTTAATATTTGGTACAGAAACCTTTGTATTAAATTATTATTTTATTTTTTTTTCGGGGGGAATGGATCAGCTTAATATTGCAGATAGGTTGTATCTTCTATCAATGTAATTGTCTGCATCACTTCCAATCCCCCATGTTTTTTTAATTTTTTTTATTTATTTAAATATATATATACTCCCCTTTATTACTTTTCAACCCCACCATCCTTTCCCTACTTGGAGTAAATTAGTGAACAACAATGCCCAGGCCTCTACTTCCGGTCTATAATTACTATCTACACCTTATGGACAGAGTTAATTTTACAATAATTATATATATATATATATATATATATATATTTTTTTTGCTCCTGAACTTCTTCTACTCTCAACCTCTCCGATCATTTTCATGATGTCCATCCGGTTTGCTTCTATATGCCATATCTTTCTAACTGTGCTCTTTCCCAAATGCTCCCAACATACAACCTATATATTTATTATGGACACAGTATGCTTACATTATTAGATATCTTTGTTATTATTTGTTGTTATTTGTTATTAGTCCCATCCTTCAACTCTATTCAATACCTCCCATCTATCTCTTAACACCATCCATATAGGATTTCTATTTGCCATATATATTTCAACCGTACTGTGATGTTTTACAAAAGTTCTGAACCTTTCTATTCTCATTGCTTCTACAGATTGTGAATTAAAAATAAACATTTTTGCTAAAAGTATTATTATATTATTGATTGATTGACTATGACTTTTCAGATCACCCAGTAATGCTATCTGCAAGGTTAGTTCCAGGTAAATATTGCAATCCTTTAGCCATTCCTGGACCTGTGTCCAAAAACAAGCTACAAATGGACAGAACCAAAACAAATGATCTAATGATTCTGTCTCTTCACAGCAAAATCTGCAGAGCTGGGAAGATTGTATCCCCCATATAAATAACATTATATTGGTAGCAAGAATTTTATATAATAATTTAAATTGAAAGATTCTAATTTTTGAATCCGGTGTCGTTTTTGCGTGTCAGTTCATAAACACTATGCCATGGGATCGGTACGTCAAAGATCTCTTCCCAACTATTTTGCAATCTATATGGGACGGCTGTCAATCCTTTGGTCCTTAAGTGAAACTGATATACTTTTTTATTTATCACAGTTTTCCCTTAACCAATTATGTTCTTTAATGCAAGGCCGACAGACAAGTTCCTTACTTTCTCCCCCTTCCACTTTCCTCTTCCACTTTTGCGGTAAGGCTGCAATTATTTGGTTGTAATTTTGGGTAGAGCAGACATTTCCATATGTTTTTGTTAGCAGCATGTGCGACATAACTCCACCAGTCCTACCGATGATATCATTTACGAAGATTATACCTTTTTTAAACATTCTGTCAAAAAATAAAGGTTTTTTGTCAATTAGTATATTTGAATTTAACCACAATATTTGTTGCATTATTTGTTCTGTCGTTTCTGGAGGATTAAATTGAAATTGCAACCAACTTTCTATGGCTTGTTTTAGAAATAGTGACATTTGGGAGATTATTTCCTTTTCAAATAACTGAAAGTGAGAGGTTGTAATCTGAATAAAGGGAAAAGGGCCTTTCTTGAACATTGGGTGAGACAATCTTACTAATTTGCTTGAGAACCAGTTCGGATTTAAGTATAACTTTTGTATGACTGAAGCTTTTAGTGATAGGTCTAATGCTTTAATATTTAATCATTTCTGTCCTCCGAATTCATATTCATTTTATAAATATGCTCTTTTAATTTTGTCTGGCTTGCCGTTCCAAATAAGATTGAATATTTTTTTCTCATATAATTTAAAAAACTGTTCGCTAGGCGTCGGCAAGACCATAAGCAAATAGGTAAACTGGGATAATACTAAAGAGTTAATCAGGGTGATTTTTCCACAAATTAACAGGTATTTTCCTTTCCTTGGTAGTAAGATCTTATCTATTTTTGCTAACTTTCTATTAAAATGTATTGAAGTGAGATCATTTATTTCCTTTGGGATATGTATTCGGGTATATCCACATCACCATCAGACCATTTTATTGGTAAACTACATGGTAATGTAAAAATTGTATTTTTTAGTGATCCAATACGTAATATAGTACATTTGTCATAATTTGGTTGTAATCCAGAGAGGTTAGAAAATGTATCTAGATCCTCTATGAGGCTGTGGAGGGATTCTAGTTGTGGATTTAAAAGAAAACATGAATCATCAGCATACAATGACACCTTTGTTTTTAAGCCCTGTATTTCTAATCCTCTGATATTATTATTGGATCTGATTTTAATAGCTAACATCTCGATGGCCACAATAAATAGATATGCAGATAGTGGACAACCTTGTTTCACTCCTCTTGACAGTTTAAAACTTTCTGAGAAATAGCCATTATTTACTATTTTACACCTAGGGTTACTATCATAAGTTGTTGTAAAACAGATTTTGACCCATTTTATAAGAGATTCTCCAAAATTGAAATGCTCCAGGCATTTATATATAAACCCCAGTCGAACTTTATCAAATGCCTTTTCGAAGTCTGCTATGAATAGCAGGCCTGGTTTCCATATTTTCCATAGTGTTCTATTGTTTCCAATACTTGCCTTATATTATCTCCAATGTATCTTCCATGTAAAAAACCTGTCTGATTAGAATGAATAATATCCGACAATACCTTTTTAATTCTATGCGCTATACATTTTGCTAGGATTTTTGCATCACAACACTGAAGTGTAAAGGGGCCTCCAATTTTGTAAATGGACTGGATCTTTATATTTTCCACTTGTATCCTGTTTCAGTAATAATGAGATCAGACCTTCTTCTTGAGTGTCAGATAATCTACCATTTACATAGGAGTGGTTAAAACATGCTAATAACGGTCCTCTTAGTATATCAAAAAAGGTTTGGTATACCTCGACTGGTATGCCATCCAACCCTGGAGTTTTCCCGGACTTAAAGTCTTTACTTGCATCCAGAAGTTCCTCCTCTGTAATTTCACCTTCACATGAGTCTTTATGTGTGGCTGTTAATTTGACATTATCAATAAATAAAAAAATCTCTACAATTAGCTTCAGTTAGAGGAGATGGAGGCGACTGAAAAGAAAACATATGCTTAAAGTACTTTGTTTCTTCCTTCAAAATATAATTTGGTGAATTATGGGTGACTCCGTCAATTGTAACCTTTGTTTGCAATTACAGAGATCATACGTTTCCTGTAGGTCTTGACCAGGTTTGCACACACTGCAGCAGGGATTTTGGCCCACTCCTCCATACAGACCTTCTCCAGATCCTTCAGGTTTCGGGGCTGTCGCTGGGCAATACGGACTTTCAGCTCCCTCCAAAGATTTTCTATTGGGTTCAGGTCTGGAGACTGGCTAGGCCACTCCAGGACCTTGAGATGCTTCTTACGGAGCCACTCCTTAGTTGCCCTGGCTGTGTGTCTTCGGGTCATTGTCATGCTGGAAGACCCAGCCACGACCCATCTTCAATGCTCTTACTGAGGGAAGGAGGTTGTTGGCCAAGATCTTGCGATACATGGCCCCATCCATCCTCCCCTCAATACGGTGCAGTCGTCCTGTCACCTTTGCGGAAAAGCATCCCCAAAGAATGATGTTTCCACCTCCATGCTTCACGGTTGGGATGGTGTTCTTGGGGTTGTACTCATCCTTCTTCTTCCTCCAAACACGGCGAGTGGAGTTTAGACCAAAAAGCTCTATTTTTGTCTCATCAGACCACATGACCTTCTCCCATTCCTCCTCTGGATCATCCAGATGGTCATTGGCAAACTTCAGACGGGCCTGGACATGCGCTGGCTTGAGCAGAGGGACCTTACGTGCGCTGCAGGATTTTAATCCATGACGGCGTAGTGTGTTACTAATGGTTTTCTTTGAGACTGCGGTCCCAGCTCTCTTCAGGTCATTGACCAGGTCCTGCCGTGTAGTTCTGGGCTGATCCCTCACCTTCCTCATGATCATTGAGATCTTGCATGGAGCCCCAGACCGAGGGTGATTGACCGTCATCTTGAACTTCTTCAATTTTCTAATAATTGCGCCAAAGGTTGTTGCCTTCTCACCAAGCTGCTTGCCTATTGTCCTGTAGCCCATCCCAGCCTTTTGCAGGTCTACAATTTTATCCCTGATGTCCTTACACAGCTCTCTGGTCTTGGCCATTGTGGAGAGGTTGGAGTCTGTTTGATTGAGTGTGTGGACAGGTGTCTTTTATACAGATAACGAGTTCAAACAGGTGCAGTTAATACAGGTAATGAGTGGAGAACAGGAGGGATTCTTAAAGAAAAACTAACAGGTCTGTGAGAGCCGGAATTCTTACTGGTTGGTAGGTGATCAAATACTTATGTCATGCAATAAAATGCAAATTAATTACTTAAAAATCATACAATGTGATTTTCTGGATTTTTGTTTTAGATTCCGTCTCTCACAGTTGAAGTGTACCTATGATAAAAATTACAGACCTCTACATGCTTTGTAAGTAGGAAAACCTGCAAAATCTGCAGTGTATCAAATACTTGTTCTCCCCACTGTAACAGAGTCAAAAGCAGTTAAATCTGGTCAGTTTACCCACCTTATGGGCGGCCATTTTCTCATGCATTTTTCTCATCTCAGCCAGGAGGTCCATGCACATTATGGGGCCCATTATGGGGACCCCAAAGTGCCGGCCACCATGAGGACTACCCTTACTGTCACTCTCCAAGTGCTGTTCATCAGTGAGTTCAGGGGTTGGCTGCTTTTTTGTGTGGTCAGGGGAGATTTCGGAGTGGTCCCACAACGGAGCCTTGGGGGACAGGGGCTCCTCTGTCACAGTGCTGACGGTCGCAGAAGCCGGGGTGGTGATGGCAGCTGTTCCATGGCTCTTCTCAGACTTGGAGGTGCGAGACTTGATGAGGTTAAGGAAGCCGCTTTTCCGGGATTCCCGTTTCTTCTCCGACCCCTCCTGGATGTTGGAGGAGCCCCTCAGGGTGGGTCGTCTAGAAATGTTAAAGAATGCTTTTGCTGAACAGTACACACTCACAACTTCTATAATTAACAACTTTTAAATACGTAAATTAAAAGGTACAGGTAAACGGCCAAAATAAAGCAAACACTTGAGTAAATGAGGGATACAAAGTATATTGAAAGCAGGTGCTTCCAAACAGGTGTGGATCATGAGTTAATTAAGCAATTATCATCCCATCATGCTTAGGGTCATATATAGAAATGCCCATTATTTTGGCTACCATGGCTAGAAGAAGAGACCTCAGTGACTTTGAAAAAGGTCTCAAAGGACCATAGGGGGTTTAAAGGGTGTGTGTGTGTCTCAGTCACCAGATCTCAACCCAATTGAACACTTGTGGGAGATTCTGGAGTGGCGCCTGAGACAGGGTTTTGCGCCACCATCAACAAAATAACAAATTATGGAATTTCTTGGGGAAGAATGGTGTCGCATCCCTCCAATAGAGTTCCAGACTGTCACAAGCCGGGCTAGAACTCCGGTCTCAAATGTGTAGAGCTGGGGGTACTACCCCTTGCCACAGAGGAGATGTTGTAGGACCCAAATGAAACACCCCAGGCAAAACTCCAGGTAAGTAGATTTAATGTTCAAAACAGGAGGCAAAACAAAACAACTCCCCGAGGGAGAGAAAACAAACAAAAGATAACTTGAATAACTTACTAGGACTGATACGGTGGGACAAAGCAGGAGACACATAGACAGGACGCAATAACCAAGTGAGAAACAAGGGGAAAACACACAGCTAAAATACTCAAGGGGAAACAAGGCACAGGTGACATAGATAAGCTAATTAGGACACATGAGGAAAAACTAAGGCAAAGGGGGAACACAGCTGACCTCTAGAGGCCAGGAGACAAACAGGGGAAGCAGGAAGCTGACAGGACCCCCTCCTCTAGGAACGACTCCTGACGTTCCTTCCGAACACCCTGGCCCCAGGGTGCGAAAAATCTCGGATCAACCCTGGGTCCAGGATGCCCCTGGCCGGAACCAGGAGCGCTCCTCTGGCCCGTAGCCCTCCCAGTCCACCAGATACTGCAGAGAGTTCTGGACCCTCCGGGAGTCCAGTATCCGGCGGACTGTGTAGGCTGGCTGGCCGTCTATGATCCTGGGAGGTGGCGGGGGTCTGTGTGGGGGGGCAAAAGGAGAAGACAAGACAGGTTTAAGGAGTGAACATGGAAAGTGGGGTTAACTCTAAGGGAGCGAGGCAGAACTAAACGATACGACACAGGGTTAACCTTTCTAGAAAATGCGAAAGGGCCGATGTATCTCTGGGAAAGCTTCTTGGATTCGACCCGGAGGGGCAAGTTCTTAGTGGCCAACCAAACTCTCTGACCAGCTCGGAAACTAGGGGCCGTCGGCGGTGGCGATTAGCCTGACTTTGGCATCTCTGGGAGGTCCGAGGAGGGTACACCTGGCCTTCTTCCAGGTCCGCCTACAGCGTTGGACAAAGCGCTGGGCCGAGGGAACACCAACTTGCGCCTCTTCCTCTGGAAACAAAGGAGGGTTGTAACCGAACTGGCATTCGAAGGGGACAATCCGGTGGCTGAGGACTGGAGGGTGTTGTGGGCATATTCAGCCCAAATGATATAGGTGGCCCAAGGCGTGGATTACTGGCCGCCATACACCGCAGGGTGGTCTCCAGATCCTGATTAATCCGTTCCGTTTGGCCATTAGACTCTGGATGGAATCCTGACGATAGGCTGGCTGTGGCCCCAATAAGCCTGCAGAAGGCCCCCCAAAACCGGGACGAGAATGGGGACCTCGGTCAGAGACCACGTCCAGGGGAATGCCAAATATCCGGAAGACATGGTTCATGAGGAGCTCCGCAGTCTCCTTAGCCGAGGGCAGCTTGGGCAGGGGAATAAACCGGGCAGCCTTAGAGAAACGGTCTACCACCACAAGGATGACGGTGTTGCCCTGGGATAGAGGAAGTCCCGTAACAAAGTCCAGAGAAAGGTGTGACCATGGCCTTCGAGGAACAGGTAAGGGGATGGAGCAGTCCCTGGGGTCGCTGGCGTGTCGACTTTCCCTGGTTGCACACAGGGCAGGCCTCAACATAGACCTGCACGTCCTTCTTGATGGACGGCCACCAAAGCCGCCGTCGGAGGAACTCCAGTGTGCGAGCACTGCCAGGATGGCATGTCAAGGGCGACTCATGACCCCACTGCAAGACGCGGGCCCGAACCGAGAGGAGCATTACAGGCGACCGGCAGGACCACCGCCTGGATCGGGCTCATGGGCAAGAGCTTCTCGTACCCTCTTTCTAGTTCCCACTGAAGAGGTGCGGCGATCCTAGACCTCGGAATAATCGATGCCAAGGGCTTCTCTTGTACCTCGGGGAGAATAGACTCGAGACAGAGCATCCCGGCTTGACGTTCTTGGTGCCAGGTCGGTAAGTCAGGATGAACTGGAATCGATTAAAGAAAAGGGACCATCGTGCTTGCCGAGGGTTCATCCGCTTAGCCTGTTGGAGATATTCCAGGTTCTTGTGGTCTGTGAGAACCTGGAAAGGGTGCTGAGCCCCCTCAAGCCAATGGCGCCACTCTTCCAATGCCAGTTTAACCGCAAGCAACTCTAGATCCCCCATGTGGTAGTTGCGCTCGGCCTCAGACAGGCGACGAGACATGAAGGCACAAGGGTGTAATCTCCCATCCGCACCCCTCTGAGACAGGACGGCTCCCACCCCCCACCTCTGAGGCGTCCACCTCCACCACGAAAGGTCTCTCTGGGTCAGGGGTCACCAGAATCGGAGCAGAAGTGAAGCGGCGCTTGAGATCCTCGAAGGCCCCTGCTGCTTCCCGGACCCCAGTGAATCTTGGTCCCTCCTCCCTTGGTAAGCGTCGTCAAGGGGGCTACCACCGAGCTGAAATTCTTAATGAACTTCCGATAGAAGTTAGAAAAGCCAATGAACCGTTGAACCTCCTTGACCGTGGCAGGTGTGGGCCAATCGTGGACCGCCTTGACCTTCTTGGGATCCATCTCTAGGTGCCCGGGAGTGACAATAAACCCGGAAACTGAGTCTGAGAAACATGAAATTCACACTTCTCAGGCTTAACGTAGAGGTGATTGTCAAGGAGCCTCTGGAGAACCCGGCTAACATGCCCCTCATGCTCCTTCAGTGACCTCGAGAAGATGAGGATATCGTCCAGGTAACGAAGCGAACAGATTAAGCATATCCCGGAGAACATCATTAATCAGGGCTTGGAATACTGCGGGGGCATTGGTGAGCCCGAACGGCATCACCCGATATTCATAGTGTCCCGCGGGCGTGTTGAAACGCCGTCTTCCATTCGTCTCCTGGCCGGATCCGCACGAGATGGTAAGCATTGCGGAGATCCAGCTTAGTAAAAATGGAAGCCCCTTGAAGCAGCTCAAAAGCAGTGGCCATGAGAGGAAGAGGGTATCGATTCGAACCGTGATCTTGTTGAGTCCCCGGTAATCAATACAAGGCCTCAGACCCCGTCTTTCTTTTCAACAAAAAAGCCCGCCCCAGCCGGGGAAGTAGAGGCATAGATGAGGCCGGCTGCCAAGGACTCCTTAATGTAGGTGTCCATAGCTGCGTGCTCGGGAGGACAAGGAAAGATCCGACCTCTAGGAGGGCAGCACCCAGGGAGTAGATCAATGGCACAGTCATAAGTGCGATGAGGCGGTAAGGCAGTAGCCCGGGCCTTGCTGAACACTGCTTTGAACCGATGGTAAACACTGGGGACTCGGGAGACGTCAACAGACTCTTGAAACTGGGTACTAGGGGCTGAGGAACTCTGAAGCATGCAGGTGAGTTGGCAAGTGGGACCCCAGCTAAGAATGGTGCCAGTAGGCCAGTCGATCTGGGGATTATGTCTGCATAGCCAAGGGTGACCCAGGATGATAGGATACTCGGGAGAGTCAATGAGATAGAAGGTCTCCTCCTGCTGGTGTTGAGAGATGGTAAGTCGCAGGGACTGAGTCGCCTCAGTAACTTTTCCTGGTTCCAGAGGTCTGCCATCTAAGGCTGTAACTGCCTGGGGTTGAGGAAGTAGTTGGGTGGGATCTTAAGTTCCTTAGCCAAGGTTACATCCATAAAATCACCTGCGGCACCGGAATCGATCATAGCCTGGACCCGATGCTGGTGGCCCTCCCAGGACAGAGTGGCTGGAATAGCTAGGACCGCGTTAGTAGGGAGGAGCTCTAATTTTCCCCATCACAACCCTCCTGTAGCTGGGCGGGGACAGGCGTTTCCCGAAAGCTCGGGGGCAAGTGGAGCGGAAGTGGCCGGCAACCCCGCAGTAGAGGCACCGGCCGCTCCCTCATGCGACGTTCCCTTTCGTTGGAAGAAAGCCTGGAACGGCCTAACTGCATGCTCTCCGGGGGAATCCTGGGGCAGTTCAGGAGCCGGGGCAGCTCTGAATGACGGAGTCCAAACAGGAGAAACAGAGCTGCTCAGAGGAACTTGGGACTGAGACACCTGACGGCGAGCCCGTTCTCCGCTCTCTTAGACGATTGTCCAGGCGGATGGCCAAGGCTATGAGGGACTCGAGATCTTCAGCTGGTTCACGGGTGGCTAACTCATCTTGAAGGGGCTCAGATAACCCTCCCTGAGCAGACCCTCAGCGCTTCATCATTCCATCCGCTCCTTGCTGCTATGGTTCGAACTCAATGGCAAAATCTGCCGTGCTTCGGGGGGCCCTGACGGAGAGACAGTAGGCGCTTGAAGCCTCCCGCCCACTGACAGGATGATCGAACACCCGCTTGAACTCTTCTACAAATGCAGCGTGGGAGTCACAACAGGCCTCCTGGGACTGCCACACCGCAGAGGCCCAGGCGAGCGCCTTGTCTGAAAGAAGGGTAATGAGGTAGGCAATCTTGGAGACGGTCTGTGGGAAAACTTGAGGGTTGGAGCTCGAAGGTGAGGGAGCATTGGGTGAGGAAACCCTGACAAGAGCTTGGATCCCCAGAAAAGGGCTTGGGAGGTGGTAGTCGGGGCTCCGCCAACTGAGAAGGCCTGTCGTCACTGGGAGGTGACCGGGGGAAGGGGAGAACCAAGGAGGCGTTCAAAGAGCTGGTGAAGGGAACTCATCATTTCGGCCAGGAGTTGAGAATGTCTAGCCATCAGCTCCTCTTGTCGGCTGAGAACGGCTTCATGGCGCTGGAAAGAAGCCTCTGTCGAATGATCACCGCCAACAGGTCCTGGGAACTGAGTGTTTCTGGGTCCATGATTGACTTGGTTATTCTGTCACAAGCCGGGCTAGAACTCCGGTCTCAAATGTGTGAGAGCTGGGGGTACTACCCCTTGCCACAGAGGAGATGTTGTAGGACCCAAATGAAACACCCCAGGCAAAACTCCAGGTAAGTAGATTTAATGTTCAAAACAGGAGGCAAAAACAAAACAACTCCCCGAGGGGAAAAAACAAACAAAAGATAACCGAATAACTTACTAGGACTGATACGGTGGGAAGCAGGAGACACATAGACAGGACGCAATAACCAAGTGAGAAACAAGGGGAAAACACACAGCTAAAATACTCAAGGGGAAACAAGGCACAGGTGACATAGATAAGCTAATTAGGACACATGAGGAAAAACTAAGGCAAAGGGGAACACAGCTGACCTCTAGAGGCCAGGAGACAAACAGGGGAAGCAGGAAGCTGACACAGACACTTGTAGAATCTATGCCGATGCTCACTGAAGCTGTTCTGGCGGCTCATGGTGACCCAACGCCTTATTAAGACACTTTATGTTGGTGTTTCCTTTATTTTGGCATTTACCTGTAGGTAGTTAGCTTGCAAACAATCTAGCCATTGTTAGCTTACTGCTGCATGCTTTAACACAAACACTGAGTGATTTAAATCTTATGGAAACGAATAATTTATTCTAAACGTCAAGTAATTTCATTTACTTTTGGGAAGAGTTCACCATAATAGGAATTAGGACTCACTTAAAACTAAGTTTGGTGATTTTTTTGTAGAAGAATTCATCAACACCCTCATCCACTTTTCCCAGGAGGTCGTTCTTCTCCACTTCTGGTGGTGGAGAGGTGCAGATTGGTTCCCGCTGAAAACCCCAGAAATATGTAGGCCTACATCAAGCCATACTCAATATCATACAGAATAGTAGGTAGACATAGAAAGAGAGAAAGAGGGAGAAAGAGAGGGGGAATAAGAGAGAGGGGTCAGGTGGAAGGCCTCTTACTGGTGCTCGGCTAGGGTTGGCCCTCTTTTTCGGTTTGGGGCGGAGCTTGGTGTGATGCTCTAGCTTTCGGGCCTCCATAGTGGGCAGCTCGCCAAAGTACGTCGGCTTCTTGTCCAATGGGGGAGGATGGGGCGGGTCTTCCTCATGTATAGGCACTTCTTCCAGGGCCTTGTCCAAGTCAAACTCCATTTCTGATGGACAAGAACAACCATAAATAGATGAGGTAAAACCAAACCTCTCTCATTCCAAGTTGCTGAAATACTACATTACTACTGTACTGTAATCTAAATCTATTTGAGCAGATCTACTGTACCCGGGATGTAGAACATAACCTCACCAAAGGCCACAGATACAGGCCGCAGCATCCTGCAGAGAATGCTCTTCCTCTTGGACTTGGGTGTCATCCGCAGGTCACAAACACAGTCAAGAAAAAACAGTCAGCCAGTGAGTCATGCTTCAGTACAGCAGATGGGCATCACAAGCCTTCATAGCAGAAGGGACCAGTCTTAGTTACCACACAGGTGTCCATCTCCTCCAGCCTCTCAGCATGGTGCTGCCTCTGCTCCTGGGTCTGGGCCTCAGGTTGGAGGACCGTCTCCTCCAGCACCTCCGTCTCTTTGAGCTCCTGGTGGAGAAGAGGCTGCGGTTTCCTGGTCAGGTGTTCTGCCTGGGGTGGGGAGGGAAGAAAAGCCATACACTGTCAGTGTTCACCAGTATTTACACTGTCAGTGTTTCTTCACCAGTATTTGCTTTGATGTGGTGCAGAAGTGCCCTAATCAGGATTAAAAGTAATTTAAGCAAAAATGCATTATTGTCTGTGTGTGTGTGTGTATATATATATATATATATATATATATATACACACACACACACACACACACACACACACACACACACACACACACACACACTACCAGTCAAAAGTTTGGAACCACCTACAGTGAGGGAAAGAAGTATTTGATCCCCTGCTGATTTTGTACGTTTGCCCACTGACAAAGAAATAATCAGTCTATAATTTGAATGGTAGGTTTATTTGAACAGTGAGAGACAGAATAACAACAAAAAAATCCAGAAAAACGCATGTCAAAAATGTTATAAATTGATTTGCATTTTAATGAGGGAAATAAGTATTTGACCCCCTCTCAATCAGAAAGATTTCTGGCTCCCAGGTGTCTTTTATACAAGTAACGAGTTGAGATTAGGAGCAGACTCTTAAAGGGAGTGCTCCTAATCTCAGCTTGTTACTTGTATAAAAGACACCTGTCCACAGAAGCAATCAATCAGTCAGATTCCAAACTCTCCACCATGGCCAAGACCAAAGAGCTCTCCAAGGATGTCAGGGACAAGATTGTAGACCTACACAAGGCTGGAATGGGCTACAAGACCATCGCCAAGCAGCTTGGTGAGAAGGTGACAACAGTTGGTGCGATTATTCGCAAATGGAACAAACACAAAAGAACTGTAAATCTCCATCGGCCTGGGGCTCCATGCAAGATCTCACCTCGTGGAGATGCAATGATCATGAGAACGGTGAGGAAGCAGCCCAGAACTACACGGGAGGATCTTGTCAATGATCTCAAGGCAGCTGGGACCATAGTCACCAAGAAAACAATTGGTAACACACTACGCCGTGAAGGACTGAAATCCTGCAGCGCCCGCAAGGTCCCCCCTGCTCAAGAAAGCACATATACAGGCCCGTCTGAAGTTTGCCAATGAACATCTGAATGATTCAGAGGAGAACTGGGTGAAAGTGTTGTGGTCAGATGAGACCAGAATCGAGCTCTTTGGCATCAACTCAACTCGCCGTGTTTGGAGGAAGAGGAATGCTGCCTATGACCCCAAGAACACCATCCCCACCGTCAAACATGGAGGTGGAAACATTATGCTTTGAGGGTGTTTTTCTGCTAAGGGGACAGAACAACTTCACCGTATCAGAGGGACGATGGACATGTACCGTCATATCTTGGGTGAGAACCTCCTTCCCTCAGCCAGGGCATTGAAAATGGGTCGTGGATGGGTATTCCAGTATGACAATGACCCAAAACACACGGCCAAGGCAACAAAGGAGTGGCTCAAGAAGAAGCACATTAAGGTCCTGGAGTGGCCAGTCTCCAGACCTTAATCCCATAGAAAATCTGTGGAGGGAGCTGAAGGTTCGAGTTGCCAAACGTCAGCCTCGAAACCTTAATGACTTGGAGAAGATCTGCAAAGAGGAGTGGGACAAAATCCCTCCTGAGATGTGTGCAAACCTGGTGGCCAACTACAAGAAACGTCTGACCTCTGTGATTGCCAACAAGGGTTTTGCCACGAAGTACTAAGTCATGTTTTGCAGAGGGGTCAAATACTTATTTCCCTCATTAAAATGCAAATCACTTTATAACATTTTTGACATGCGTTTTTCTGGATGTTTTTGTTGTTATTCTGTCTCTCACTGTTCAAATAAACCTACCATTAAAATTATAGACTGATCATGTCTTTGTCAGTGGGCAAACGTACAAACTCAGCAGGGGATCAAATACTTTTTTCCCTCACTGTACCTATTCAAGGGTTTTTCTTTATTTTTACTATTTTCTACATTGTAGATAATGAAGACATCAAAACTATGAAATAACACATATGGAATCATGTAGTAACCAAAAAAGTGTTAATCAAATCAAAATATGTTTTATATTTGAGATTCTTCAAATAGCCATCCTTTGCCTTGTTGACAGCTTTGCACACTCTTGGCACAAGGTGTGCCTTGCTAAAAGTTAATTTTTTGAATTTATTTCCTTCTTAATGCGTTTGAGCCAATCAGTTGTCTTGTGACAAGGTATTAATATTAATATTAATATGCCATTTAGCAGACGCTTTTATCCAAGGTGACTTACAGTCATGTGTGCATACATTTTTACGGTAGGGTCACAGAAGATAGCCATATTTGGTAAAAGACCAAGTCCATATTATGGCAAGAACAGCTCAAATAAGCAAAGAGAAACGACAGTACATCACTACTTTAAGACATGAAAGTCAGTCAATATGGAACATTTCAAGAACTTAGAACGTTTCTTCAAGTGCAGTCGCAAAAACCATCAAGCGCTATGATGAAACTGGCTCGAATGAGGACCGCCACAGGAATGGAAGATCCAGAGTTACCTCGTCAAAAGTTTGGACACACCTACTCATTCCAGGGTTTTTCTTTATTTTTACTATTTTCTACATTGTAGAAAAATAGTGAAGACATCAAAACTATGAAATAACACATATGGAATCATGATTCTTCAAATAGCCACCCTTTGCCTTGATGACAGCTTTGCACACTCTTGGCATTCTCTCAACCAGCTTCATGAGGTAGTCACCTGGAATGCATTTCAATTAACAGGTGTGCCTTGTTAAAAGTTAATTTGTGGAATTTATTTCCTTCTTAATGCGTTTGTGCCAATCACATTTCAAGAACTTAGAAAGTTTCTCCAAGTGCCGTCACAAAAACCACCATTCGCTATGATGAAACTGGCTCTCTTGAGGACCGCCACAGGAATGGAAGACCCAGAGTTACCTCTGCTGCAGAGGATAAGTTCATTAGAGGTACCTCAGAAATTGCAGCCCAAATAAATGCTTCACAGAGTTCAAGTAACAGACACATCTCAACATCAACTGTTCAGAGGGGACTGTGTGAATCAGGCCTTCATGGTCGAATTGCTGCAAAGAAACCACTACTAAAGGACACCATAAAGAAGAAGAGACTTGCTTGGGCCAAAAAACACAAGCAATGGACATTAGACCGGTGGAAATGTGTCCTTTGGTCTGGAGTCCAAATTGGAGATGTTTGGTTCCAACCGCTGTGTCTTTGTGAGACGCGGTGTGGGTGAACGGATGATCTCCACATAAATAAATCACAGACAGTGTCACCAGCAAAGCACCCCCACACCATAACACCTCCTCCTTCATGCTTTACGGTGGGAACTACACATGTGGAGATCATCCGTTCACCCACACCGCGTCTCACAAAGACACAGCAGTTGGAACCAAACATCTCCAATTTGGACTCCAGACCAAAGGACACATTTCCACCGGTCTAATGTCCATTGCTTGTGTTTTTTGGCCCAAGCAAGTCTCTTCTTCTTTATGGTGTCCTTTAGTAGTGGTTTCTTTGCAGCAATTCGACCATGAAGGCCTGATTCACACAGTCCCCTCTGAACAGTTGATGTTGAGATGTGTCTGTTACTTGAACTCTGTGAAGCATTTATTTGGGCTGCAATTTCTGAGGTACCTCTAATGAACTTATCCTCTGCAGCAGAGGTAACTCTGGGTCTTCCATTCCTGTGGCGGTCCTCAAGAGAGCCAGTTTCATCATAGCGAATGGTGGTTTTTGTGACGGCACTTGGAGAAACTTTCTAAGTTCTTGAAATGTGATTGGCACAAACGCATTAAGAAGGAAATAAATTCCACAAATTAACTTTTAACAAGGCACACCTGTTAATTGAAATGCATTCCAGGTGACTACCTCATGAAGCTGGTTGAGAGAATGCCAAGAGTGTGCAAAGCTGTCATCAAGGCAAAGGGTGGCTATTTGAAGAATCATGATTCCATATGTGTTATTTCATAGTTTTGATGTCTTCACTATTTTTCTACAATGTAGAAAATAGTAAAAATAAAGAAAAACCCTGGAATGAGTAGGTGTGTCCAAACTTTTGACTGGTACTGTATATATATACACACACATATATATATGTGTGTGTATGTATGTGTGTGTGTGTGTGTGGGGGGGGGGGGAGAAATAGAGAGAAAGAGTCTATTTTAGGATACAGTACTGACCAGAGTGTTTTGGGAACGGGACAGAGATTCCAGGATCTCATCCACGATACGGTCTGAGAGGAAGGACGCCATACTGAGCTTCACTTCACTGTGTGACAGAGAGGAGAACATGAGCCAGATACTACCTCTCTACTACCAGCACTGTATCAAGACTGGGCTGCACATAGTTACAGACTATGTTACAGCAGTTTTCTGAGAGTGACGTTTGCGTACATTGCACGGTTATCAGCTAAGGCTATGTGACATAATCATAATCAATTATTTCACTAGGTCTAGCACATCTTACACAGAGCAGATCACAATGAACTGATTCAGTTTGAATTCACATGAACTGATACCGTCTACATTTGAAATGATTTACCCCCACCGCCCTTATCTGTTGAAGTTTACTTGTGACGGGCACAAAGCAGGTAATGTCCGGGGTCAGCAGGACTACCATTGGACCAGACCCCAGCGTGAATCTTTGTTTTTGGAGATATTATTGTTTTGTAGTTGTTTTCCTCTCCTTAGTTGAATGCACTTGTTGTTAGTCACTCTGTATGAGAACATCTGCTAGCTATCTTGACCAGGCCCGTCTTGACCAGGTCCTGTGGTGATCACCTGATCTTGTTGATGATGTCGACTCCTGACTGTTCCAGTAGTGTGGTGGTGATGAAGCTACAGGGGACGGTCATCCTGCCTGCGCCGGCCTTCATCAGCTCCTGGTGCAGGTTGCTCCTCATCATCACATGGGGACAGAGGCCTTCAGCTGTGTCAACCATAGACTGCAACAACGTCTGGATCAAAGAGAGAGAGAGAGAGAGAGAAAGAGTGGGAGAGAGAGAAAAGAGGGGTTGGCAAGAACATTGCGCTAGCTTATGTCAAATTCACAGTTGCTGCAAGGCCTAGGGCAGTGTCAAATTGCATAGTTTTGTTCATGCCCAATCACACGCACACCTGATTCAACAACTCGATTAATCATCAAGCACATGACCAGTTTAAATCAGGTGTGGACTTGTGTGGGACTAGAACAAAAACATCCAACTTCGAGGACTTGAGAATCACTAGACTATGTTATTCACTAAGATAAATCAACACCAAAAATATCTAGTTTGAAAAATACTGTTAAAGACATTTCGCATTTACTGCTGTGTTGACTGTTGCGTACCTGTAGCTGCTCATCCATGACCTTGGCCATCTCTCCTGCCATGGACTCCAGCTTGTCCTGAATGGGGCCGCCCATGCCACCAAGAGAGCCCCTCACGTGGTACAGGTTGGGCAGCAGCTAGATAGATGAACAGGGTATGGAAGATGGGAGAAAAAAGAGAACAAGAGGGGAAGAGGCAAAAATAGATGACTGTTCTCTTTTCTCATCTAAACATTTGAGTTTGAGGTTTCTCTTTTTCTGTATTCTTGTATTTCAAAATGTTATTTAACCAGGATGTCCCACGTAGAGTTTGATATTAATGTTTACCCTGTCATTTTTGTCTCTCTAGATCAAGGTTTGTTAATCCACGTTCTATCACTTCTGCGTTCATACTGTATGTTCTAGCGGTTCTATGAGAACAATATGTCTGGTTCTCAGCTCACTCTTTTGGAGTTCCTGGCATCCTTCATGAGGTTCTTGGCCACCTTCATGTCCTCCTGGATGACGTCGGTCTCTGTGTACCTCAGGGAGTTCAGGTGGTCCTGCACCTTTACACAGATCATGTCCATCATCTGGAGCAGCAGAAGGCAGGAGGGGTCAGAGGTCATCAGAGGACGTAATATTTTATTTATTTTTATTTTTATTTTAGTAATGTAATGGTTTATGGTCATTCAACATTTAAAAGACGTAGTATGTAACTTTAATTTCTCCAGTGGAAACTCAATGTACTATTAACATTTATCCAAAAAGTGCAGAGACCAATAAAAGTTACAGATCAAACAGATTTAAACAGACGGGTCACCTGTTGTGTGGTTGTCGTGACAATGCCTTGCTGGAGCCGGTAAGCTTGCTCTTGGAGGTATTTTCGAGTCTCGTGGTTCCTTAGGAGATACTGCTCCATCTGCAGGGTAATTGATTTGAACAGATTGATACAAATAAATAAATAAATAATAATATCTAAGAATTGTTTTCATTCATACAGATAGCCTGGAAATGTGACCGTTTTTGCATTCAACACTGCTATCGATGCCTTGTTATCAATGACAATTGCCATCAATTCTGTCATCAGTTAATATCCACCATGCAGACAAATGTAAACTTTGACCTTTAGTAGGGCGTCCTCTGTTTTCTCAGGGCTGGCCTTGAGGGCCTGGGCTGCATCGATGATGGGGATGGGCATGAAGCGGATGGTGTGGTTCCTGAAAGAGACAGAGAGGGTAACAGTACTCTATATGTAGCTAAGTGTATGCCTACTCACATATCCTAACCAAAATATCCATGTGAAGAAGTGCAGAGGAGTATAAATGAATAGAATAAATTGTGACACAGATACATACTTTTCTAGAGCAGCTGCCACATCCTGGAGGCCTTGTAGGCTGACATTGTTTTTGTCCCACATAACTGTCCTGTACAAACGCATAACAGATGACAATGAAGAACAATAGAATACAGTAGAATCAATCTTATGCAGTATTGGAAGTTGGCGCAGTTGACCCTAGTGGATCTCTTCTTGAGTCATGACCTCTCACCGGAGCTTGGTGTTGATCTGTAGGGCCTTGGCCAGCATCTTGGCCCCCATGTCTCCCATGCCGTTGCCACTGATGTCCACCCGGATCAGGCTGGTGTTGCTGCCCAGAGCGTTCAGCACGATGGAGAGATCTCCCTTCAGCTTGGAGTCGGCCAGGGAGAGGGACGTCAGGGGCTAAGTGACAAAGAGGTTAGTTGAACAATGGTAATGAAGGGTTAGACAAATGTTGATGCTAAGCTGTTATGGCTAAGTATCACCATAAGAGCTGACTCACCGATTCCTCCTCCTGTATCATGTGCACCAGGTTGTCTAAGACTTGAGACAAATTTCTGTGGGAAGACATGCACACTTTGTTACATTCCAGACAGAGAGGACGCTACAAACAGCAGGATATTAAAGTGACAGGTTAATAAAAAAGTAAGTCCCGTACTTGGACTTGATGTTATTGAAGTTCTTGCCCAGTGAGAGGTGGCGGATGGAGCGATTTTTGGCCAGCCACACCAAGAGAGTGGTCAGGTCTGAATCCAAACCTGAGCATCATATATAACACAATATTAAGTCAAAATCAAGGTATACAACGTTCAAAATCAATACAATGTCTACTCAGGCCTCACCGTTGTCTGAGATGTCCAGGCTGGAGATGTTGGGAATCTCAGCTATGCAGCCCTCCAGAATCTGAGAGCCTCCAGATCTTAGCTGAAGTAATAGAGAGAAACAAAAACAAAACATTTAGAGAAAGGATAGCAATTGCAATCAGGATAATATCCATACATGTATTTTGGTGATGCCATTCAGGGTACATAAGTAAATAACGTTAAGTAATTCAGAACATCAACCCAAATAATAAAGGGGTTTCAAGACATTTTATTTTAGAATTTGATTTCAGAGTAGACTTCCCCTTTAATTTCTCCCTCAGAGATTCAGGTAAGTGTGCCAGGGCCAAGGCAGTAGTTCAGCCTCTTACCTCAGAGCTGCTGAGATCCAGTGACACTTCACTGAGATTAGGATTGCAGCCAAGACCTAGTAAAAGTGCTCTGAGGAGAAAGAAACTCATTCAAGCTCAACCGACTTCTTTTCTATTCAGTTAAATGACTAAAGCAGGCTGAAGTATGCAGGCGGTAAAGAGTTGGTGTGGTTAGACTGCTTTCTTGTTCACAGCAACTTTAAGTAAATGTCTCTATACTACTTACTTTTTCTTTTAAAAATTAAGCAAAAATACTGTATACAAAAATAATAATACGCTGAATGTCAACGACTTCCTGTCTAAAAGATACATCACTAACCATTTATAGACATGTACATTTTCTCCAGGAATATTCTCCAGTTTTCTATATCATATTTTCATTCTTGGTGTAATACACTTAAATGGAGCAAATGGCATAAATGGAGCAGACTGCAAGCTCACTTGAGTGCCTCCAGAGGGAGTTTGGTTCCAGATAGGTTGACACTGCTCAGCGCCAGTGCTGTGCCAAAGAACTGCTTGAAGGAATGCGGCACATCTTTACTTCTCCTGTGGGTTCAAAAAGAATACCAGCACACTTTGAGACACTTTGAGCAGTATATGACACATGGACATAGAAAGCAACAGCAACTATTGAGCGACAGGCTTATTTTAGCATAAGCAAGAGATTTTGTTGTTGTATGGCTCACCTGTGAGAGAAAACGCTCTTAGACATGTTAAGCACTGAGAGGTGCTTGAGAGAACCTCGTAGAAGTGAAGTGCAGACCTGGAAGACAGGAGTTGAGCATCTGAATAACATGGACCAGTCAAGTCACATCACAGCTTTTCTCCAAACTCACAGTCTAGGGAACTACAGACAGTATTTTACAAAATGGACTGGCCATTTGCATAGCAACAAATATAACAACAAGATCCATAAATATAACTGTATAAAAAGCTAATCGTTTTTTTTTCAATTGATAATAGTGATATTAAAAGCAGACGGTATGATACTTATAAACAGTGCTCACATGACGTCCGAATATGCCATGTTCACTTTCATTGCATATTATTACAATTAAACTAATCTACTTAATGTAGATTATTGATTATGTTTAGAATATCCATGTAATGTGCCCATAAAAAGGGTTAAAGTCCCATTGTCCCATCATTGCCTAGCGATAGCAGTGTGAATTTTTCTTAGGATTGGATGAGGGTTCACTCACTTGGTCCAGACAGCAGTCACTGTTGGACAGATCCAGAGTTACTAGACTGTTAGGTTGACCCAGGAAATTGTACAGATTCTGTGAATAGCGTCAGATAAATTATGAAGAGAACAACAGAAAATACTGAGTACAATGAAGGGGGAATTATGTCTATGGAATACACTTAATATTTCAAATTCTATTTCACACCATTTCTGTGTCCTGTGTGAAAAATATATGAAAGCCAGGACAGAACATTTAAGATTTTGATGATGTTGCCAATACAACACTGATCTAAGATCAGTTTTGCACTCCCTCCCCTTATTATTAAGATTAGGCTTTGTGGAGTGTTAGCTGATCTGTGCCTAGCAACTTCTACCAGGAGATGTACATACTGAGAGATCGTCTCCTCGGAGTGAGTTCCCACAGAGGTCCAGGTGTGTGATGGTAGTGGGGACAACAGGGTTGGCACTCAGCGCCTGGGCAAGACTGTTAACCCCTGACAACACATACACAGGAAGTTCAGAGGAAATGACATAATACATGATATTTGTCAAGTAAATTGGTTATGAATTTACAATACCTTTTTGCGATATGGAAGTCTTTGAAAGGTTCAAATGCTTGAGACCCATTGGGAGTTTGGCTAGCTGTGCACTGAGAGCAGATAGACCTAGAAAAAAAAAGTGCATTCCTAACTTATGAACAAACTTAAACCTCTCATGAACTTGAAGCTTTGAGACACAAATTTGGCCATTGAGACGATCCATGCCAATGTAGGACAGAATACTAGAAGCTAGAATTCTAGATTAGTGCAGTATCCTATATATCTAATCATTGAATATCACTGAATATCATTAAATAGAAAGAAAAAAAAATTTCTGCAGGGAGTTTGTTGTACCCTTGTCCTCCAGGGAGTTGTTTGTGAGGTTGAGGGTGTGAAGGACAGAGGCAGGGTTGTAGGCCAGAGCGTTGGCTAGCTTCTGTGCGAAATCACTGTGAAAATATAAAGAAAAGACACAGCTCTACATAATCCCCAAAACACTCCTTACCCCAGGATACTTCAAATTGTTACTATCTTGGAGTATAAAGAAAAAGGAGCACTCTGTTTCTGCGTAAATCTGATAGATTTATTGACGGGACAAAAAAAAACAGGCTTACGTTTCAGCATGAATCGCCTTCATCAGAGCCTATTGCAAACCTAGTGTTTGTTTGTCCCGTCAATAAATCTATCAGATTTACGCAGAAACAGAGTGCTCTTTATTCTTCCGGATAGACACCAGTTGAAGTATCCTGGGGTAAGGAGTGTTTTGGGGATTTTTAAGCCCCCTTTTTCGTTTGGGCTGGGTTGAAGCGCGTTTGGATATACCTTTTTTACACAGCTCTACATAAGTTCTCTCAGGATTTTCGACATGAAGTGCATTTCTGATAATAGTCAGAATCATGTGTTTATCTAATGTGTGAGCTTGCTCCCTTAGCTTCACACTGGACAGCATGCATGGACTGTGGCTGCGTTCGAGAGCAGGATTCATTGTGAAACTGTGCGTGTGTGTGTTTGTGCGTGTGTGTGTTTTGTGTGTACACCCGCATCTGTGTGTGTTGGATGGTGGATAAGATAAAGCCTGTAGAACATATTACCAGTGCTTAGTGCTCACCTTCTGAGACCGGCATTCTCTAAAACCAGCTCCTCTAAGCGACTAGAGCGGGCCACAACTCGCAGGATTTGTTCACACACATCTGTGGACTGCAAGGAAACACTTTAGTGTGAAAAGTAGCAAGCTCAGGCTTGTGTAAACACAGATGCATAACTTACTGTACAAAAACAAAAACCTTTAAATGCATAAACACACACACACGAATGCAAACACACAAGGACAAATGCCACATGTACACATTCACACACACACCTCCTATGACTAAGTATCAGCAGCAGTCACACCATCCCTGACTAATAAGCGCTTGTTGACATCTCATCCTCATGCCTCCTCTCTGCCTGCCACCACCAGAACACACACTCCTTTATATACACAGCTGTCCTCTTCCTGCTGTGGCCAGTGTGCCCTTTACAAAGTGTGTTCAGCCACACTCGGAGGATAGTGGAAGTTATATAATAAAGAATGGTTTCAATAAAAATAAGCACTTATTGAAAGTCTTACAATGTATTATAACTGCATCATAATTAGTGCTGAGTGATTAGTGCTTTTTGAGGTCGGTTAGGTTTCGGTAAGATTATTAAACATTTTCACGGTTTTCGATTCCGATATATATATATTTTTTTACATTAGATGCACTATGTATTATGTGGGTTGAACAACACAGAATAAAACAATTAATAAAAGTCCCATGATGGTAGTGACAGCCCATTACGGCTTATCACTTATTAACATTACTTTACTTTAACATATAGAGTACAAATCAAAGGTTTGGACACACCTACTCATTCAAAGGTTTTTCTTTATTTGTACTATTTTTCACATTGTAGAATAATAGTGAAGACATCAAAACTATGAAATAACACATATGGAATAGTGTAGTAACCAAAAAAGTGTTAAACATATCAAAATATATTTTATATTTGAGATTCTTCAAATAGCCACCCTTTGCCTTGATGACAGCTTTGCACACCCTTGGCATTCTCTCAACCAGCTTAATGAGGTAGTCACCTGGAATGCATTTCAATTAACAGGTGTGCCTTCTTAAAAGTTAATTTGTGGAATTTCTTTCCTTCATAATGCGTTTGAGCTAATCAGTTGTGTTGTGACAAGGTAGGGGTGGTATACAGAAGAAAGCCCTATTTGGTAAAAGACCAAGTCCATATTATGTCAAGAACAGCTCAAATAAGCAAAGAGAAACAACAGTCCATCATTACTTTAAGACATGAAGGTCCGTCATTACTGACAATTTCAAGAACTTTGAAAGTTTCTTAAAGTGCAGTCGTAAAAACCATCTATGATGAAACTGGCTCGAATGAGGACCGCCACAGGAATGGAAGACCCAGAGTTACCTCTGCTGCAGAGGATAAGTTAAATAGAGTTACCTGCCCAAATAAATGCTTCACAGAGTTCAAGTAACAGACACATCTCAACATCAACTGTTCAGAGGGGACTGTGTGAATCAGGCCTTCATGGTCGAATTGCTGCAAAGAAACCACTACTAAAGGACACCAATAAGAAGAAGAGACCTGCTTGGGTCAAGAAACACGAGCAATGGACATTATTGGAGATTTTTGGTTCCAACCGCCGTGATTTTGTGAGACACGGTGTGGGTGAACGGATGATCTCCGCATGTGTAGTTCCCACCGTAAAGCATGGAGGAGGAGGTGTTATGGTGTGGGGGTGCTTTGCTGGTGACACTGTCTGTGATTTATTTAGAATTCAAGGCACACTTAACCAGCATGGCTACCACAGCATTCTGCAGCGATACGCCATCCCATCTGGTTTGGGCTTGGTGGGACTATCATTTGTTTTTCAACAGGACAATGACCCAACACACCTTCAGGCTGTGTAAGGGCTATTTTACCAAGGTGAGTGATGGAGTGCTGCATCAGATGACCTGGCCTCCAATTTTTTTAAATTTTATTTCACCTTTACCAGGTAAGCCAGTTGAGAACAAGTTTTCATTTACAACTGCGACCTGGACAAGATAAAGCAAAGCAGTGCGATAAAAACAACAACACAGAGTTACATATGGGGTAAAAACAAAACATAAAGTCAAAAATACAACTGAAAATATATATACAGTGTGTGCAAACGTAGCAAGTTATAGGCTATAGTGCCAAAATAATTACAATTAGTATTAACACTGGAATGATAGATGTGCAAGAGATGATGTGCAGAGATACTGGGGTGCAAATTAGCAAAATAAATAACAATATGGGGATGAGGTAGTTGGCTGGGCTAATTTCAGATGGGCTGTTTACAGGTGCAGTGATCGGTAAGGTGCTCTGACAACTTATGCTTAAAGTTAGTGAGGGAGATAAGAGTCTCCAGCCTCAGAGATTTTTGCAATTCGTTCCAGTCATTGGCAGCAGAGAACTGGAAGGAATGGCGGCCAAAGGCGGTGTTGGCTTTGGGGATGACCAGTGAGATATACCTGCTGGAGCGCATACTACGCTCCAATCCCCCGACCTCAACCCAATTGAGATGGAGTCGGACGGCAGTGAAGGAAAAGCAGCCAACAAATGCTCAGCATATGTGGAACTCCTTCAAGATAGTTGGAAAAGCATTCCAGGTGAAGCTGGTTGAGAGAATGCCAAGAGTGTGCAAAGCTGTCATCAAGGCAAAGGGTGGCTATTTGAAGAATCTCAAATATAAAATATTTTGATTTGTTTAACATTTTTGTGGTTACTACATGATTCCATATGTGTTATTTGATAGTTTTGATGTCTTCACTATTATTCTACAAGGTAGAAAATAGCAAAAATAAATAAAAAACCCTTGAATGAGTACATTTGACAGGTACTGTATATTACATTTGTTTTATTTGATGACTATCATTTCATTCCAAGTCATCATCTAATCTCTATAGACCTGCTGCCTATGCTGTCTGACAAAATCCCTATTTTAGTACTTCTTCAAAGTATAGTGAACAAAAATATAAACACAACATGTAAAGTGTTGGTCCCATTTTTCATGAGCTAAAATAAAAGATCCCAGAAATGTTCCATACACACAAAAAACATATTTCTTTCTGATTTTGTGCACAAATTTGTTTACATCCCTGTTTCTAAGCATTTATCCTTTGCCAAGATAATCCATCCACCTGACAGGTGTGGCATATCAAGAAGCTGATTAAACAGCATGATCATTACACAGGTGCACCTTGTGCTGGGGACAATAAAAGGCCACTAAAATGTGCAGTTTTGTCACACAACACAATGCCACAGATGTCTCAAGTTTTGAGGGAACGTGCAATTGGCATGCTGACTGCAGGAATGTCCACCAGAGCTGTTGCCAGATAATTAAATGTTAATTTCTCTACCATAAGCTGTTGTTTTAGAGAATTTGGCAGCACGTGTAACCAGCCTCACAACCGCAGGCCACGTGTAACCACGCCAGCCCAGGACCTCCACATCTTGCTTCTTCACATGCGGGATCGTCTCAGACCAGCCACCCGGACAGCCGATGAAACGGAGGAGTATTTCTGTCTGTAATAAAGCCCTTTGGTGGAGAAAAACTCATTCAGATAGGCTGGGCCTAGGTCCCCAGTGGGTGGGCCTGGCTCCCAAATCGGTGGGCCTATGCCCTCCCAGGCCCACCCATGACTGCGCCCCTGCCCAGTCATGTGAAATCCATAGATTAGGGCCTAATGAACTCATTTCAATTGACTGATTTTCCTTATATGAACTGTAACTCAGTAAAATTATTGAAAATTGTTGCGTTTATATTTTTGTTCAGTATAAATAAGGCATACTTTTATGACTGCTGAATAGCAAATATCAAATCACTTAGATCATGCATTTTCAGGTAGAGATCCCTCGTGAAGCAACCATTTCTCAATTCTTCTGTTTCTTCTCCCTCTCTCCGTGTCTGCCCCACACTAACCTAACATTGCAGGCGTAAAATAAACCCCACACAGCCCCACACAGACCAGACAAGTAGGCGTGCAATGGATTATGGTCATTGTAGTTAATTATCACGTTTTCTGTGTGAAACTATGTAGAATATTGGCCTGTTGGAAAATACAACTCCCTACTACATCGCACAGTTCGGGCTTGATCTGATTTATCTCTAGAGAAACTTTGCTAAAAAATGAATGAAATGGAATTAAAATAATTGAACCGACGTTGGTCAATTATTTGTTATAAAATACGAAAAATGATCGACATTTAAGTTAATCGCCCAGCACCAATCATTATGCATTATACCTACAGTACAGGCTTTAAGTAAAGTGTTACCACACTTTCATTTAACTTCAACCTTTCTTCAAGAGTGGCATGCATGTTTCTCCAATTAATATACTTTTCCCCTTCATAAATGTAACATAAAATGGAAAATGTCACCAGCATAGTTCAGTATGAAATGTACCAGTTTGTAGTCCTTTGTGGAGAGCTTGGTGAACCATTGGTTATACTCCAGGACCACAATGATGGCCACCAAATCTCTGGAGGAGAAGTAAACAGCATTGATTATCAAAAATAGAATGGTATAAAGACACTATTGTTCACACAATGTGTACATTTGGCAGCAGTGAAATAAGGAAGTGAAGGTACCTGTTCTCAAGATGTACAAAATCCTGTAGGTTTAGTTCTCTGGTGTCCTGGGTTAGATAGATTGTGTCCACATCCTGTTTGGCAACGTGGAGAGACATGCCCAAGATGGGAATGATTCAAACAATGGCAAAAGTAGCGCTGATATAGCTAAAATAACTGACAGGATGTAAAGCCAGGTCAGAATATTTCAAGAAAGACCATGTTAGGCATCTGTGCTAAAGTTTCCGTCCACATGAATGGACAGTCAGGCTACTGGAGCTCCATGAACTACCCCCCGCTACACTATGATCAAATTAGCAATAGTAACTGAAATGGAAGGAGAAAAACATACTAACCCACTGCACCTCCTCTCTGAATGGCAGACCCAGCTGGTCACAGAGACACCAGTACATGTGGGAGAAACCACCTACGAGAGAATGAGAGGGTGAATACAGAAAGTCAACTATGTTATAGCTGGGATTTTTGTGAAATATGTTCTTTATTATAACGTTACCACATGGCCCTAGGTCTGTGGTGGCCTGGTCCTCCCAGAGAGACTGTAGGGCGGCCGTCCTCTCAGGAGGCTTCAGGGTCAACTTCTTCATCACCTTCCTTCCACAGTGCAGGGGACACACCACAAAATGTCACTTTACCATGTCACCCCACAGGACACACCACACACTGTCTATTTACCATGTCAACTTCTGTCACTCTATCATGTCAGTGCAGAGGACAAAACATACACTGTCACTTTATCATGTTGGACATGAGTAAAGTGAGAGTAGGTGAGTGACCGACTGACTGAGCAAGTGAATGAGTACACAAACAAGTGTATGAGTACACAAGTGAGTGAATGAGTAAGTCACTAATGTATGTGCTTGGATGAGTGAAAGAATAATGAACTGACAATAAAGACAGTAGCAAAGAGAGAGTGACAGAGTAGAGGGGACCTACACTGGGGACAGGCCTGGACAGATCCTGTGTAGACAGGTCCCAATGTGGGCCACCACCTCATCCACATCCTCCACAGAGCCAAGCTTCAGGGACAGCTGGCCTCGGTCATACTCCAACAACAACTGTAGGGGGCGCAACACACAGTGTCAACTGATACTGTCTGTAACATGTTTGGTTTGAACAGAGGTTGTTTCATGTTTAAAGCCAGGACTATTTTACCTGAGTGGGCTTGTTACTAGTGATCCCCTGTATATCCAGGTAATTGAAGGTCTGTTCAATCTGAAACCACAAAACAACAAATGAATCTGCACTATACTCTACCAGAAATGGAAAGAAAGGTATGGAATCACTAAACTGTGGACAATGACATCTTTAAATCAACATCTGAAAATGTTGGAAAACATACAGATAAAATCAAAAACATGTGAGGCACACAAGGACACCTGGACACTTGCTCTTTCACAGCTGTAAAGCCAACATAGACAGCCACAAAGTACAAAGTCACAAACAAGCACTGAGATACACTACATGACCAAAAGGTATGTGGACACAAGCTCGCCGAACATCTCATTCCAAAATCATGGGCATTAATATGGAGTTGGTCCACCCTTTGTTGCTATAACAGCCTCCACTCTTCTGGGAAGGCTTTCCACTAGATGTTGGAACAATGGAATCAAGTCCCTGCAGCATTTAGCCACAAGAGCATTAGTGAGGTCGGGCACTGATGTAGGGTGATTTGGCCTGGCTCGCAGTCGGCGTTCCAATTCATCCCAAAGGTGTTCGATGGGGTTGAGGTCAGGGCTCTGTGTAGGCCAGTCAAGTTTTTCTACACCGATCTCGACAAACCATTTCTGTATGGACCTCGGCTTTGTGCACGGGGGCCTTCCCCAAACTGTTACCACAAAGTTGGAAGCACAGAATCATCTAGAATGTCATTGTATGCTGTAGTGTTAAGATTTCCCTTCACTGGAACTAAGGGTCCTAGCCCGAACCATGAAAAACTGCCCCAGACCATTATTTCTCCTCCACTAAACTTTACAGTTGGCACTATGCATTGGGGCAGGTAGCGTTCTCCTGGCAGCCGCCAAACCCAGATTCGTCCGTCGGACTGCCAGATGGTGAAGCGTGATTCATCACTCCAGAGAACACGTTCCCACTGCTCCAGAGTCCAATGGCGGCGAGCTTTACACCACACTTACACCACGCTTGGCATTGCACATGGTGATCTTAGGCTTGTGTGCGGCTGCTCGGCCATGGAAACCCATTTCATGAAGCTCCCGACGAACAGTTCTTGTGCTGACGTTGCTTCCAGAGGCAGTCTAGAACTTGGTAGTGAGTGTTGCAACCGAGGACAGAACATTTTTATGCACTACGCGCTACAGCACTTGGCAGTCCCGTCAGCTTGTGTGACCTACCACTTCGCGGCTGAGCCGTTGTTGCGCCTAGACGTTTCCACTTCACAATAACAGCACTTACAGTTGACCGGGGCAGCTCTAGCAGGGCAGAAATTTGACGAACTGACTTGTTGGAAAGGTGGCATCCTAGTACGGTGCCACGTTGAAAGTCACAGCTCTTCAGTCAGGCCATTCTACTGCCAATGTTTGTCTATGGAGATTGCATGGCGGTGTGCTCGATTTTATACACGTCAGCAACGGGTGTGGCTGAAATAGCTGAATCCACTCATTTGAAGGGGTGTCCACATACTTTTGTATATATAGTGTAATGGACAAACTCCAAAATAGCCCCCCCACCCCCACCCCACACACACAGCTGGCAGGATGACAGGGGAGAGGGAAAGGAGGTCAAACTAATCCAGAGCTGCTATCTTTCTGATGCTAGAGGACGGGCTGAAAGAGAACAAACCTCCCCCTCCAGCTGTTAAAACCCTCCAATGTCTTTGCTCGGCACCCAAAACTCCAAGGGCAAGATTTACTCCCAGGAACAACTGAGCCTCTGTTTTACACAGAGTGTATAATAATCCAAACACTATTTTACCAGGATACAGGAAAACGAATGCTAAACACTTTAGCCTGTTGGTATAATGCTTTATGTATAACTTGTAATAAGCATATAGCATAGTGTTACCAAAATCACCGCCTCAGTGTTTTACCTTTCCAGAGGTTACGAGTAGAAGACTAAAATACACCCAAAAGAGGAAATAGCATGAATACTTTTAGGGCTCTGCAAATAGTGTAACTTCTCTTCTTTTTTTGAAAGTGCATGGGTTAATGACTAGCAATTGAAGAAGTACAGTGGCTTCAGAAAGTATTCCACACCCCTTGACTTTTTACACATTTTGTCATGTTACAGCCTGAATTGAAAATTGATTACATTTAGATTTTTTGACACTGGCCTACACACAATACCCCATAATGTCAAAGTGGAATTATGTTTTTAGAATTTATTAAAAATCAAAAGCTGAAATGTCTTGAGTCAATAAGTATTCAACCCCTTTGTTATGGCAAGCCTAAATAAGTTCAGGAGTAAACATTTGCTTAACAAGTCACATAATAAGTCGCATGGACTCACTGTGTGCAATAATAGTGTTTAACATGATTTTTGAATGACTACCTCATCTCTGTACACTTTGGATGGTGTATCAATACACCCAGTAACTACAAAGATACAGGCGTCCTTCCTAACTCAGTTGCCCAAGAGGAAGGAAACCGCTCAGGGATTCCACCATGAGGCCAATGATGACTTTAAAACAGTTACAGAGTTTAATAGCTGTGATAGGAGAAAACTGAGGATGGATCACAACATTGTAGTTACTCCACAATACAAACCTAATTGACAGAGTGAAAAGAAAGAAGCCTGTACAGCAGTGGTCGATCTCCAAAGCATTTCTACTTGATCGACAAACATTTCTGTAAAAAGCCCAATGATAAGGCCTTGCGTTCCGATTCAGCTGCCCTGCACGCCAGGTAGGTGAAGTGTTCCGATTTTGAACCATTTCATGTGTCTGAACTCTGCCTTCCCAGCGGGCCCGGAGAGCAAATTAAGTGCATTATCGGCCTAACACTGGCCAATCGGATAGCTCACATTACCGTGTCAGCAGTATCGTAGCAGGCGTAAAAGAAAGCTCCAGCAAAGTTGATGATGTTCATAAGAGTAACAACATTAATTTGTGCATGAGGCAGAAATAATGCGGTGCGACTCGAGTTTCGCCATCAACTGGAAGATGGTGTCCCTTTTTGGTCATTGTCAGCGGAGGAAAGGGAGCGGAGGGATGTTGAGAGGCGGACACTCAGTCTGCTGCTCTCTCCCTCTGCTGAGACTGACCATCAGATGCAGGCACTATCAGACCAGTAAAATAAAAAGCTAATTATTTAAATGTATGCTCACTCAGCTGTGCCTCGCAAGTAATACAACAACTGATCTATTACCAGTATGGTCATATATATATTTTTAAATGGTCTGAACAACAATGCATTGGCAGGGCATTTCAAGCAAAGCCAATATCTGGTGATTATGTATTGGGCCTATAGCCCACTGCACAAACCTCATTGCTACTGTACTGTTTTTAATAGGTTAATGTTGCGTAGGCTTACACTTTTTAAGTCATGTTAAAAACAAATCTGAGCGGTAGATCTTGGGTTGCATTTTGATCAGAAAGTGATCTTGACTCAGAAAAGGTTGGTGACCACTGCTGTACAGAATAAAAATATTCCAAAACATGCACACACAAAAAAAGTGCCAAAGAAATGAACTTTATGTCCTGAATACATTTTGCAATTTAGTCATTTAGCAGACGCTCTTATCCAGAGCGACTTACAGTTTGTAAGTGCATAAATTTTTCATACTGGCCCCCCGTGGGAATCGAACCCACAACCCTGGCGTTGCAAGCGCCATGCTCTACCAACTGAGCTACAGGAGGGCCAGTATGAAAAATACAGTGTTATGTTTGGGGCAAATCCAACACAACACATCACTGAGTACCACTCTTCATATTTTCAAGCATGGTGGTGGCTGCATCATGTTATGGGCATGTTTGTCATCGACAAAGACTAGGGAGTCTTTTTTATGATAAAAATAAACAGAATAGAGCTAAGCACAGGTAAAATCCTAGAGGAAAACCTGGTTCAGTCTGCTTTCCAACAGACACTGGGAGACAAATTCACCTTTCAGCAGGTCAATAACCCAAAACACAGTATTGCTTACCAAGACGACATTGAATGTTCCTAGGTGGCCTAGTTACAATTTGGATTTAAACATGCTTGAAAATCTATGGCAAGACTTGAAAATGGCTATCTAGCAATAATCGGCAACCGACTTGACAGAGCTTGAATAATTTTTTTAAGAATCATGTGCACATTTTGTACAATCCAGTTGTGCAAAGCTCTTAGAGACTAATCCAGAAAGACTCACAGCTGTAATTGCTGCCAAAGGTGATTCTAACATGTATTGACTCAGGGGGTTGAATACTTACAGTTGAAGTCGGAAGTTTACATACACTTAGGTTGGAGTCATTAAAACTCGTTTTTTCAACAACTCCACAAATTTCTTGTTAACAAACTATAGTTTTGGCAAGTCGGTTAGGACATCTACTTTGTGCATGACACAAGTAATTTTTCCAACAATTGTTTACAGACAGATTATTTCACTTATAATTCATTGTATCAGAATTCCTGTGGGTCAGACGTTTACATACACTAAGTTGACTGTGCCTTTAAACGGCTTGGAAAATTCCAGAAAATTATGTCATGGCTTTAGAAGCTTCTGATAGGCTAATTTACATCATTTGAGTCAATTGGAGGTGTACCTGTGGATGTATTTCAAGGCCTACCTTCAAACTCAGTGCTTCTTTGCTTGACATCATGGGAAAATCAAAAGAAATCAGCCAAGACCTCAGAAAAATAATTGTAGACCTCCACAAGTCTGGTTCATCCTTCGGAGCAATTTCCAAATGCCTGAAGGTACCACATTAATCTGTACAAACAATAGTACGCAAGTATAAACACCATGGGACCACGCAGCCGTCATACTGCTCAGGAAGGAGATGCGTTCTGTCTCCTAGAGATGAACGTACATTGGTGCGAAAAGTGCAAATCAATCCCAGAACAACAGCAAAGGACCCTGTGAAGATGCTGGAGGAAACAGGTACAAAAGTAGCTATATCCACAGTAAAACGAGTCCTATATCAACATAACCTGAAAGGCCGCTCAGCAAGGAAGAAGCCACTGCTCCAAAACCGCCATAAAAAAGCCAGACTACGGTTTGCAACTGCACATGGGGACAAAGATACAAAGTACTTTTTGGAGAAATGTCCTCTGGTCTGATGAAACAAAAATAGAACGGTTTGGCCATAATGACCATCGTTATGTTTGAAGGAAAAAGGGGGTACTTGCAAGCCAAAGAACACCATCCCAACCGTGAAGCACGGGGGTGGCAGCATCATGCTGTGGGGGTGCTTTGCTGCAGGAGGGACTGGTGCACTTCACAAAATAGATGGCATCATGAGGAAGGAAATTTATGTGGATATATTGAAGCAACATCTCAAGACATCAGTCAGGAAGTTAAAGCTTGGTCGGGGTCTTCCAAATGGACAATGACCCCAAGCATACTTCCAAAGTTGTGGCAAAATGGCTTAAGAACAACAAAGTCAAGGTATTGGAGTGGCCATCACAAAGCCCTGACCTCAATCCTATAGAAAATTTGTGGGCAGAACTGAAAAAGCATGTGCGAGCAAGGAGGCCTACAAACCTGACTCAGTTACACCAGCTCTGTCAGGAGGAATGGGCCAAAATTCACCCAACTTATTGTGGGAAGCTTGTGGAAGGCTACCCAAAACGTTTGACCCAAGTTAAACAATTTAAAGGCAATGCTACCAGATACTAATTGAGTGTATGTAAACTTCTGACCCACTGGGAATGTGATGAAAGAAATAAAAGCTGAAATAAATCATTCTCTCTACTATTATTCTGACATTTCACATTCTTAAAATAAAGTGGTGATCCTAACTGACCTAAGACAGGGAATTTTTACAAGGATTAAATGTCAGGAATTGTGAAAAACTGAGTTTAAATGTATTTGGCTAAGGTGTATGTAAACTTCCGACTTCAACTGTATCTAATCAAGATATATTAGTGTTTTATTTTTCAGAAATCCTTTACAAATGTTAAAACATTTCTTCCACTTTGACATTACCGAGAATTTTGTGTAGATCGTTGGCAAAAAATGACAATTAAATCCATTTAAATCCCACTTTGTAACACAACAAAATGTGGAAAAGTTAAGGGGTGTGAATACTTTCTGAAGGCATAGTATTTGTAATTCACCACATTCAGAAATGCACAGTCCAAAGATTGCAGTGAAGTAGTTGCAGTTACTGGTATTCGTTAACCAGTACATTACCGCCCGGCACAAGTGAGCAGGTCCCACCATATGCCATGACATGTGATATGTTACCCACAATGCAGCTATGAACACGCAGCCTGTGGGAAAGAAAAACAGTCAATGCTTTCTGAAAAACCTAAACCTTAAGGGAGAGAGAGATAGAGAGAGTCAAAAAAGTTAAACAGAAATTGGAGAGAGATCTGCAGAGACTTGCTCATTGGGCCAGCCACTGCACCAGAGAGAATTCCAGAAGTGCTCCTCAAAAACAAGCGGGAGCACGCTCTGAGATTGACTAACCAAACATTCCCAAGGAGGACCGTCTGGGATGACTGGGGGCGGGAGGAAGACAGTCAGTCTAATTGAATTTCCTAAATACATCCAGACAGAAGTCATCCCACTCACTCAAACCTCTACTTACTATGTGTCGTAATGGAGTCAATTCCCTGTCTGTCATCATTACATCATTAGACAGTACATAAAAAGGGAGTTGGAGTGATTTCAACTTCACAAGAACTTAATTGGCCTTGAGTAATATTGATATTAACTCTCGTAGCATTTTGCACAAATGTAGCACCATGCAGTACACTAGTAAACTCGTGTTTAAGCTTCTGTGGGACGCAGCTATTTGAGCTATAGGAAGATCAGGATATGCAATAACACATAATCAAACACACACACACACAGTGTCTCACATGTGCATGTACACTCTCTCACTCGCACACACGGCACACTTCTCCTTACCTTGGTGGGGACCCTTGCAGTAAGCAGAAAGGCCCGATGGGATGCCAAAGCCTGTAGAGAGAGAGAGACAGATCAGAGAGACGTAACGGAAGTCAACAACTGTACAACTAGAACTGGACAGCCTTTCCACCAGCGGTTTGCAGCTGTTATTGTCTAGAAGGAACATAAATATAAACTGTAGAGCCAAGTGAAAGAGATCTGGAGTTGGACCAAGACATTAGGGACATACGTAATTAACATTGTCTCTTATCTTTGCTATCATTTCTGTGTTTTAAACCCTTCTATTCTTAACAACACTGGTGCAAACTCAATTGAAATCACACTGTGGTAGCTAACTCATTTCTAGAGACATGCAATAGTATCATGCTACAGGTAAATACACAGTTATAGCCGAAAGGAGAAAGAGAGATAACTGTCTGTGGACCAGAAAGCTGTGGTATGTGTTTTTTTTTTGGAGTGAGGTTACTCAAGGCCAAATATGAGCATTGACTGTGGCTATGTGAGCCAATGGCTGGGTGTGAGGCAGGAGACCCCACCCCTCTCTGCTCTGGACAATCTGTTTCAGATTTGTATTGTATTTTACAGTATCTCAGGTGTAAAAGAGGGGGAGGGGTATTGTATGTTCACACACACTTAATCACATAACAGTTCTTACAGGTAAGACCCACTTATCCATTGTGTCTTACAGATAAAGACTGCTCAACCAAATTTTGACCATTGAGTTTGGCCGATGAATATACATCTCTATTCTAGCAAGGCCTAAGAATGTGCCAATATGGTGGGCTGTGTTAATCAGTGTCTGATGCTATCAGTCTGTGCCTGTGGGGAAGTGTTGTGTCAAGTCAAGACAGGAGACAGTGAACATACATACCACTAAATTGTGGAACTTTACAAAGAAAATAGAACCCCAGAACCTACCGTGTGTCCAATAGGGCCCCAGAACCTACAGTGTGCCCATTTCACACTGAACTCTAAGGAAGGACAACTTTCCAGAAAATGACATGCTTTCAAATGTGATGTGGAAAATGGTATAGAGTTTCATGAGTTGAGAACGGGTATTTAGAGTAATGAGTCAGTTATATCCTCGTTATATTAAGTGTTTAAAATCAGTTGTCAACATTTGTCCTTTTTATGAACTAGGAAACACATAGGTGTTTCAGAGTATCTTCCAAAGCTAGTCAGCTGCACATGTTCTACAATTAAAACAGAACCTTGTTTATATCTGTTTACTCTTGAGGGTGGTACAGCAAACATTAGCGTGCCAAGAGTGTCCAACAAGCTTAGTTTTTTAAACCCCTACACACACACACACACTTTGTTATACGTTGTCTGCTGAGTAATATTCTTACACACACACACACACACACACACACACACACACACACACACACACACACACACACACACACACACACACACACACACACACACACACACACACACACACACACACACACACACACAGGGTTTAGAGACATGCAGTTACATGAAACAAGATAGGCCCATATCCAATAGTAGACCTACTCCTACACCACCTTATCCATTGTTCTTCCTCTTACACAATAATACACTGAGACTGAGGGCTCAAATGTCTTTTGAAAGTAGGGTCTGAGGCTTTTCATGTCTTTGCTGGCCCACAGCTTAGAGGAAAGGGTTAAAGGATGATGAAGTTGCTGAGTATGAGGTGAGACTGAATAGTGTCTGTATACAGGGCTGTATTCATTAGGGCATGCAATGGAAAATGAAAAATAGTTTATTATTCTGTAAGTGGGGCGGCAGGTAGTTTAATGGGTAAGAGCGTTGTGCCAGTAACCGAAAGGTCGCTGGTTCTAATCCCCGAGCCGACTAGGTGAAAAATCTGTCGATGTGCCCTTAACATTTACATTTTACATTTTAGTCATTTAGCAGACGCTCTTATCCAGAGCGACTTACAGTTAGTGAATGCATACATTATTTTTTTTCCTACCCCCTGTGGGAATCGAACCCACAACCCTGCCGTTACAAACGCCATGCTCTATCAACTGAGCTACATCCCTGCCGGCCATTCCCTCCCCTACCCTGGACGACGCTGGGCCAATTGCGCGCCGCCCCATGGGTCTCCCGGTCGCGCCGGCTACGACAGAGCCTGGATAAGCTTAAGCAAGGCACTTAACCCTAATTGCTCCTGTAAGTCGCTCTGGATAAGAGCGTCTGCTAAATGACTAAAACGTAAATGTAAGTGTTCTTGGGTATTTTGAAAGGCGCAAATAAAATGTCTTATTATTGGACAAGTCCAGGTAGTCCCTCCCTGTTTTACTCTGTTTTTTTCCATTCAATGCCTATTGAACACGGCCCAAGGCATAGGGTTAAAGAAGATTGGCTTGCAACACTGTAGAAATAATTTTGTTTGGAAAGAGGCCGAAGTGACTCTGGTCCTCCTTGGGTTTGATGGAGGCAACTGATATTCCAATTGAAACCCAATACGTTTTGGCTATCTTTTGAAAGTGCTCTGAAGCTGCTAACAAAATTGAGACAGTTGCGGAGGTTCATCCTGTAACATTTAAAATGTAACATTCAACCAACAAAATCCAATATTCTGCATACAAAGCAACAAGTATATTACTCAGCAGACAACAAATTGTTTCAGGAAGTCAATACATTGATTTCAGTCTATCAAGTCCACAGAAAGTGGTGAGGTAGTGTTTCAAACGTTCTATTGTCAAACAGTCGACTGCAGGTCTACTGTTATGTGAATGAGGCACAGGAATTAGGTTTTGCTGAGAAACATGTAAACCTTGAGAGAATGAGGAAACACTGGGGTGCTCGGAATGACAAGTTGATGTTCTCCAACATAGAAGGGTTGTGCTGTGTCTGCACATTTAACGCTACATTTAGAGAACTGCACAATGAGAAACCAATTATATGGGGGCCTAGAATGCAGGCCTGATGTCTTACCAGAACTCGGTTCTCCAGTTTGTCACCTTTGACCTCCAGTTTCACCCTCTTCTTCAGGGTGAGCTTGATCTTCCCTCCCACGGCATCTCTCACACTCTCTAGGAGGAACAATTGGAAGATTAACACTGATACGATCATGCTATCATTTCCTCTAGTGCATGTTCAGGGCTAGGCTTACTGGAGGCCTTTACAAATTCCAAAATAACTCTAATGCCTGGCCTGGGAAATCATGAATAACAGAAGCAGAACGTTTTCTGAAATGCTTTTTGATAGGAAAACAACCCAATTTAGGATCCACTTTGCCTGCATTTAGGTGTTTTTTAACAGTTGTATCAAGAGTGGACCTAATGTCCGTTTCATAATCACTACACTCAAAAACCTCATAAGTATTGAAAATACCACACAGTCCAAAGACAGTGGGTTTCCCCCAGGCCATATGGCAGTGCTAGGGAGGTTAGTAATTCAACATTGGTGCAATTTCTTCTCCCATGTAGTAGCAGTCAGAATAATATTATTGCTTAATTTCGTGCCCAACACAGCTTTAACCAGCTTCGGCCTCTTACTGGTTTCATGATTCTGTTGTCAAATTTATATTAAGAGGGAAGCCAGATGCCAACCAGGAAAACAGCTGAGGGAGGGACTGATTTGTTTTGGTGAGGCACCTCTAATTTTTTGTAGTCTTGTTTTTCAGGGAATCCTGGCAAGAGTGGGGGAAACTCTTGATTACATCACTCTGGAATTCTCCACACTCTGGACATGAGGTCATCAACTCAGATCAAAACATTTACAGACAGGGAGATTTCCAAACACGACCCAGACTGCCATCTATTTATGTATCCACAGTTCTCTGAAACTTATGTCTGAAAACAGTTTTTTGCAGTTATCATTTTCGTGGTGGTTCCATAACTTGATCAGTGTCCATTCTCAAAACAAAAATACAACATTTTGAAATTACTGTGAGGAAAACTCTGAGGAAGAAATCTCATATGGCTGTCTGGGCTTGTTGTATGTCTTGTGTTTTCCATATTATGACAATGGTTCATCCATACATTAGTCTATCCTAGAGGAGGCCTGTGTCATCCCATTGGTGTCATCACAGTCTGAGGGAATTTCTCAAGACACACCTCCAGTTCTTCTCCCCAACTTTGTGTCCAAAGGTATGTGGCAATCAGGTGCAGCTCGAAAACTTGAGAAACAGCTGACATTTAAAATGAAGGATTCTAGTCATTTTAGGCAAAATAAATTACATTACTGTTAAAAAGTGTCTTACCCAGCAACTCGTTAGGAAAATCCGTATCTTCTTCAGTCATGTTTAATAATTAGGAGAGTTGTGTGGAGTTAAAAAACCACAACGACAAAGACTAAGCACGACATGGATTAAAATGTAACGTTAAAGTTATCCACCTACGAGTAACGTTAGCCTAGTCCAGTTTCTTGACTACCTGGGGTCGTTTTGTTTACTTTCTCCATTCATCCTCGAGTGCGTCAGAGCAATGTACCTTTTGGAGCTCAAGCTCCAAAATGAACGAATAAAATGACATGAGAAAATTGAAGACAATGTTTTAATGCTAAGGACTATCCTACTCTGCGAGTCCGTTGCAAAAATAATAACATACTTTCAGTGAACTCGTGAATGATCCCTCCCTCCTCAAAAAAGGTAGGCTACTCACGGAAGTCAAGTAGGGAAAAATGTGACACCTGGTGGCAGGGCCGGCCCGCTCATTAGGCAGGATTATGCCCCGTGTACAATAGCACGCGGTACCGCGCGGTGAACACCGATTCCCATTCATTTTCAATGGAAGGAAAGCGGAGAGGGCGGGGGAATTTTGGGCGACGCGAAGTTAAACTTTTTCCCAACTTTATGTGCAAATCACCAGCGGCGACCGCTGGGCGATGACCAATCATATCCAGTGGTTCCCATGACAAATTTGAGCTATGTGACCCAAGGCTGGAGATTTTCTTCACTAATGATCACTGACAAAAATACTAGGATGAGAGCAAATGTAATTATTGGGACATCAATGGTTACACATTGTAACTATGCAATAGACTACAAACATGATTTAACTAGTTAAAGGCTGATTTGTAATTCATATATATATATACAGAAACATAATTTAAAAAACAGTACACTACACTTCCTATGCATCATGTAAATACTCTAAAACCGGTTCATCTCACTATCTATTTTCCTTCATCTGCATTGATCTGAGGACACAGGATAGGTGTAGTATTTCATCAAATGAGAGACTTAATTTCAACCAGTAGAGAATGTGAAACGCTTTATTGAAATAAGTTAATTATCCAAGTGTTATAAATACATAATACATGCATTATAAATATTATAATTGTAATTTATATTCTAAATACAAGTTAAATCTGTACTTCAATGCACATCTGGTGTGCATTATAAAAACAGAGGAAGAAAGAGGAGGTGGGTAGAGATGTGTAAGAAAGAGTGTAAAAGACAGAATGGGAAAGAGGTAAGAGGTAAGAACAGAGGAGCAGGGAAGGCAGCATATGATTAATGAATTACAGTGCTACCCTAATATTCTCTCAGTTCATCACAATTACATAATAGTGTCTCTAGCGGTGTCTCCTAACAGCCTTGGGCCCCCAGTTGACCCGAAGGTTATCTTAAGAGCGGGTGAGATGGTGATGACGGGACTGGGGGTTGGCACCCTCTCACATCAAAACATACCTGCAGACGAGAGACAGACGGAGAGAGAGATAGCATGATTAAGCCTTGTTTTTTATTTATTCTAACACTCAGTCATCATAATCATCAGGAGGTGAAATGCAAAACTGACCTTGTATCATTAACTCTGGGACTACTACATCTCTCTGTATTTCAATGTAAAGCATCTCTTTAATAATACTTCCTGTTGACCCGACCAAGTGACCTCTCACCTCTGATCATGCTATGCCCTCTATGTGTCAGCCAGTTCAGATGCGGGAGGGGTTCACCGACACAGCTGATATAACCTAGAGGATTTAGGGAGAAGGGGGAGAGGGATTAAGTGAAGGAGCGAGACTGTTATTGAGAAAATAAGGTAGTTAAAGAGACTATGTTCAACAGGAATCTGTGTGTGTGGTCTCACCTGGTGTCCACACTAAGTGGCTGCAGAGTACTTTATACTGAAAAACATGCACAGACACATGAGGACAAACAATATAGCGTAGTTATATAAATATAAATAATGAAGTGTCTTACTATTCTCCATGGTTGGTCATCTTGCCTGAAGGAGCCACAGTTATATACATGAGCCTGCTTACTGCACAACACAATCCATCAATCAGATTGATACACAAGTGTGTAGGTGTGGGTTATAGGGTGTCTAATTGTTCTAAATGTTTTCAATATGGGTGACACTTAAAATAACCTGTTTTGTTTTTGTACAGACATCACCCTTACCTGAACAGCACCCTCACCTGAGAAGTAGAAATCAAAAGGAGAGAAACTGTGAATGTAATAACTGCAGTTGACATAGCTAAGTAAATGGAAGAATACTCGTATTGCAATGTGGATGGCTCTTAACAGAGCATTTGGTTGTGCATAGTGTAGTCTATGGTGTTGTCAGGGAACAGCATCCTCTTCGAAAAAAGTAGGAGGTGAAGATCTCCCGCACATGGATTGCCTCCCATGCTGCGTTGTTGGCCCCCATCCTTGAAACATCCTGCAGAGCAGCAGACCTCTCCTCTGGCACACGGCGGCGAGCTGCAGATCCCCTCCTGGTCCTCGTGTCCATCCTCATGAAGTTATGCAGGACACAGGTAGCCTTCACATGCCTGAATTCCCCCAGGGGGCAATCCCAGATGGCCCTGGTCACCCAACCTTGCAGTGTCCTACACAGTAACTGTAGGCAATCGTTTTGAAGGAATCTCCAGTTACAAGGTATTTGTAGGAATATGGAAGAATGTCATTATTAGACTTTTACATCACCAGGTCATTGTGGATTACTAAAGTATAATGTCCCTTATAACAAATAATGATAACATTGGATAGATAGATACATGTGCACACATGTGCATGTGTAGCATGTAACAATAGCAGGATCATATCAAGGATAGCATCACAAATTAATACATAAATACCACTTGAAGCTTGATGATGACTTGATCATTTGAATCAGCTGTGTAGTGCTAAGGCAAAAACAAAAATGTGCACCCCTTTGAGTCCCCAGGACTAGGACTGAGAACCACTACTCTTCATTGGGACCTCTTCATTTGCAGACAGGCTTTCACAGCTCTCTGTATCTGAGGACAGAAAACCTCATTAGACCGCACTGAATATTATGTTACTATTATCTCTGTCCTCACTTCTAGGGACTGGAACTACACAAAAGTACCTGCCCTATCCAGAATTGCCTACTCTCTCACTTTGACAGATGGGGCTGCTATCCTTTCACCCTCCTCCATGGCTGTTAGCTAGGGACGGAGGTTCAAAGACTCCAGCCACACAAGTCATAGACTGTTCTCTCTTCTACCGCACGGCAAGTGGTACCGATGCACCAAGTATGGAACCAGCAGGACCCTGAACAGCTTCTATTTAGACTGCTAAATAGTTAACCAAATAGCTACCCAGACTATCTGCATTGACCCTTTTTGCACTAACTCTTTTGACTCATCACATACGCTGCTGCTACTGTTTATTATCTATCCTGTTGCCTAGTCACTTTACCCCTACCTACAGTTGAAACTCAGTGCCTCTTTGCTTTACATCATGGGAAAATCAAAAGAAATCAGCCAAGACCTCAGAAAAAAAATGGTAGACCTCCACAAGTCTGGTTCACCTTGGGAGCAATTTCCTAACACCTGAACGTACCACATTCATCTGTACAAACAATAGTACGCAAGTATAAACACCATATAGCTCCTGAGTGGCGCAGTGGTCTAAGGCACTGCATCGCAGTGCTAACTGTGCCACTAGATCCTGGTTCGAATCCAGGCTCTGTCGCAGCCGGCCGCGACCGGGAGACTCATGGGTGGCGCACAATTGGCCCAGCGTTGTCCAGGGTAGGGGAGGGAATGGCCGGCAGGGATGTAGCTCAGTTGATAGAGCATGGCGTTTGCAACGCCAGGGTTGTGGGTTCGATTCCCACGGGGGGCCAGTATAAAAAAATAAATAAAAAATGTATTCACTAACTGTAAGTCGCTCTGGATAAGAGCGTCTGCTAAATGACTAAAATGTAATTGGACCACGCAGCCGTCATACCGCTCAGGAAGGAGACGTGTTCTGTCTCCTAGAGATGAACGTACTTTGGTGCGATAAGTGCAAATCAATCCCAGAACAACAGCAAAGGACCCTGTGAAGATGCTGGATCTAACAGGTATAAAAGTATCTATATCCACAGTAAAACGAGTCCTATATCGACATAACCTGAAAGGCCGCTCAGCAAGGAAGAAGCCACTGCTCCAAAACCGCCATAAAAAAACCAGACTATGGTTTGCAACTGCACATGGGGACAAAGATCGTACTTTTTGGAGAAATGTCCTCTGGTCTGATGAAACAAAAATAGAACTGTTTGGCCATAATGACCATCGTTATGTTTGGAGGAAAAAAGGGGTGCTTGCAAGCCGAAGAACACCATCCAAACCGTGAAGCACGGGGGTGGCAGCATCGTGCCGTGGGGGTGCTTTGCTGCAGGAGGGACTGGTGCACTTCACAAAATAGATGGCATCATGAGGAAGGAAAATTATGTGGATATATTGAAGCAACATCTCAAGACATCAGTCAGGAAGTAAAGCTTGGTCGCAAATGGGTCTTCCAAATGGACAATGACCCCAAGCATACTTCCAAAGTTGTGGCAAAATGGCTTAAAGACAACAAAGTCAAGGTATTGGAGTGGCCATCACAAAGCCCTGACCTCAATCCTATAGAAAATGTGTGGGCAGAACTGAAAAAGCGTGTGCGAGCAAGGAGGCCTACAAACTTGACTCAGTTACACCAGCTCTGTCAGGAGGAATGGGCCAAAATTCACCCAACTTATTGTGGGAAGCTTGTGGAAGGCTACTCGAAACATTTGACCCAAGTTAAACAATTAAAGGCAATGCTACCAAATACTAATTGAGTGTATGTAAACTTCTGACCCACTGGGAATGTGATGTAAGAAATAAAAGCTGAAAGAAATCATTCTCTCTACTATTATTCTGACATTTCACATTCTTAAAATAAAGTGGTGATCCTAACTGACCTAAGACAGGGTATTTTTACTAGGATTAAATGTCAGGAATTGTGAAAAACTGAGTTTAAATATATTTGGCTAAGGTGTATGTAAACTTCCGACTTCAACTGTACCCCTGCACATCGACTTGGTACTGGTACCCCGCGTATATAGCCAAGTTAACATGACTCAATGTGTATTTATTCCTCGTGTAATTTTCTTAATATATGTTTTATTTTCTCTCTGCATTGTTGGGAATGTAAGCATTTCACTGTTAGTCTACACCTGTTTACGAAGCATGTAACAAATAAAAATGGATTTAATTTAGATTTATGAAAGTGGCCATTTTAGGCCCTTTTTAGACGTAGGGTGCATTCAGAAAGTATTCAGACCCATATTTTTCCACATTTTGTTACATTACAGCCTTATTCCCAAGAACACAGTGGCCTCCATAATTCTTAAATGGAAGAAGTTTGGAACCACCAAGACTCTTCCTAGAGCTGACCGCCCGGCAAAACTGAGCAATCGGGGGAGAAGGGCCTTGGTCAGGGAGGTGACCAAGAACCGGTGGTCTCACTGACAGAGGGGAGAATCTTCCAGAAGGACAACCATCTCTGCAGCACTCCACCAATCAGGCTTTTATGGTAGAGTGGCCAGACGGAAGCCACTCCTCAGTAAAAGGCACATGACAGCCCGCTTGGAGTTTGCCAAAAGGCACCTAAAGGACTCTCAGACCATGAGAAAAGAGATTCTCTGGTATGATGAAACCAAGATTGAACTCTTTGGCCTGAACGCCAAGCATCACGTCTGGAGGAAACCTGGCACCATCCCTACGGTGAAGTGTGGTGGTGGCAGCATCATGCTGTGGGGATGTTTTTCAGTGGCAGGGACTTGGAGACTAGTCATGATCGAGGGAAAGATGAACGGAGCAAAGTACAGAGAGATCCTTAATGAAAACCTGCTCCAGAGCGCTCAGGACCTCAGACTCGGGCAAGGTTCACCTTCCAACAGGACAACGACTCTAAGCACACAGCCAAGACAACGCAGGAGTAGCTTCAGGACAAGGCTCTGAATGTCCTTGAGTGGCCCAGCCAGAGCCCAGACTTGAATCCGATCAAACATGTCTAGAGAGACCTGAAAATAGCTCTGCAGCGACGCTCCCCGTCCAACCTGACTGAGCTTGAGAGGATCTGCAGAGAAGAATGGGAGAAACTCCCCAAATACAGGTGTGCCAGCTTGTAGCGTCATACCCAAGCAGAGCATATGAGCAGAGTGGAGCGGGAGCGAGCGTGGAGCGTGAGCGGACGGATTTTGAACAGAGCGCAGAGCGGCATTTTTAAAAGGACGGAGCGTCGCCCTATGTCCCGCTCCAATTTCGCTCGCTCACACTACGAGTCTGAAGCATGCTCAAGCCTGACCCAGAATCCATCTGTTTAATTTAATTTGTGTCGTCCATGAATTTGTATTTTATAGAGCGAGAGGAGCAGCAGCAGCAACAAGAGAAAAGGGTTGAGGAATTCAAAAGTTTATTCACTGCACGCAAAGGCCCAACCATAACAAGGGAGAGAAAAAGAGAGCTGGATGTAGCATTTTTTGAAATGATTTTCATGGACTATGAACCGCTGAGTAAAGGAGAACGCGAAGGGATGCAACACTTCGCCAGCGCAGCTCAACCGGGCTACACTCCCCCAAGAAACTATGATAAATCAGTACTTTACTTTGTCAAATTTACATCTGAGATGCCCCATTCACATGCTTCAGCTGGTGATCAAAAACGCCGTTAACAAGCACGACAACATTAATAGGCTGTTAGTGAAAGTCGGGCACCTGGTGAAAAGTGTACGCAAGAGCACAGAGGAAACCGACCAATTAGGTGTCCGCCCCACAAATGCCTGCGCCATTTGATGGAGCAGCCAGCTGCGGATGATTCAGTCGTTCATCCGGTTGTTCCAAAAAGACCCGTTATGGTAAAACAAACTCAAGTCTAATGTTGCTAACATCACCCTGAATCAAGTAGGCAGCTGACGCACCTTGTCAGTGTGCTGACACCACTAGCAGACCTCACAGACAAAATGCAGAAGGAGCTGGGGAACCTGGGGATGATCCTCCCTGCTGTCACAGAAATCAAATCCCCTGCTCACCGATTACACTCACGCTGCACTTCCAATGGGCATCGCTGCTTTTGCAGAAACATTGGCAAACAACGTGTCAATTCGCTATGGAATATACTATACTGATTAACATCTCATTTTAGCGTCAGTGTTAGATCCCCGTTTCAAGACAGAATGGATAATCCGAGATGAGTCTGTATGCAACAAATTCGGGGAGATAAAGTAAGGCTGTGGTTTAAGCTAAAAGTGAAATACATGCAGATTTTGTTCCTTTTTTGGAGTGAGCGGGGGCGATTTGAGTGGAGCGCGATGCAAACTGCGTTGAGCGCTGAGCGATAATGAGCGGACTGGCCTGATGTGGCTTTGAGCGGGGGGAGCGGAGGGGTGAACAGCTCCGTGAGCGAGGAGCTGAGATTCTCACCGCTCCACTCCGCTCATATGCTCTGTACCCAAGAAGACTCAACACTGTAATCGCTGCCAAAGGTGCTTCAACAAAGTACTGAGTAAAGGGTCTGAATACTTATGTAAATAAGATATTTAAGTTTTTTGTATATACATTTGAAATAAATTCTAAAAACCTGTTTTTGCTTTGTCATTATGGGGTTTGATGAGGGAAAAAACCAATGTAATACATTTTAGAATAAGGCTGTAACGTAACAAAATGTAGAAAAAGTCAAGGGGTCTGCATACGCTCCGAATGCACTGTATACATGCCTCCTGTAAGACCCTATAATCGGTGAACCGTACATGATACAGAAATCTTGATGCCATTTTACTTCTTATAGTCAGTGTCCTCTAAAATATGGAGTATGTCTTGATTCTGAAATAACACATTTCACATTCATTTATTCAAAATAAAAAAAACTAATATTTATATCTCAAATATACCCTTTATAATTTTGTTCGTTTTAAGACATATTATTTGGAACAATATCTCTACAAGTACATCACATTTCCAGAGTGGGCTCTCTGCTAATTCTGAAATATAAATTTTATGAGCTCCACCAAGACAGGGAATTGGAAAATGTATTCAAAGGGAACTCCCTCTGCTGGTGATTTGCTGAATGTGCAATCGTAAAGGAAGGCTGTGATTGGTTCATGACCTATATGTCCATTTCTATGTATACAATGAGTCATATCATTAAAAGTACCAGAGAGCCCACTCTGGAAATGTGATGTGTTTGAAGAGTATATTGTTACAAACAATGTCCAAAAAATAAGACAAATCTAAAAGGGTACTTTTGAGATATTAATATTAATATTTGTAATGTTTATTAAATGAATGTGAAACATTTTATTTCAGAATCTAGGCATAATCCATTTATGAGAGACAACTATAAGAAGTATAATGACACCAAGATGTACAGTTCACAGATAATAGGGTCATGTATAGGTCTAAAAAGGGCCTAAAATTGCCACTTTCATCATGATTTTCTTAAAAAATGATTTGTGATACAAATATAAAAAGCATGTCCAACATCCTTCCCCCCCAAAATCCATCCATTTATTTCTTGGAAATTCAATATAGCTAAACATCCACCTACTGAAGGGAAGTGAACGAGGGCAGAAGGGAGGGAGGAAGCAATTTGCCTTTGCATGTGATATGCAAGCGCTTCCTTCCTTTGAACAACTTTTGACTATTTTCACCCCCTGTTGACTGTCTTGTGTTAACAATAATAATTATAATAATAATAATTGGTCATTTAGCAGACGCTCTTATCCAGAGCGACTTACAGGAGCAATTAGGGTTAAGTGCCTTGCTCAAGGGCACATCGACAGATTTTTCACCTAGTCGGCTCGGGGATTAGAACCAGCGACCTTTCGGTTACTGGCACAACGCTCTTAACCACTAAGCTACCTGCCGCTCCGTGTAGCTCAGTTGGTAGAGCATGGTGTTTGCAACGCCAGGGTTGTGGGTTCGATTCCCACGGGGGGCCAGTATGAAAAAATAAATGTATGCACTCATTAACTGTAAGTCGCTCTGGATAAGAGTGTCTGCTAAATGCTCAAACAGGTAATTTGGTTGTTGTTCATTTTGTGGCCACAAGATGGAAACATATCCTTATAATGTTTAACACTAGGATGCATATGCCGGGTCAAAATGACCTTGCCTAATGTTTTTTTAAAGAAATGTTAGCATCTAATATTCCAGGAAATCCTTAATTAATGTGTCTTTAATCTTCCAACATCCTAGTTTTGTTGTTTAATTTGTTATTTTTTAAGTAATCGTTTTTGCATCACTAATCCAAGTTTTCATATGTGGGTCAAATATGACCCCTATGTATTTCATATGGAATTCACTGCATTGCAATCGTCATACTGACCTTTCTTTTTGCTACAACAATAAAATCTATGTAATTAATAAAGTATTTATTAAATATAATTTCTCCTTTTTAACTCATTGAGTAAAAGGAGTTTCACGAGGCTCATAAGAATGTTACCAGATATATAACCAAAATGGTTTTACAGATGCTGCATGAGGAAGCCATTGGTGCCTCTGACTCTGAGGTATCCAATTCAAATGACACAGACTATGTGCCTGTGGGTCAAGTTGGAGTTGTGGATGCACCTAGTAGTCCAGCTGTCCTAGATGATTCTACAGATGGGGAGGACTCCTCTCAGGAGGAGAGTGAAAACCAGTCAAATAGACTGAGTGAAAAAAGGGGTCTTACTGGAGTGAACATCCTGTAAGGTTCTGTATTTGTTTTCTTAGTTCACCTTTTGTTCTTGTACGTAGCCCTGTTTCTTTGTGTTCTTGAACGTAGCCCTGTCTTTCATTTTTGTTCATTGATTTCACCTGTGTTAGTTACTCACCTGGTCTCATCAGCTCCTTATTTAGTTCAGTTCTTTCTGTTTGTGCCTTGTGAGATATTGTTTGTTTTGACTCTACTATGCCTTTTTATAGCTTGTTTGTGAGAACCAGTTATAGCCTTCAGTCCTAGTTTTGATTCTCCTGCCTGTTTGCCAACCTGTGTATGACCATTGCCTGCCTGTGACCACGATTCCTGTCTTTTGCGAAGGCGAAATAAACACCTGCCGCGCTCTGCACGTGAATCTACACCTTTTTCTCCCTGAGAATTCATTACAGAATACCTCACCAAAAAACGGAATGATTCAGCAGAGCTACAGTGGCGCCTAACCCGGCAAGAGGAGCGTATGGAGGTAATCGGCCATCTTCTCCGCCAGCCTATCCCTACTCCTCCGATGCCAGGTATCGTAACCCATAGCCCTCCTTCATTCATATCCATGCCTGGAAAATATGACGGTTCACCTGGGAAATGTCAGGGATTTCTGATGCAATGCAGCAAATACATTGAGCACAACCCCACTAACTTTGCCACCGACAAGAGCAGGGTGGATTTTGTTGTGTCTCTACTCACAGGCAAAGCCCTAGATTGGGCCAATGCCATTTGGATTGCCAACAGCACAGAACTCGGATCCGAGACCCATTTCCACACCCTCTTCAAAGAGGTATTCGATCACTCTCCTTCCAGTCGTCCTATAGGTGACCTCCTCATAGACCTTCAACAAGGACGCAATTCAGCTGCCGAGTATGCCCTCGAGTTCTGCACCATGGCTGCAGGGAGTGGATGGAGTGAGGCTGCTTTACTTACCATCTACCGAAGAGGGCTCAACAGGGAACTTCAGGCGGAGCTGGCCTGTAGAGGTGACCTTCAGGATTTAAATCAATACATTCGTATGTCCATCTCCATCGACCACCTCATCGCCGACTGCCGAAGAACTCTGACACCCAGGAACCCGAAACCTTCTCTTTCCATGATTCCGTCATCCCGTCCGAGTCTTCCAGAGCCCATGCAGTTGGGTCATGCTCCTCTCCTGTGTATCGAATGTCAAAGGCAGATCCAAGAAGGGCTCTGCCTATTCTGTGGAGGGAAAGATCATCTAATCAGCCATTGCCCTGTTCGCCCCCCACGTAGAGATGAGAAGGGTCCCTCCGCTGCCATGCAGGTAGACGGGTCTGTATTTCTAAATATCTCCAAGAAGCAATTCTCCATCCCAGTATTGATAACTGTGAAGGGGGGTTAAGAAGTACGTAGAGGGCTTGGTAGATTTGGGAGCAGCAGGTAGTTTTATCGATCACCAGCTAGTACAAGAGCTTGACATTAATCTTACACTGTCACCCCTCCCTTAAGGATTAACATCCTGGATGGGCAGCCATTGGGCACAGGCTTCATTACGCACCTGACACAGAGCGTTACCCTCCAGATTGGAGTCTTCCACACCGAAACCATTCAACTCATGGAACTCTCATCCCCCAAACAGCCACTCATCCTCGGACACCCCTTGCTTTGTCGTCACGAACCTGCCATCTCGTGGCGACAAGGTGAACTACTGTCCTAGTATTCTACCTGCTTCACCAGTTGTCTCAGCCTACTCTGCAGAGCCACCACCATTGAGGACTCTGCCTCAGCAGTGCCACCCACCATACCATCTGAATACGCCCAGTACAGCAATGTCTTCAGCAAAATCAAGGCCTCCACTCTGCCACCACATCGCCCAGGGGACTGTGCTATTGACTTACTCCCTGGAGTGTCCCCACCGAAGGGCCGTGTTTACCCCCTATCTATCCCGGAAAATTAGGCAATGGAGAACTACATTGATGAAGCACTCAAACGGTTTCATTCGTCCTTCTTCTTTCCCGGCTGCGTCCAGCTTCTTCTTTGTTGGAAAAAAGGGCAGTGGTCTTCGTCCATGTATTGATTACTGTTCCCTGAATAACGTTACAGTCAAGAACCGTTTCCCTCTTCCTCTGATCCCAGCGACCCTTGAACAAGTGGGCCACGCCAACATCTATACAAAACTCGACCTGCGGAGTGCTTATAACCTTGTCCGTATACGTGAAGGCGACGAATGGAAGACGGCCTTTATCACCGCACGAGGGCACTACGAATATCTGGTCATGCCCTACGGCCTTACTAACGCCCCCGCCATCTTCCAATCCTTTATGAACAAGGTTTTCCAGGATATGATCAACCGCTTTCTCAACGTCTACATTGATGACATCCTGATTTACTTCCACTTCCTGAAGGAACACATACAGCATGTACAAAGGCTTCTTCAACGGCTCCTTGACCATAATTTTTATGTGAAGACTGAAAAGAGCGCCTTCCATGTAACCTCAGTAAACTTCCTCGGTTACGTACTGACACCTGGAGGAGTCAGCATGGATGAGAACAAAGTCACCGCCGTCAGTAACTGGCCCAAACCCACCACCGTTAAGGAACTCCAACGTTTCATTGGGTTCTCCAACTTCTATCGCTGGTTCATTCGGAACTTCAGTTCTACTGCCGCTCCCCTCACTGCCCTTACCAGCCAAAAGACCCGGACCCTTCAATGGACTGATACCGCACTGACTGCTTTCAACACCTTGACACGCCTCTTCACCTCAGCTCCTGTCCTTCGCCAACCGGATCCAACCCTTCCTTTCACCCTGGAGGTGGATGCCTCCGAAGTAGGAGTAGGAGCCATACTCTCTCAGTGGGTGGGAACACCTCCAAAATCACATCCTTGTGCCTTCTTCTCCAGGAAGTTATCCCCCGCTGAGAGGAATTACAATATGGGGAACAGAGAACTCCTCGCCATCAAGCTGGCCCTCGAGGAGTGGCGCCACTGGTTGGAGGGTGCACAACATCCCTTTCTCGTCCTAACAGATCATCGTAATCTGGAATATATCAGAGGGGCCAAGAGGTTAAACTCCAGACAAGCCCACTGGGCTCTCTTCTTCACACGCTTCCATTTTCATGTTACTTACATCCCTGGAAAGAAAACCGTAAAAGCTGATGCTCTCTCTTGCCGGTTTGACCTTCCGACCAGTAACTCAGACCCTACACCCATTCTTCCTTCCTCTTGCATTATGGGACCTGTACAGTGGGAGGTTCACTCTGCCATAAAGGAAGCCCTAACCTCAGACCCGGCTCCTCCTGAGACACCAGCTGGGAAGAGTTACGTACCAGCAGCTGTTAGACCCCAACTGATGCAATGGTGTCACACGTCCTTGGGGTCAGGACATCCGGGCATTACATGAACCACCGAACTTCTAGCCCGTAATTTCTGGTGGCCCTCACTGGCATCCGACGTCAGGGATTATGTACTCTCCTGTCCAGTCTGCGCCCAAACCAAAAGCCCTTGTCATCTCCCTTCCAGTAAGCTTCAACCTTTGCCAATCCCTCACAGACCCTGGTCCCACATAGCTGTTGACTTTATCACAGACCTTCCTGAATCCTCTGGTAACACCACCATCCTTGTCATAGTTAACAGTTTTTCAAAAATGTGTTGTCTGGTTCCTCTTCCTGGAGGAAACCTGCTGGAGGAAAAAGGTCCCACACATACCGGAAGGCTGCCAGGTGGTCCGTTGCCTCTCTGAGCACTCTGATCCTCTTGTTATCAAGCCTCAGGTAGCGATGGATATCCTCATATCTTCCGACCGACATGGTGGCCTTGTACATTGGATTCTGCAGTGGATCCAAAAATAGCTCCTGTGTGGAGACTTTTCTCCATGCCGGCGAGGAGGGTTAAACCAATAAAGGCCTTTTAGTTCCTCTTTGTTGACCACTCTCCACTCTTTCCCTTTTGCTGTCGCTGTTCTCCGTCCTTCTAAATTTGTACACTTTAGGACCTCCTCAATGATGTTGTCACTAATGAACAGCTCCCAGGCATCTTTGGGTGACACAACTGTTGACCCCTGGGCAGGCCCTGGGCAGCTCCTCAGGATGTTATGGCTTCTGGTCCTGCCTTTAGTGGGGGCGGGGGGCAATGTGTAATGAATACTCAGGGAGAAAAAGGTGTAGATTCACGCGCAGAGCGCAGCAGGTGTTTATTTTGCCTTCTCAAAAGGTAGGAATCGTGGTCACAGGCAGGCAATGGTCATACACAGGTTGGTAAACAGGCAGGAGAATCAAAAACTAGGACTGAAGGCTATAACTGGTTTTCACAAACAAGCTATACAACGGCTTAGTAGAGTCAAAACAAACAATACCTCACATGGCAAAAAAACTGAAAGAACTGAACTCAATAAGGAGCTGATGAGACCAGGTGAGTAACTAACACAGGTGAAATCAATGAACAAAAACGAAAGACAGGGCTACGTTCAAGAACACAAAGAGAACACAAAGAAACAGGGCTACGTACAAGAACAAAAGGTGAACTAAGAAAACAAATACAGAACCTTACAAAACCCCTCCCCCTTACAGTACCTTATTTAGTTCAGTTCTTTCTCATGGTCTGAGACAACTCCAAGCGGGCTGTCATGTGCCTTTTACTGAGGCGTGGCTTCCGTCTGGCCACTCTACATAAAGGCCTGATTGTTGGAGTGCTGCAGAGATGGTTGTCCTTCTGGAAGGTTCTCCCATCTCTACATAATAACTGAGGCAATGGAAAGATGTGGGGTGATGAAAGAGAACCATGCCACCACCACTCAGAGCAGCCAGGTCCAGAAGAGGAAGAGGCTCTGCCGAAGCACAAAGGATAGAAAGGTCAGCTGCTGGTGTTCTCAGTGCAACACACCCGTCTGCAAAGAGCACAGTCACATGCTTTTGGTTTGTAACAAATGCATGGACTAAGACAGCATAAGTAAGCATGACACGCGCGCACACACACACACTTTTTTCCTTTTAGTGTTTATGTTTTCTAAATTCACAATTGTTAGTGTTGTCTTTTATATTGATGATGAACTTTGGATTTTCAAATAAATGTTTTGAAATATTATAAAACATGCTTAAGGTGGTTTAATTTTTTTCTTGACACTAAAAGGCTGAATGTGAAACTTTGATTATGAGAAAAATATGCTAATATTTTCAATAGCCGTTATGAATTTCCATAATATGTTATCATTGAAATGTGTATCAAACTGTTGAAGAGCGACAAAAAACATTTCAAACAATAAAATAATTATTGAAAGGATAAAATCATCACTGAAAATAATTATTTTCCACAAAATTGATAATATTTTAGACCCATATAAATAAAACACAGATATTACATTATCGGGTCATTTTGAACCGGCATATGCACTCTTGGGGCGTCATATTTACTATGCATCCTAGGGTTAAGATAATCAAATTGCACTGCAATCCATTTCCTGGCCATTCCCCCAAAAGTCATTTCCTGGCGGCCATTCCCTTGCGAAAGTATTCACCCCCCTTGGCATTTTTCCTATTTTGTTGCCTTACAACCTGGAATTAAAATTGATTTTTGGGGGGGTTGTATCATTTGATTTACACAACATGCCTACCACTTTGAAGATGCAAAATACTTGTAATTGTGAAACAAACAAGAAATAAGACAAAAAAACAGAACTTGAGCATGCATAACTAACTCAAGTAATTTTCCAACAATTGTTTACAGACAGATTATTTCACTTACAATTCATTGTATCACAATTCCTGTGGGTCAGACGTTTACATACACTAAGTTGACTGTGCCTTTAAACGGCTTGGAAAATTCCAGAAAATTATGTCATGGCTTTAGAAGCTTCTGATAGGCTAATTGACATAATTTGAGTCAATTGGAGGTGTACCTGTGGATGTATTTCAAGGCCTACCTTCAAAGGCCTCTTTGCTTGACATCATGGGAAAATCAAAAGAAATCAGCCAAGACCTCAGAAAAAAATGTGTAGACCTCAACAAGTCTGGTTCATCCTTGGAAGCAATTTCCAAACGCCTGAAGGTACCACGTTCATCTGTACAAACAATAGTACGCAAGTATAAACACCATGGAACCACGTAGCCGTCATACCGCTCAGGAAGGAGACGCGTTCTGTCTCCTAGAGATGAACGTACTTTGGTGAGAAAAGTGCAAATCAATCCCAGAACAACAGCAAAGGACCTTGTGAAGATGCTGGAGGAAACAGGTACAAAAGTAGCTATATCCACAGTAAAACGAGTCCTATATCAACATAACCTGAAAGGCCGCTCAGCGAGGAAGAAGCCACTGCTCCAAAACCACCATAAAAAAGACAGACTACGGTTTGCAACTGCACATGGGGACAAAGATCATACTTTTTGGAGAAATGTCCTGTGGTCTGATGAAACAAAAATAGAACTGTTTGGCCATAATGACAATTGTTATGTTCGGAGGAAAAGGGGGTGTTTGCAAGCCGAAGAACACCATCCCAACCGTGAAGCACGGGGGTGGCAGCATCATGCTGTGGGGGTGCTTTGCTGCAGGAGGGACTGGTGCACTTCACAAAATAGATGGCATCATGAGGAAGGAAAATTGTGTGGATATATTGAAGCATCATCTCAAGACATCAGTCAGGAAGTTAAATCTTGGTTGCAAATGGTCTTCCAAATGGACAATGACCCCAAGCATACTTCCAAAGTTGTGGTAAAATGGCTAAGGACAACAAAGTCAAGGTATTGGAGTGGCCATCACAAAGCCTTGACCTCAATCCTATAGAAAATGTGTGGACAGAACTGAAAAAGCGTGTGCGAGCAAGGAGGCCTACAAACCTGACTCAGTTACACCAGCTCTGTCAGGAAGAATGGGCCAAAATTCACCCAACTTATTGTGGGAAGCTTGTGGAAAGCTACCCGACACGTTTGACCCAAGATAAACAATTTAAAGACAATGCTACCAAATACTAATTGAGTGTATGTAAACTTCTGACCCACTGGGAATGTGATGAAAGAAATAAAAGCTGAAATAAATCATTCTCTCTACTATTATTCTGACATTTCACATTCTTAAAATAAAGTGGTGATCCTAACTGACCTAAGAAAGGGAATTTTTACTAGGATTAAATGTCAGGAATTGTGAAAAACTGAGTTGAAATTTATTTGGCTAAGGTGTATGTAAACTTCCGACTTCAACTGTATATGTACATACAGTATCTACCTCAATCATGTGACAGATCATGTGACACTTAGATTGCACACAGGTGGACTTTATTTAACTAATTATGTGACTTCTGAAGGTAATTGTTTGCACCAAATCTTATTTAGGGGCTTCATAGCAAAGGGGGTGAATACATATGCACGCACCACTTTTCCATTATTTATTTTTTAGATATTTTGGAAACAAATTATAATTTGGACTATTTTGTGTATGTCCATCACATGAAATCCAAATTAAAATCCATTTACATTACAGGTTGTAATGCAACAAAATAGGACATACGCCAAGTATTAGCATTTATGGGTATGATGACACAGTGGGTCTAATTACAACATTCTGGGTACTTTCTGGTGCACTAATAAACAGCTCTGTTGAAATTGATGGCAGGAGGCCCATGTGGTTAGAATTAGAGTGAATTTGCAGTTTCCTTTGTAGTCTCTTCATTGCTAACATAATTGGTCACATGACCTTTCCTGGTCAGGTTTTAATGCACAACTATCTTGAGTAGACAGTGGTTGTATTCAGCAGCATAGAAGTGAAGGTATCCTGTGCTTTTTCCCAGAAAATACTTTCCTTTGAAGGCCACCAAAATGAACAGGCTTTACAATGGTATTTGATTTGGCATAAGTTGCTGGTTAAGATACAATGTTCTTTACCTTTTTCAATATGGGTAAGTTTATGTGTGGCAGCCTACTCTTGAACTAAAGCGACAAAGTCAGTCTTGACCCAAAGACATTGTTCAAGACCATGATGACATACATAAACAGTAGCGGTGAGTGGACAAAACCACTGGGGAAGCCAAGCCAGAAAGAAAAGCCATATTACAAACTATGTGTTGTGATAATTCCGTTGTTTGGTCTATAACCTGTTAGTTCATATGCCTTGTGACTGTGATATATAGGCCTAAGGCCGAGACAATAAGAAGACACAGTGGCAGAATAAAAATGCTTGCTCGCTAGCCTAATTTATTTTCATGGGCAACGTTAGCTATTTAACATTAGCCTTCTACATCTAGCTACATATTGAACTTCCATCCTCTCAGGCCAGGGGCACAATGCATGAATTTATGGTTGGATCAGAATCGCTGTTATACTCATTGGCCAGTACGGAGAATTAAGTAAAACCACAAGTCCAAATCCCTAATTCCATCCATGACTCATTTAGGAAAGGGACAATTTTAGCTAGCTAGCCACCGGAGGACAACAATACAATGAGATGCAACAATTCAAGTTGTTTCTGTCAATGATGTATTTCTCTTGATGCGATGTGATAGGAGTGAAGCCAAATCCAAACTGGCTTCCCTTGACAATTTTTTGGGTGTGCCAGGACCATTCACATCACAGTTGAGCTCACTCAGTTTAGCTCAACGCTGATTGGCTATTATTTTATACTTAATTTTTTAATTTAGGGAGGCCAAATGCTTGCTGGCTTTCCTTGCATTCAATGGTACAGGCTGCAACAATGTCATACTCTTTATGACCAGACAGCATCAGATAGATGGCTTACACATACAAAGACAGAGGGGCGCTTTTTCGCTCGCTCTGATTCTTTCTCCGGTGAAATATGTACATTCATCCTCTTGCGAATTGAAGGAAAATTATGAAAACACAGAGAGATGAAAGATAAATTATTTTCAATGTTTTTTGTTGTCTTTTAATTTTTTTTCAAGCCTTGCTTCCCTTGGCATCCAAAAATACACACCATTGTACATAAATCACCAAGTTTAATATCTCTCTAACACACAACCAGTGGCGTGTATTCATGGGTGCCAAGGGAGGCCAGGCTTCCTCCAACAATTGACCTAGAAAAATTTAACTAAACATATAATATCTACTTGACATAGATTGTCAAGTAGATTTAAGTCAAAACTTTAACTCGTCCACTCAGGAACATTCACTGTCTTCTTGGTAAGCAACTCCAGTGTAGATTTGGCCTTGTGTTTGAGGTTTTTCTCCTGCTGAAAGGTGAATTAATCTCCCAGTGTCTGGTGGAAAGCAGACTGAACCAGGTTTTCCTTAACGATTACAAGCATACCCATAACATGATGCAGCCACCACTATGCTTGAAAATATGGAGAGTGGTACTCAGTAATGTGTTGCATTGGATTTGCCCCAAACATAACACTTTGTATTCAGGACAAAAAGTGAATTGCTTTGCCACATATTTTGCAGTATTATTTTAGTGCCTTGTTGCAAACATGATGCATGTTTTGGAATATTTGTTATTCTGTACAGGCTTTCTAGTCACTCTGTCAATTATGTTAGTATTGTGGAGTAACTACAATGTTGTTGATCCACCCTCAGTTTTCTCCTATCACAGCCATTAAGCTCTGTAACTGTTTTAAAGTTACCAGTGGCCTCATGGTGAAATCACTGAGCGGTTTCCTTCCTCTTTGGCAACTGAGTTAGGAAGGATGCCTGTATCTTTGTAGTGCCTGGGTGTATTGATACACCATCCAAAATGTAATTAATAACTTCACGATGCTCAAAGGGATATTCAATGTCTTCTTTTTTAAATATTTTTTTTCATCTACATACAGTGGGGGAAAAAAGTATTTAGTCAGCCACCAATTGTGCAAGTTCTCCCACTTAAAAAGATGAGAGAGGCCTGTAATTTTCATCATAGGTACACGTCAACTATGACAGACAAATTGAGAATTTTTTTCTCCAGAAAATCACATTGTAGGATTTTTAATGAATTTATTTGCAAATTATGGTGGAAAATAAGTATTTGGTCACCTACAAACAAGCAAGATTTCTGGCTCTCACAGACCTGTAACTTCTTCTTTAAGAGGCTCCTCTGTCCTCCACTCGTTACCTGTATTAATGGCACCTGTTTGAACTTGTTATCAGTATAAAAGACACCTGTCCACAACCTCAAACAGTCACACTCCAAACTCCACTATGGCCAAGACCAAAGAGCTGTCAAAGGACACCAGAAACAAAATTGTAGACCTGCACCAGGCTGGGAAGACTGAATCTGCAATAGGTAAGCAGCTTGGTTTGAAGAAATCAACTGTGAGAGTAATTATTAGGAAATGGAAGACATACAAGACCACTGATAATCTCCCTCGATCTGGGGCTCCACGCAAGATCTCACCCCGTGGGGTCAAAATGATCACAAGAACGGTGAGCAAAAATCCCAGAACCACACGGGGGGACCTAGTGAATGACCTGCAGAGAGCTGGGACCAAAGAACAAAGCCTACCATCAGTAACACACTACGCCGCCAGGGACTCAAATCCTGCAGTGCCAGACATGTCCCCCTGCTTAAGCCAGTGCATGTCCAGGCCCGTCTGAAGTTTGCTAGAGTGCATTTGGATGATCCAGAAGAGGATTGGGAGAATGTCATATGGTCAGATGAAACCAAAATATAACTTTTTGGTAAAAACTCAACTCGTCGTGTTTGGAGGACAAAGAATGCTGAGTTGCATCCAAAGAACACCATACCTACTGTGAAGCATGGGGGTGGAAACATCATGCTTTGGGGCTGTTTTTCTGCAAAGGGACCAGGACAACTGATCCGTGTAAAGGAAAGAATGAATGGGGCCATGTATCGTGAGATTTTGATTGAAAACCTCCTTCCATCAGCAAGGGCATTGAAGATGAAACGTGGCTGGGTCTTTCAGCATGACAATGATCCCAAACACACCGCCCGGGCAACGAAGGAGTGGCTTCGTAAGAAGCATTTCAAGGTCCTGGAGTGGCCTAGCCAGTCTCCAGATCTCAACCCCATAGAACATTTTTGGAGGGAGTTGAAAGTCCGTGTTGCCCAGCGACAGCCCCAAAACATCACTGCTCTAGAGGAGATCTGCATGGAGGAATGGGCCAAAATACCAGCAACAGTGTGTGAAAACCTTGTGAAGACTTACAGAAAACGTTTGACCTGTGTCATTGCCAACAAATGGTATAAAACAAAGTATTGAGAAACTTTTGTTATTGACCAAATACTTATTTTCCACCATAATTTGCAAATAAATTCATTAAAAATTTAAAAATATATATTCTCATTTTGTCTGTCATAGTTGCGAAAATGAAAAATTACAGGCCTTTCTCATCTTTTTTAAGTGGGAGAACTTGCACAATTGGTGGCTGACTAAATACTTTTTTACCCCACTGTATGTATAGTAACCCTAGGTGTAAAATAGTCAATAATGGCTACTTCTCAGAAAGTATTAAACTGTCAAGAGGAGTAAAACAAGGTTGTCCACTATTGGCATATCTATTTATTATGGCCATCGAAATGTAAGCTATTAAAATCAGATCCAACAATAATATCAAGGTCCTAGAAATCCATGGTTTAAAAACAAAGGTGCCATTGTACGCTGATGATTCATGTTTACTTTTAATTCCTCCACTGCTTCATAGAGGATCTAGATAATTTTTCTAACCTCTCTGGATTACAACCAAATTATGATAAATGTACCATATTACGTATTGGATCACTAAAAAAGACAACTTTTACATTACCGTGTAGTTTACCAATAAAATGGTCTGATGGTGAAGTTGATATACAGTGGGGAAAAAAAGTATTTAGTCAGCTACCAATTGTGCAAGTTCTCCCACTTAAAAAGATGAGAGAGGCCTGTCATTTTCATCATAGGTACACGTCAACTATGACAGACAAAATGAGAAAAAAAAATCCAGAAAATCACATTGTAGGATTTTTAATTAATTTATTTGCAAATTATGGTGGAAAATAAGTATTTTGCTCAATAACAAAAGTTTCTCAATACTTTGTTATATACCCTTTGTTGGCAAAGTATTGAGAAACCTTTGTTATTGACCAAATACTTATTTTCCACCATAATTTGCAAATAAATTCAAAAAAAATCCTACAATGTGATTTTCTGGAGAGAAAAAAATGAAAATTACAGGCCTCTCTCATCTTTTTAAGTGGGAGGAATTGCACAATTGGTGGCTGACTAAATACTTTTTTCCCCACTGTAATTGTATGTGTGGGGTACAGAGATGAGGTAGTCATTCAAAAATCATGTTAAACACTATTATTGCACACAGAGTGTGTCCATGCAACTTATTATGGGACTTGTTAAGCAAATATTTACTCCTGAACTTATTTGGGCTTGCCTTAACAAAGGAGTTTAATACTTATTGACTCAAGACATTTCAGCTTTTCATCGAAAAACATAATTCCGCTCCGTCATTGTGGGTGTAGGCCAGTGACAAAAAATCTAAACCTAATCCATTTTCAATTCAGGCTGTAACACAACAAAATGTAGAAAAAGTCAAGGGGTGTGAACACTTTCGGAAGGCACTATATCTCTAGGGCTTTGCTTGGGTGAATGGCCATTGACGTAAGCATACGCAACAGTCAAATCAGATGGGATAATTTTAGCCCAGATTATCTTTCTATTCAAATTGGCACAATATGCAAGACCGTAATACTGTACACAACTGAGTTACTCTATTTCCTGCTAAGCCTAGGTGGTCTTCAATTTCTCAAAGATCATTGACCACCAGATTGCAGTATCAGATGTTCATGTGACAATCAATTCACATGCAGAATAACACTTTTTTTCAATATTATTCTGTTTAGTACAGCATCTTCAAATTGAGAAACTCATTAGAAAAATATGGTAAATGCACTGCGTTTTTAATGGTTTTCTAGAATTTCTACATAAGCAAAGCCAGGCAAAGCATGCTATTTGGATAGAAGGGTATGGTTTGTGGTTTGTATGGGCTGCAGGTGAGTTGATACAGTATTTAGATCACAATGGTATAATGTATTGTTTATTAGGTTGCGTTCTATGTTTGAGATAACATCTAGTCAGCATGTAGCTCTACTCAGCACGTACCTCTAGTCAAATTCACTTTTACAAAGTTATTTGCATAGACTGAATAATCTGTCAGTTATGCGCTGAGAAACCAGACAACCCCATTCAGGGAAAAAGCTTTCATGATAGCAGCATGCATGTTGTACTGTACTGTCTGTGTACATATAGTGAAAACATCCTCATCATATATTTACAAAACAAATGTATGGTAGGCTACGTACTGTGTCTGTTTTCAGAACTAAAACTACACATAACTGATAAAACAAAACTGTACTAGGCTATGTAATAGCTACTGTATGTTAACAAAATGCACAATTAAACACTTTGAATGATACACTAAACACTTATACAGTGGGGAGAACAAGTATTTGATACACTGCCGATTTTGCAGGTTTTCCCACTTACAAAACATGTAGAGGTCTGTAATTTTTATCATAGGTACACTTCAACTGTGAGAGACAGAATTTAAAACAAAAATCCAGAAAATCACATTGTATGACTTTTAAGTAAATAATTTGCATTTTATTACATGACATAAGTATTTGATCACCTACCAACCAGTAAGAATTCTGGCTCTCACAGACCTGTTAGTTTTTCTTTAAGAAGCCCTCCTGTTCTCCACTCATTATCTGTATTAACTGCACCTGTTTGAACTCGTTACCTGTATAAAAGACACCTGTCTACACACTCAATTAAACAGACTCCAACCTCTCCACAATGGCCAAGACCAGAGAGCTGTGTAAGGACATCACAGATAAAATTGTAGACCTGCACAAGGCTGGGAAGGGCTACAGGACAATAGGCATGCAGCTTGGTGAGAAGGCAACAACTGTTGGCGCAATTATTAGAAAATGGAAGAAGTTCAAGATGACGGTCAATCACCCTAGGTCTGGGGCTCCATGCAAGATCTCACCTCGTGGGGCATCAATGATCATGGTCCTCTGTACGTGGTCCTCTGTAGCTCAGCTGGTAGAGCACGGCGCTTGTAACGCCAAGGTAGTGGGTTCAATCCCCGGGACCACCCATACACAAAAATGTATGCACGCACGACTGTAAGTCGCTTTGGATAAAAGCGTCTGCTAAATGGCATATTATTATTATTATTATTATTATCATGAGGAAGGTGAGGGATCAGCCCAGAACTACACGGCTGGACCTGGTCAATGACCTGAAGAGAGCTGGGACCACAGTCTCAAATAAAACCATTTGTAACACACTACGCCATCATGGATTAAAATCTGACATTTCACATTCTTAAAATAAAGTGGTGATCCTAACTGACCTAAGAAAGGGAATTTTTACTAGGATTAAATGTCAGGAATTGTGAAAAACTGAGTTGAAATTTATTTGGCTAAGGTGTATGTAAACTTCCGACTTCAACTGTATATGTACATAGAGTATCTACCTCAATCATGTGACAGATCATGTGACACTTAGATTGCACACAGGTGGACTTTATTTAACTAATTATGTGACTTCTGAAGGTAATTGGTTGCACCAAATCTTATTTAGGAGCTTCATAGCAAAGGGGGTGAATACATATGCACGCACCACTTTTCCATTATTTATTTTTTAGATATTTTGGAAACAAATTATAATTTGGACTATTTTGTGTATGTCCATCACATGAAATCCAAATTAAAATCCATTTACATTACAGGTTGTAATGCAACAAAATAGGACATACGCCAAGTATTAGCATTTATGGGTATGATGACACAGTGGGTCTAATTACAACATTCTGGGTACTTTCTGGTGCACTAATAAACAGCTCTGTTGAAATTGATGGCAGGAGGCCCATGTGGTTAGAATTAGAGTGAATTTGCAGTTTCCTTTGTAGTCTCTTCATTGCTAACATAATTGGTCACATGACCTTTCCTGGTCAGGTTTTAATGAACAACTATCTTGAGTAGACAGTGGTTGTATTCAGCAGCATAGAAGTGAAGGTATCCTGTGCTTTTTCCCAGAAAATACTTTCCTTTGAAGGCCACCAAAATGAACAGGCTTTACAATGGTATTTGATTTGGCATAAGTTGCTGGTTAAGATACAATGTTCTTTACCTTTTTCAATATGGGTAAGTTTATGTGTGGCAGCCTACTCTTGAACTAAAGCGACAAAGTCAGTCTTGACCCAAAGACATTGTTCAAGACCATGATGACATACATAAACAGTAGCGGTGAGTGGACAAAACCACTGGGGAAGCCAAGCCAGAAAGAAAAGCCATATTACAAACTATGTGTTGTGATAATTCCGTTGTTTGGTCTATAACCTGTTAGTTCATATGCCTTGCGACTGTGATATATAGGCCTAAGGCCGAGACAATAAGAAGACACAGTGGCAGAATAAAAATGCTTGCTCGCTAGCCTAATTTATTTTCATGGGCAACGTTAGCTATTTAACATTAGCCTTCTACATCTAGCTACATATTGAACTTCCATCCTCTCAGGCCAGGGGCACAATGCATGAATTTATGGTTGGATCAGAATCGCCGTTATACTCATTGGCCAGTACGGAGAATTAAGTAAAACCACAAGTCCAAATCCCTAATTCCATCCATGACTCATTTAGGAAAGGGACAATTTTAGCTAGCTAGCCACCGGAGGACAACAATACAATGAGATGCAACAATTCAAGTTGTTTCTGTCAATGATGTATTTCTCTTGATGCGATGTGATAGGAGTGAAGCCAAATCCAAACTGGCTTCCCTTGACAATTTTTTGGGTGTGCCAGGACCATTCACATCACAGTTGAGCTCACTCAGTTTAGCTCAACGCTGATTGGCTATTATTTTATACTTAATTTTTTAATTTAGGGAGGCCAAATGCTTGCTGGCTTTCCTTGCATTCAATGGTACAGGCTGCAACAATGTCATACTCTTTATGACCAGACAGCATCAGATAGATGGCTTACACATACAAAGACAGAGGGGCGCTTTTTCGCTCACTCTGATTCTTTCTCCGGTGAAATATGTACATTCATCCTCTTGTGAATTGAAGGAAAATTATGAAAACACAGAGAGATGAAAGATAAATTATTTTCAATGTTTTTTGTTGTCTTTTAATTTTTTTTCAAGCCTTGCTTCCCTTGGCATCCAAAAATACACACCATTGTACATAAATCACCAAGTTTAATATCTCTCTAACACACAACCAGTGGCGTGTATTCATGGGTGCCAAGGAGGCCAGGCTTCCTCCAACAATTGACCTAGAAAAATTTAACTAAACATATAATATCTACTTGACATAGATTGTCAAGTAGATTTAAGTCAAAACTTTAACTCGTCCACTCAGGAACATTCACTGTCTTCTTGGTAAGCAACTCCAGTGTAGATTTGGCCTTGTGTTTGAGGTTTTTCTCCTGCTGAAAGGTGAATTAATCTCCCAGTGTCTGGTGGAAAGCAGACTGAACCAGGTTTTCCTTAACGATTACAAGCATACCCATAACATGATGCAGCCACCACTATGCTTGAAAATATGGAGAGTGGTACTCAGTAATGTGTTGTATTGGATTTACCCCAAACATAACACTTTGTATTCAGGACAAAAAGTGAATTGCTTTGCCACATATTTTGCAGTATTATTTTAGTGCCTTGTTGCAAACATGATGCATGTTTTGGAATATTTGTTATTCTGTACAGGCTTTCTAGTCACTCTGTCAATTATGTTAGTATTGTGGAGTAACTACAATGTTGTTGATCCACCCTCAGTTTTCTCCTATCACAGCCATTAAGCTCTGTAACTGTTTTAAAGTTACCAGTGGCCTCATGGTGAAATCACTGAGCGGTTTCCTTCCTCTTTGGCAACTGAGTTAGGAAGGATGCCTGTATCTTTGTAGTGCCTGGGTGTATTGATACACCATCCAAAATGTAATTAATAACTTCACGATGCTCAAAGGGATATTCAATGTCTGCTTTTTTAAATATTTTTTTCATCTACATACAGTGGGGGAAAAAAGTATTTAGTCAGCCACCAATTGTGCAAGTTCTCCCACTTAAAAAGATGAGAGAGGCCTGTAATTTTCATCATAGGTACACGTCAACTATGACAGACAAATTGAGAATTTTTTTCTCCAGAAAATCACATTGTAGGATTTTTAATGAATTTATTTGCAAATTATGGTGGAAAATAAGTATTTGGTCACCTACAAACAAGCAAGATTTCTGGCTCTCACAGACCTGTAACTTCTTCTTTAAGAGGCTCCTCTGTCCTCCACTCGTTACCTGTATTAATGGCACCTGTTTGAACTTGTTATCAGTATAAAAGACACCTGTCCACAACCTCAAACAGTCACACTCCAAACTCCACTATGGCCAAGACCAAAGAGCTGTCAAAGGACACCAGAAACAAAATTGTAGACCTACAGAGAGCTGGGACCAAAGAACAAAGCCTACCATCAGTAACACACTACGCCGCCAGGGACTCAAATCCTGCAGTGCCAGACATGTCCCCCTGCTTAAGCCAGTGCATGTCCAGGCCCGTCTGAAGTTTGCTAGAGTGCAATTGGATGATCCAGAAGAGGATTGGGAGAATGTCATATGGTCAGATGAAACCAAAATATAACTTTTTGGTAAAAACTCAACTCGTCGTGTTTGGAGGACAAAGAATGCTGAGTTGCATCCAAAGAACACCATACCTACTGTGAAGCATGGGGGTGGAAACATCATGCTTTGGGGCTGTTTTTCTGCAAAGGGACCAGGACAACTGATCCGTGTAAAGGAAAGAATGAATGGGGCCATGTATCGTGAGATTTTGATTGAAAACCTCCTTCCATCAGCAAGGGCATTGAAGATGAAACGTGGCTGGGTCTTTCAGCATGACAATGATCCCAAACACACCGCCCGGGCAACGAAGGAGTGGCTTCGTAAGAAGCATTTCAAGGTCCTGGAGTGGCCTAGCCAGTCTCCAGATCTCAACCCCATAGAACATTTTTGGAGGGGAGTTGAAAGTCCGTGTTGCCCAGCGACAGCCCCAAAACATCACTGCTCTAGAGGAGATCTGCATGGAGGAATGGGCCAAAATACCAGCAACAGTGTGTGAAAACCTTGTGAAGACTTACAGAAAACGTTTGACCTGTGTCATTGCCAACAAATGGTATAAAACAAAGTATTGAGAAACTTTTGTTATTGACCAAATACTTATTTTCCACCATAATTTGCAAATAAATTCATTAAAAATTTAAAAATATATATTCTCATTTTGTCTGTCATAGTTGACGAAAATGAAAAATTACAGGCCTTTCTCATCTTTTTAAGTGGGAGAACTTGCACAATTGGTGGCTGACTAAATACTTTTTTACCCCACTGTATGTATAGTAACCCTAGGTGTAAAATAGTCAATAATGGCTACTTCTCAGAAAGTATTAAACTGTCAAGAGGAGTAAAACAAGGTTGTCCACTATTGGCATATCTATTTATTATGGCCATCGAAATGTAAGCTATTAAAATCAGATCCAACAATAATATCAAGGTCCTAGAAATCCATGGTTTAAAAACAAAGGTGCCATTGTACGCTGATGATTCATGTTTACTTTTAATTCCTCCACTGCTTCATAGAGGATCTAGATAATTTTTCTAACCTCTCTGGATTACAACCAAATTATGATAAATGTACCATATTACGTATTGGATCACTAAAAAAGACAACTTTTACATTACCGTGTAGTTTACCAATAAAATGGTCTGATGGTGAAGTTGATATACAGTGGGGAAAAAAAGTATTTAGTCAGCTACCAATTGTGCAAGTTCTCCCACTTAAAAAGATGAGAGAGGCCTGTCATTTTCATCATAGGTACACGTCAACTATGACAGACAAAATGAAAAACAAAAATCCAGAAAATCACATTGTAGGATTTTTAATGAATTTTTTTTGCAAATTATGGTGGAAAATAAGTATTTTGCTCAATAACAAAAGTTTCTCAATACTTTGTTATATACCCTTTGTTGGCAAAGTATTGAGAAACCTTTGTTATTGACCAAATACTTATTTTCCACCATAATTTGCAAATAAATTCATTAAAAATCCTACAATGTGATTTTCTGGAGAAAAAAAATGAAAATTACAGGCCTCTCTTATCTTTTTAAGTGGGAGAAATTGCACAATTGGTGGCTGACTAAATACTTTTTTCCCCACTGTAATTGTATGTGTGGGGTACAGAGATGAGGTAGTCATTCAAAAATCATGTTAAACACTATTATTGCACACAGAGTGTGTCCATGCAACTTATTATGTGACTTAATACTTATTGACTCAAGACATTTCAGCTTTCCATCGAAAAACATAATTCCGCTCCGTCATTGTGGGTGTAGGCCAGTGACAAAAAATCTAAACCTAATCCATTTTCAATTCAGGCTGTAACACAACAAAATGTAGAAAAAGTCAAGGGGTGTGAACACTTTCGGAAGGCACTATATCTCTAGGGCTTTGCTTGGGTGAATGGCCATTGACGTAAGCATACGCAACAGTCAAATCAGATGGGATAATTTTAGCCCATATTATCTTTCTATTCAAATTGGCACAATATGCAAGACCGTAATACTGTACACAACTGAGTTACTCTATTTCCTGCTAAGCCTAGGTGGTCTTCAATTTCTCAAAGATCATTGACCACCAGATTGCAGTATCAGATGTTGATGTGAGAATCAATTCACATGCAGAATAACACTTTTTTCAATATTATTCTGTTTAGTACAGCATCTTCAAATTGAGAAACTCATTAGAAAAATATGGTAAATGCACTGCGTTTTTAATGGTTTTCTAGAATTTCTACATAATCAAAGCCAGGCAAAGCATGCTATTTGAATAGAAGGGTATGGTTTGTGGTTTGTATGGGCTGTAGGTGAGTTGATACAGTATTTAGATCACAATGGTATAATGTATTGTTTATTAGGGTGCGTTCTATGTTTGAGATAACATCTAGTCAGCATGTAGCTCTACTCAGCACGTACCTCTAGTCAAATTCACTTTTACAAAGTTATTTGCATAGACTGAATACTCTGTCAGTTATGCGCTGAGAAACCAGACAACCCCATTCAGGGAAAAAGCTTTCATGATAGCAGCATGCATGTTGTACTGTACTGTCTGTGTACATATAGTGAAAACATCCTCATCACATATTTACAAAACAAATGTATGGTAGGCTACGTACTGTGTCTGTTTTCAGAACTAAAACTACACATAACTGATAAAACAAAACTGTACTAGGCTATGTAATAGCTACTGTATGTTAACAAAATGCACAATTAAACACTTTGAATGATACACTAAACACTTATACAGTGGGGGGAACAAATATTTGATACACTGCCGATTTTGCAGGTTTTCCCACTTACAAAACATGTAGAGGTCTGTAATTTTTATCATAGGTACACTTCAACTGTGAGAGACAGAATTTAAAACAAAAATCCAGAAAATCACATTGTATGACTTTTAAGTAAATAATTTGCATTTTATTACATGACATAAGTATTTGATCACCTACCAACCAGTAAGAATTCTGGCTCTCACAGACCTGTTAGTTTTTCTTTAAGAAGCCCTCCTGTTCTCCACTCATTATCTGTATTAACTGCACCTGTTTGAACTCGTTACCTGTATAAAAGACACCTGTCTATACACTCAATCAAACAGACTCCAACCTCTCCACAATGGCCAAGACCAGAGAGCTGTGTAAGGACATCAGGGATAAAATTGTAGACCTGCACAAGGCTGGGAAGGGCTACAGGACAATAGGCAAGCAGCTTGGTGAGAAGGCAACAACTGTTGGCGCAATTATTAGAAAATGGAAGAAGTTCAAGATGACGGTCAATCACCCTCGGTCTGGGGCTCCATGCAAGATCTCACCTCGTGGGGCATCAATGATCATGAGGAAGGTGAGGGATCAGCCCAGAACTACACGGCAGGACCTGGTCAATGACCTGAAGAGAGCTGGGACCACAGTCTCAAAGAAAACCATTAGTAACACACTACGCCATCATGGATTAAAATCCTGCAGCGCACGCAAGGTCCCCCTGCTCAAGACAGCGTATGTCCAGGCCCGTCTGAAGTTTGCCAATGACCATCTGGATGATCCAGAGGAGGAATGGGAGAAGGTCATGTGGTCTGATGAGACAAAAATAGAGCTTTTTGGTCTAAACTCCACTCGCCGTGTTTGGAGGAAGAAGAGGGATGAGTACAACACCAAGAACACCATCCCAACCGTGAAGCATGGAGGTGGAAACATCATTCTTTGGGGATGCTTTTCTGCAAAGGGGACAGGACGACTGCACCGTATTGAGGGGAGGATGGATGGGGCCATGTATCGCGAGATCTTGGCCAACAACCTCCTTCCCTCAGTAAGAGCATTGAAGATGGGTCGTGGCTGGGTCTTCCAGCATGACAACGACCCGAAACACACAGCCAGGGCAACTAAGGAGTGGCTCCGTAAGAAGCATCTCAAGGTCCTGGAGTGGCCTAGCCAATCTCCAGACCTGAACCCAATAGAAAATCTTTGGAGGGAGCTGAAAGTCCGTATTGCCCAGCGACAGCCCCGAAACCTGAAGGATCTGGAGAAGGTCTGTATGGAGGAGTGGGCCAAAATCCCTGCTGCAGTGTGTGCAAACCTGGTCAAGACCTACAGGAAACGTATGATCTCTGTAATTGCAAACAAAGGTTTCTGTACCAAATATTAAGTTCTGCTTTTCTGATGTATCAAATACTTATGTCATGCAATAAAATGCAACTTAATTACTTAAAAATCATACAATGTGATTTTCTGGATTTTTGTTTTAGATTCCGTCTCTCACAGTTGAAGTGTACCTATGATAAAAAATTACAGACCTCTACATGCTTTGTAAGTAGGAAAACCTGCAAAATCCGCAGTGTATCAAATACTTGTTCTCCCCACTGTATATTTCTGGACACACACTTTGCAGTACTTTAAGGCACTCAGTATGGTGTCAATTCCATATCAGTGCAGTCAATTCTCAGAGTGAAACTCAATTTCAGTAACAGACAAATAAATGAATGAATGAATATCCTTATAAAAAAATAAGAGTGCTTTTCATTTACTGATATGAAATACAATCAACCCTGTAGGTGCCATTAGTTTTACATGCCTCAATTATAATCCATTTGAAAGTGTATTTCTTCAAAGGGTATTGATGTGGGATCTAAAAGTGTGCTAGAAAATCTGAGGGATGCTGCTATTGGGAAAGGAATGGTTTCCGCCTTATACAAGCTGGTTGGCCTCTCTTCCCCAAACAGCAACACCTACTCAGTTACGTTGGGAATAGGACATTTGCAGAGTTAGCTCCAGGAAATTGTTGTAATTCTTCATCCTGCGACCAAAAAAAGCAACATATGGACAGTACCAAAACGAATGATCTAATGATTCTGTCTCTTCGCAGCAAAATCTGCAGAGCTGGTAGGGTTGTATCCCCCATCTATACAGTGCCTTCAGAATTTATTCAGACCCCTTGACTTTTTCCACATTTTGTTACGTTACAGACTTATTCTAAAATGTATTACATTGTTTTTTCCCCCTCATCAATCTACAAACAATACCCCATAATGAAAAAGAAGCACTCTTGGCAGCGATTACAGCATCAAGTCTTCTTGGGTATGACGCCACAAGCTTGGCAACCCTGTATTTGGGGAATTTCTCCCATTCTTCTCTGCAGATCCTCTTAAGCGCTGTCAGGTTGGACGGGGAGCATTGCTGCACAGCTCTGGCTGGGCCACTCAAGGACATTCAGAGACTTGTCCCGAAACCACTCCTGCATTGTCTTGGCTGTGTGCTTAGGGTCGTTGTCCTGTTGGAAGGTGAACCTTCGCCCAGTCTGAGGTCCTGAGCACTCTGGAGCATGTTTTCATCAAGGATCTCTCTGTACTTTGCTCTGTTCATCTTTGCCTCAATCCTGACTAGTCTCCCAGTCCCTGCCGCTGAAAAACATCCCCACAGCATGATGCTGCCACCACCATGCTTCACCGTAGGGATGGTGCCAGGTTTCCTCCAGACTTGACGCTTGGCATTCAGGCCAAAGAGTTCAATCTTGGTTTCATCAGACCAGATAATCTTGTTTCTCATGGTCTGAGAGTATTTAGGTGCATTTCGGCAAACTCCAAGAGGGCTGTCAAGTACATTTTACTGTGGAGTGGCTTCCGTCTGGCCACTCTACCATAAAGGCCTGATTGGTGGAGTGCTGCAGAGATGGTTGTCCTTCTGGAAGGTTCTCCCATCTCCACAGAGGAACTCTAGAACTCTGTCAGAGTGACCATCAGGTTCTTGGTCACCTCCCTGACCAAGGCCCTTCTCCCCCGATTGCTCCATTTGGCCGGGTGGCCAGATCTAGGAAGAGTCTTGCTGGTTCCAAACTTCTTCCATTTAAGAATGATGGAGGCCACAGTGTTCTTGGGGATCTTCAATGATGCAGACATTTTGTGGTACCATTCCCCAGATCTGTGCCTCGACACAATCCTGTCTTGGAGCTCTTCGGACAATTCCTTCGACCTCATGCCGTGGTTTTTGCTCTGACATGCACTGTCAACTGTGGGACCTTATATAGACAGGTACAGTTTACATACACCTTAGCCAAATACATTTAAGTCCGTTTTTCACAATTCCTGACATTTAATCCTAGTAAAATCCCCTCTTAGGTAAATTAGGATCACCACTCTATTTTAAGAATTTGAAATGTCAGAATAATAGTAGAGAGAATGATTTATTTCAGCTTTTATTTATTTCATCACATTCCCAGTGGGTCAGAAGTTTACATAAACTCAATTTGTATTTGGTAGCATTGCCTTTAAATTGTTTAACTTGGGTCAAACGTTTCGGGTAGCCTTCAACAAGCTTCCCACAATAAGTTGGGTGAATTCTTGCCCTCCTGACAGAGCTGGTGTAACGGAGTCAGGTTTGTAGGCCTCCTTGCTCGCACACGCTTTTTCAGTTCTGCCCACACATTTTCTATAGGATTGAGGTCAGGGCTTTGTGATGGCCACGCCAATACCTTGACTTTGTTGTCCTTAAGCCATTTTGCTACAACTTTGGAAGTATGCTTGGGGTCATTGTCCATTTGGAAGACCTATTTGCGACCAAGCTTTAACTTCCTGACTGATGTCTTGAAATGTTGCTTCAATATATCCACATTATTTTCCTTCCTCATGGTGCCATTTATTTTGTGAAGTGCACCAGTCCCTCCTGCAGCAAAGCACCCCCACAGCATGATGCTGCCACCCCCGTGCTTCACGGTTGGGATGGTGTTCTTCGGCTTGCAAGAGCCCCCCTTTTTCCTCCAAACATAACGATGGTCGTTATGGCCAAACAGTTCTGGTTTTGTTTCATCAGACCAGAGGACAATTCTCCAAAAAGTACGATCTTTGTCCCCATGTGCAGTTGCAAACCATAGTCTGGCTTTTTTATGGCGGTTTTGGAGCAGTGGCTTCTTCTTTGCTGAGCGGCCTTTCAGGTTATGTTGATATAGGACTCGTTTTACTGTGGATATAGATACTTTTGTACCTGTTTCCTCCAGCAGCTTCACAAGGTCCTTTGCTGTTGTTCTGGGATTGATTTGCACTTTTCTCACCAAAGTACATTCATCTCTAGGAGACAGAACGCGTCTCCTTCCTGAGCGATATGACGGCTGTGTGGTCCCATGGTGTTTATACTTGCGTACTATTGTTTGTACAGATGAACGTGGTACCTTCAGGCGTTTGGAAATTGCTCCCAAGGATGAACCAGACTTGTGGAGGTCTTCATTTTCTTTTCTGAGGTCTTGGCTGATTTTCCCATGATGTCAAGCAAAGAGGCACTGAGTTTGAAGGTAGGTCTTGAAATACATCCACAGGTACACCTCCAATTGACTCAAATGATGTCAATTAGCCTATCAGAAGCTTCTAAAGCCATGACATCATTTTCTGGAGTTTTCCAAGATGTCTAAAGGCACAGTCAACTTAGTGTATGTAAACTTCTGACCCACTGGAATTGTGATACAGTGAATTATAAGTGAAATAATCTGTCTGTAAACAATTGTTGGAAAAATTACTTGTGTCATGCACAAAGTAGATGTCCTAACTGACTTGCCAAAACTATAGTTTGTTAACAAGACATTTGTGGAGTGGTTGAAAAACGAGTTTGAATGAATCCAACCGAAGTCTATGTAAACCTCCGACTTCAACTGTATGTGCCTTTCCAAATCATGTCCAATCAATTGAATTTAACACAGGGGGACTCCAATCAAGTTGTAGAAACATCTCAAGCATGATCATTGAAAACAGGATGAACCTGAGCTCAATTTCGAGTCTCAGAGCAAAGGGTCTTATGTAAATCAGGTATTTCTGTTTTTAATTTTTTATAAATTTGTAAACATTTCTAAAATCCTATTTTCGCTTTGTCATTATCGGGTGTTGTGTGTAGATTGCTGAGGATATATACAGTGAGCTCCACAATTCATTGGACAGTGACAATGTTTTTGTTATTTTGGTTCTGTACTCTAGCACTTTGAGTTTGAAAGGATACAATGACAATGAGGGTGAAGTGCAGACTGTCAGCTTTAATTTGAGGGTATTTTCATACATATCGGATGAACCGTTTAGAAATGACAGCACCTTTTGTACATGGTCCCCCCATTTTAAGGTACTACAAGTATTTGTTAAATTGGCTTCACAGATGTGTGTCGTTAGGCAGGTGTATTCATATGTGTCGTTAGTGAATGCAGAAGAGCTGTTGATGAATAGTATTGATTCTAGACTTTGCTATTGCCTTTGGAGGTTGTTGTTGGGGTGTGACAACATGAGGAAGACAGCAGTGTCGATGCAAATGAAGCTGGCCGTCATAAGGCTCAGAAATGAAAATCAATCAATCAGGAACATTGCAAAAAAACCTGGCCATGCCCAAGTCAACAGTTTGGTTCATCATTAACAAGAAAAAAAACAACCGGTGAACTAAATTATGTCAAAAGACCCGGTAGAACGAGGAAGACCACTGTAGTGGATGACCGGAGAATACTCTCTATGGAGAGGAAAACCCACCTGACAACAGCCCAACAGATCAAAAACACTCTCCTGGATGCAGGTGTAGATGTGTCAAAGTCTACCATACGTAGAAGACTACACCAGCAGGACTACAGAGGGTACACTACAAGATGCAAACCACTGATAAGCCTGAAGAACAGAAAGGCGAGATAACAGTTTGCTAAAAAGCACCTAAAAGAGCCCCAAGAGTTCTGGAAAAAAGTATTGTGGACAGATGAGACAAAGATTAACATGTACCAGAGTGATGGAAAGAGGAAAGTGTGGAGAAAAAAAAGAAATGCCCATGATCCAAAGCATACCACCTCATCCGTGAAACATGGTGGAGGGGGTGTTATGGCTTGGGCCTGTATGGCTGCCAGTGGAACAGGCTCACTTGTCTTCATCGATGATGTGACTGCAGACAGAAGTTGAACAATGAATTCTGAAGTCTACAGAAATATTTTATTTGCTCAGATAAAACCAAATGCCTCCAAACTCATTGGACGGCACTTCATCATGCAACAAGACAATGACCCTAAACATACTGCTAGAGCAACGAAGGGGTTTTTGATGGCCAAAAAGTGGAAAATCCTTGACTGGCCGAGTCAATCACCTGATCTGAATCCAATTGAACATGCATTTTACATGCTGAAGAGGAGACTGAAGGCAATAAGTCCCCGAAACAAGCAGGAACTGAAGAAGGCTGCAATACAGGCCTGGCAGAGCATCACCAGGGAAGATACCCAGCGTCTGGTGATGTCGATGCATTGCAGACTTCAAGCAGTCATTGCATGCAAAGGATATGCGACCAAATATTAACAACAATTACTTTATTCTACATTATGTTAAACTGTCCAATGTTTTTTGATGCCCGAAAATGGGGGACCATGTACAAAAGCTTCTATAATTTATAAACGGTTCATCCGATATGTATGAAAATACCCTCAAATTAAAGCTGACAGTCTGCACTTCACCCTCATTGTCATTGTATCCTTTCAAATTCAAAGTGCTAGAGTACAGAACCAAAATAACAAAAAAAAAGGTCACTGTCCAATGAATTATGGAGCTCACTGTATATATATATATATATATATATATTTTTTTTAAAATCCATTTTAGATTAAGGCTGTAACGTAACAAAATATGGAAAAAGTCAAGGGGTCTGTATAACATTCTATTGTTTGCAAGAATTTGGTATAATATTTTAAATGGAAAAACTATTTTTGAATACAGCGTAGTTTTGTGTATCAGTTCAGAAACCATGTGCCATGGAATCTGTACATCGAAAATCTCTTCCCAACTATTTTGCGAACTATATGGCACAGCTGTACATTTTTTGGTCCTGAAATGAAACTGGTATACTTTTTTATTTATCAACATTTTCTTTAACCAATTTTGGTCTTTAATGCAGGGCCGACAGACAAGTTCCTTACTTTCTCCCCCTTCCACTTGCCTCTTCCATTTTTGCAGTAATGCTGTAATTAGTTGGTTGTAATTTTGAGTAGAGCAGACATTTCCATATATTTTTGTTAGCTGCATGTGTGGCATAACTCCACCAGTCCTATTTATGATATCTTTTACAAAGATTATACCGTTTTTATTTATTTATTTATTTATTAGTATATTTGAGTTTAACCATAATATTTGTTGTAATATTTGTTCTGTCTTTTCTGGTGAATTAAACTGAAATTGCAACCAACTTTCTATGGCTTGTTTTAAAAATAGCGATATTTTGGGGATTATTTCATTTTCAAATAGCCAAAAGTGAGAAATTGTAATCAGAATAAAGGGAAAAAGGCCATTCTTGAACATGGGGTGAGACATTCTTACTAAACTGCCAGAGAACCAGTTCGGATTTCAGTATAACTTCTGTATGCCCGAAGCCTTTGGTGAGAGGCCTAATGCTTTAATATTTAATACTTTCTGCCCTCCGAATTCATATTAATTAAATAAATAGGCCCATTTAATTTTATCTGGCTTACCGTTCCAAATAAAATGGAATTTTATTTGCTCATATAATTTTTAAAACAAGTTGCTAGGTGTAAGCAAGGCCATAAGCAAAATAGGTAATCTGGGACATGACTAAAGAGTTAATCAGGGTGTTTTTTCCACAAATAGACAGGTATTTTCTTTTCCCTGGTAGCAAGATCTTATCTATTTTTGAAAACGTTCTATTAAAATGTACTGTAGTGAGAATTTCTTTTTTTCGGGATATGAATAGCAAGTACAGTGGGGAAAAAAAGTATTTAGTCAGCCACCAATTGTGCAAGTTCTCCCACTTAAAAAGATGAGAGAGGCCTGTAATTTTCATCATAGGTACACGTCAACTATGACAGACACATTGAGAATTTTTTTTCCAGAAAATCACATTGTAGGATTTTTTATGAATTTATTTGCAAATTATGGTGGAAAATAAGTATTTGGTCAATAACAAAAGTTTCTCAATACTTTGTTATATACCCTTTGTTGGCAATGACACAGGTCAAACGTTTTCTGTATGTCTTCACAAGGTTTTCACACACTGTTGCTGGTATTCTGGCCCATTCTGCCATGCAGATCTTCTCTTGAGTAGTGATGTTTTGGGGCTGTCGCTGGGCAACACGGACTTTCAACTCCCTCCAAAGATTTTCTATGGAGTTGAGATCTGGAGACTGGCTAGGCCACTCCAGGACCTTGAAATGCTTCTTACGAAGCCACTCCTTCGTTGCCCGGGCGGTGTGTTTGGGATCATTGTCATGCTGAAAGACCCAGCCACATTTCATCTTCAATGCCCTTGCTGATGGAAGGAGGTTTTCACTCAAAATCTCACGATACATGGCCCCATTCATTCTTTCCTTTACACGGATCAGTCATCCTGGTCCATTTGCAGAAAAACAGCCCCAAAGCATGATGTTTCCACCCCCATGCTTCACAGTAGGTATGGTGTTCTTTGGATGCAACTCAGCATTCTTTGTCCTCCAAACACAACGAGTTGTGTTTTTACCAAAAAGTTCTATTTTGGTTTCATCTGACCATATGACATTCTCCCAATCCTCTTCTGGATCATCCAAATGCACTCTAGCAAACTTCAGACGGGCCTGGACATGTACTGGCTTAAGCAGGGGGACACGTCTTGCACTGCAGGATTTGAGTCCCTGGCGTAGTGTGTTACTGATGGTAGGCTTTGTTACTTTGGTCCCAGCTCTCTGCAGGTCATTCACTAGGTCCCCCGTGTGGTTCTGGGATTTTTGCTCACCGTTCTTGTGATCATTTTGACCCCACGGGGTGAGATCTTGCGTGGAGCCCCAGATCGAGGGAGATTATCAGTGGTCTTGTATGTCTTCCATTTCCTAATAATTGCTCCCACAGTTGATTTCTTCAAACCAAGCTGCTTACCTATTGCAGATTCAGTCTTCCCAGCCTGGTGCAGGTCTACAATTTTGTTTCTGGTGTCCTTTGACAGCTCTTTGGACTCCATAGTGGAGTTTGGAGTGTGACTGTTTGAGGTTGTGGACAGGTGTCTTTTATACTGATAACAAGTTCAAACAGGTGCCATTAATACAGGTAACGAGTGGAGGACAGAGGAGCCTCTTAAAGAAGAAGTTACAGGTCTGTGAGAGCCAGAATTCTTGCTTGTTTGTAGGTGACCAAACACTTATTTTCCACCATAATTTGCAAATAAATTAATAAAAAATCCTACAATGTGATTTTCTGGATTATTTTTTCTCATTTTGTCTGTCATAGTTGATGTGTACCTATGATGAAAATTACAGGCCTCTCTCATCTTTTTAAGTGGGAGAACTTGCACAATTGGTGGCTGACTAAATACTTTTTTTCCCCACTGTAACTTTAACCCATTAAAGTTATGTATAGTAACCCTAGGTGTAAAATAGTCAATAATGGCTACTTCTCAGAAAGTATTAAACTGTCAAGAGGAGTAAAACAAGGTTGTCCACTATTGGCATTGCATAAAAGATTCTCCAAAAAAATAAAGTTTTCCAGGCATTCATATATAAATTCCAGTCGTACTTTATCAAAAGCCTTTTCAAAGTCAGCTATGAATACCAGGCCTGGTTTCCCAGATTTTTCATAGTGTTCTATGTTTCCAGTTCTTCTCTTATATTATCTCCAATGTATCGTCCATGTAAAAAACCTGTCTGATTAGGATGAATAATATCCGACAATACCTTTTAAATTCTATGCGCTATGCATTTTGCTAGAATTTTTGCATCACAACACTGACATTTTTTTAATTGACTGGGGATTTATATTTACCACTTGGGTTCTGTTTCAGTAATAATGAAATCAGACTTTCTTGTTCAGTATCTGATAAACTACAATTTTTTATAGGAGTGGTTCAAAAATAGAAATATATAAAAAATAAAATTATAATAATAATAATAATAAAATAATAAAATAATAATCCTTAGAATTAACTTCGGTTAGTAGAGATGGAGGAGACTGAAACAAAAACATTTGGTTAAAGTACTTTGCTTCCTCTTTCAAAATATTGTTTGGTGAATCATGGGTGACTCCGACATTTGTAACAAGTTTCAGTAAATTCTTTTTGGTAGTATTTCTATGTTGAAGATTAAAAAATAATTTGGTGCATTTTCCCCCATATTCCATCCAGTTAGCTTTATTTTTTATTGTATATTAGACTTTCTTGAATAAGTTCCTCCATTTATTTTAGGTTCTCCTATAACGTATTCTGTGCCTCTATGGCACAGTTTTTATTGCTATCTATCTGTACTGTTAGTCCCTATATTTCCTTTGTTAATATGAATTATTTTAACCTAAATTGCTTTTGTTTTAAAGATGAGTATTTAATTTCATGGCCTCTAAAAGCACATTTAAAATTGTCCCATACAATAAGGGGATCTGCTGTACCTACAGTATATTATGTTTGAAAAAGTCAGTTATAAATTCTTCTGTCCTGGTTAAAAACAAGTTGTCATCCAATATGCTTTGATTGAATTTCCAATATCCTCGCTCACGTGGAAATTCTGTATGAGTAATGTATATACCAATTATTTGATGGTCCGACCGCATTCTGCCCCCATCAACACTTTTTAAACTTTTGGTGCCTGTGAGAATGACATAAGAAAGTAGTCTAGACGACTACCTTGACTGAGTCTCCACCAAGTACGGTGAGGGAAAAAAGTATTTGATCCCCTGCTGATTTTGTACGTTTGCCCACTGACAAAGAAATGATCAGACTATAATTTTAATGGTAGGTTTATTTGAACAGTGAGAGACAGATTAACAACAACAAAATCCAGAAAAACGCTTGTCAAAAATGTTATAAAATTATTTGCATTTTAATGAGGGAAATAAGTATTTTACCCCCTCTCAATCAAAAAGATTTCTGGCTCCCAGGTGTCTTTTATACAGGTAACGAGCTGAGATTAGGAGCACACTCTTAAAGCGAGTGCTCCTAATCTCAGTTTGTTACCTGTATAAAAGACACCTGTCCACAGAAGCAATCAATCAATCAGATTCCAAACTCTCCACCATGGCCAAGACCAAAGAGCTCTCCAAGGATGTCAGGGACAAGATTGTAGACCTACACAAGGCTGGAATGGGCTACATCGCCAAGCAGCTTGGTGAGAAGGTGACAACAGTTGGTGTGATTATTCGCAAATGGAAGAAACACAAAAGCACTGTCAATCTCCCTCGGCCTGGGGCTCCATGCAAGATCTCACCTCGTGGAGTTGCAATGATCATGAGAACGGTGAGGAATCAGCCCAGAACTACACGGGAGGATCTTGTCAATGATCTCAAGGCAGCTGGGACCATAGTCACCAAGAAAACAATTGGTAACACACTACGCCGTGAAGGACTGAAATCCTGCAGCGCCCGCAAGGTCCCCCTGCTCAAGAAAGCACATATCCAGGCCCGTCTGAAGTTTGCCAATTAATATCTGAATGATTCAGAGGAGAACTGGGTGAAAGTGTTGTGGTCAGATGAGACCAAAATCAAGCTCTTTGGCATCAACTCAACTCACCCCAAGAACACCATCCCCACCGTCAAACATGGAGGTGGAAACATTATGCTTTGGGGGTGTTTTTCTGCTAAGGTGACAGGACAACTTCACCGCATCAAAGGGACGATGGACGGCACCATGTACCGTCAAATCTTGGCTGAGAACCTCCTTCCCTCAGCCAGGGCATTGAAAATGGGTCGTGGATGGGTATTCCAGCATGACAATGACCCAAAACACACGGCCAAGGCAACAAAGGAGTGGCTCAAGAAGAAGCACATTAAGGTCCTGGAGTGGCCAGTCTCCAGACCTTAATCCCATAGAAAATCTGTGGAGGGAGCTAAAGGTTCGGGTTGCCAAACTTCAGCCTCAAAACCTTAATGACTTGGAGAAGATCTGCAAAGAGGAGTGGGACAAAATCCCTCCTGAGATGTGTGCAAACCTGTTGGCCAACTACAAGAAACGTCTGACCTGGGTTTTTCCACCAAGTACTAAGTCATGTTTTGCAGACGGGTCAAATACTTATTTCCCTCATTAAAATGCTAATCAATTTATAACATTTTTGACATGCGTTTTTCTGGATTTTTTTGTTGTTATTCTGTCTCTCACTGTTCAAATAAACCTACCATTAAAATTATAGACTGATCATGTCTTTGTCAGCGGGCAAACGTACAAAATCAGCAGGGGATCAAATACTTTTTTCCCTCACTGTATGTCTCACTAGGTCAGGATGTTTACGCCTCCATACAGTATATCCACTAGTTCCAATATATCCATGATATTCGTGATGTCCTTAAGTGCATAAGGGTGATAGTTTGTAGTGCGATTTCCTTTACGGTCTATTGAGGTATTTAAAACCGTATTATATTATCCAAACAAAATAATAGTATTGTATTGCTTGTATGCTTGATCAATTATTATATATACAGTGGAGAGAACAAGTATTTGATACACTGCCGATTTTGCAGATTTTCCTACTTACAAAGCATGTAGAGGTCTGTAATTTTTATCATAGGTACACTTCAACTGTGAGAGATGGAATTTAAAACAAAAATCCAGAAAATCACATTGTATGATTTTTAAGTAATTAATTTGCATTTTATTGCATGACATAAGTATTTGATCACCTACCAACCAGTAAGAATTCCGGCTCTCACAGACCTGTTAGTTTTTCTTTAAGAAGCCCTCCTATTCTCCACTCATTACCTGTATTAACTGCACCTGTTTGAACTCATTACCTGTATAAAAGACAACTGTCCACACACTCAATCAAACAGTCTCCAACCTCTCCACAATGGCCAAGACCAGAGAGCTGTGTAAGGACATCAGGGATAAAATTGTAGACCTGCACAAGGCTGGGATGGGCTACAGGATAATAGGCAAGCAGCTTGGTGAGAAGGCAACAACTGTTGGCGCAATTATTAGAAAATGGAAGAAGTTCAATATGACGGTCAATCACCCTCAGTCTGGGGCTCCATGCAAGATCTCACCTCGTGGGGCATCAATGATCATGAGGAAGGTGAGGGATCAGCCCAGAACTACACGGCAGGACCTGGTCAATGACCTGAAGAGAGCTGGGACCACAGTCTCAAAGAAAACCATTAGTAACACACTATGCCGTCATGGATTAAAATCCTGCAGCGCACGCAAGGTCCCCCTGCTCAAGCCAGCGCATGTCAAGGCCCGTCTGAAGTTTACCAATGACCATCTGGATGATCCAGAGGAGGAATGGGAGAAGGTCATGTGGTCTGATGAGACAAAAATATAGCTTTTTGGTCTAAACTCCACTCGCCGTGTTAGGAGAAAGAAGAAGGATGAGTACAACACCAAGAACACCATCCCAACCGTGAAGCATGGAGGTGGAAACATCATTCTTTGGGGATGCTTTTCTGCAAAGGGGACAGGACGACTACACCATGTTGAGGGGAGGATGGATGGGGCCATGTATTGCGAGATCTTGGCCAACAACCTCCTTCCCTCAGTAAGAGCATTGAAGATGGGTCGTGGCTGGGTCTTCCAGTATGACAATGACCCGAAACACACAGCCAGGGCAACTAAGGAGTGGCTCCATAAGAAGCATCTCAAGTTCCTGGAGTGGCCTAGCCAGTCTCCAGACCTGAACCCAATAGAAAATCTTTGTGCTCTAGTACGAGCTGAAAGGCTCATTATTAGGCTCGGCACAGTGTGCACTTCACACCAGCTCTGACACTTGTTTTTTCTTAGCCGCTGGTTTACACACCGCCATATCATTGGTGGCCTCTGGTACAATTCCCTGTGATATAATAATGATGAACAATACATTGTCAAAAGTCAATACAAACTGCAAAGTTCGCATCAGTGTAACAAATAATGTCTGACCTGTGTCCTAGGCCGGTGCCAGGTCTGCAGTGCGCTGGTGCATGACAGAGGCAATGGCACTGTCTTAAAGCCCATGGTAACATAGTGAGCACTTTGAAAGAAGTGCTACTATGTGATTACATAGTGCTTTCCCAGCAGAGCAGGAACATGACATGTGATTGAGTACCACAGGAACCTCTGCAGAGTCTAGTGTAACCTGTTCATAGAGACATAACAATTAGTGCTGTACTTACAAAAACATTTTTTCATGCGTTTCATTATAAACTACTGTACACAATTTTCAAAACCCAATTTCTTTTTTTTAATTAAGAAAAATTGGCTGTTCTGAAACCTTTGACAAGTAGTGCCAACACTTAGAAAATTTGAACATTTTGAGTTATCACAGAATCTTTCCCAGTCTTTCTGCCGTCAACAACCCACATCGGTTTGTTAGAATTTCGTTTGTATTAAGTTTAATGATACAAAATCAGAGCTCAGACTGAGAAACAAACTGATCCACAGTGGAACATTGTGGAATCATTCTTATTAAATCTGCAACCGCAGCAAAACACAACAAAAAGAAAACTTATCTATCTTAACCTATCTTATCACAATGTTAGAGAACTGTTTATCTGAGAAACCTGAAGCCAATGAGCCTCCTCATTTTTCTTCATGGACCTGTAACATCGCCCTCTCACTGTCACCTCACCGTTAACTACACTTGAGACTGTTTCAATACAGTGATTGGGAGAAAGGGCGCAGCATTAGCCATTAATACATTACTGACTCTTATCTTACGGTCGATACAAACAGCAGTAATATTAAAAAGAGGCTGCAAAACAGAAACTTCGCCAGCTCATAACCTTCGCTTAGCCGTATTGCCCAGCGACAGCCCCGAAACCTGAAGGATCTGGAGAAGGTCTGTATGGAGGAGTGGGCCAAAATCCCTGCTGCAGTGTGTGCAAACCTGGTCAAGACCTACAGGAAACGTATGATCTCTGTAATTGCAAACAAAGGTTTCTGTACCAAATATTAAGTTCTGCTTTTCTGATGTATCAAATACTTATGTCATGCAATAAAATGCAAATGAATTACTTAAAAATCATAAAATGTGATTTTCTAGATTTTTGTTTTAGATTCCGTCTCTCACAGTTGAAGTGTACCTATGATAAAAATTACAGACCTCTACATGCTTTGTAAGTAGGAAAACCTGCAAAATCGGCAGTGTATCAAATACTTGTTCTCCCCACTGTATCTTCAAAGAAGCGTGGTTATGTTGGTAGTACATCTGTTCTGGAAATGTCCAGCTGTCAATAGATTTTGGACTGAGGTAGATCATATGTTGTCTGGAATTTTTTATATACAGTTGAAGTCGGAAGTTTACATACACTTAGGTTGGAGTCATTAAAACTCGTTTTTCAACCACTTTACACATTTCTTGTTAACAAACTATAGTTTTGGCAAGTCGGTTAGGACATCTACTTTGTGCATGACACAAGTAATTTTTCCAACAATTGTTTACAGACAATTGTTTATTATTTCACTTATAATTCACTGTATCACAATTCCAGTGGGTCAGACATTTACATACACTAAGTTCATGGACATATTGACTATGGAACGAGTGGCTTCGGCCCTCCAGAACTATGACAATGGCCTAGGTGGTATTTGGGACGTTATAAGAACTTATGTTAAACATAGAGCATAGCTTAATATATCAATTGTCTGTATTTATTTATCAACGGTACCCCTCTCCCCTTCTATTGTTTATTGTCATGTTTGGATGTTTGTAGTCACTATGCTGTTGTTGTCATTGTAAAAAAGTATAAATAAAATACATTTTTAATTTTTTCCAACTGACATTTCTTGATTCACTGTCACAATACCCAACCTCAAACACACACACACACACACAAGGAAGGGAGTAGCACAGCGTCAGTTGCAAATCAGTGTGGCTGGGTTATTAAGTGCCTTGCTCACGGGCACAATGGCAGCGAATGATGCCTGGGAGCAGAGAACAGACTTTTATCACCCGGCCCCAGTAGGGGATAATTCAGTTTTCCTGTACTTTCCCACAGCCAGCTAAATACTACTATGCTGTTCATCAAATTCCCCTTCAGCTACTATTTCCTTTTTCCTTCTACCCATAAAAGCCTTCAGTGTTTTGCTGTGTTTACATAATGAGAAAGCATCTGCAGGCCATCGGCCTTAAAAAACAAGGCTGGTGTGATACACTGCTTGCCTAATACACACTCCCTAATCGCTCAATAGAAAAGTATGTCCTCCATCAGTTTCAGTCAGTTTCACTGAGATAACCAGACAAAAAGGCTGTGTAATGTGGATAACATTGTGCACGGTCATTGATGATAATGGCCATGACTGTGCATTAGGAAGTGAAAATACGGTATATCACACAAAAAGGGTTTGTGATGAAGCCTGATAAATCGTAAAGGTACTGATGAGCATGTGATAACTAAGCAAATACTACAACACTGTGTTGAATGTTTATTTGCTAGGTGATGACTGTACACTGGGGAGAACATAGAGGAGCAGTTCTTTAAAACATTCAGAAGCAAACGTCTTTAGGTCTAGATCTCAGTTTATTGTCTGTAGCCTAAGAGTAAGTGATAATCTAGATCACACAAAGGGGGTGATGAGTTTGTATAAAATAGTATTAACAGGTTGGGCTATTGACTGGATTATTTGATTGCGGATTATTTGTGTAAATTGAGAGTGTGTTATGTTATTTGAGTCAAGTTATTAAATTGAAAACTTTCAGCTGAAATAATAATTTAAACTCTTCACGATGCAGGGCAAGGAAGTCAAGTGTGTATGTTGAATTGTTTTAATTGACTACTGAACTGACTACACATTCCAAGGGTAAGACTCAGAGAAAAATGGCTTTAGCAGATCAGAAACTTGTACTGTATGGTATATATATACCATGTACACGAAAGATAGTCTATTTGGTTATGGGTGCCGAGATTACTGCAAACATAGGTGGCATGTAAAGTTTAAAGCAAAATATAAAATACACAACTTTTCACAAATGAAAACAAAATGCTACTTTGAAGTGTAGAGAGACATTTATGTAAGAGTAGCCTCAAGTCCTTGTGTCTCACATGAACAATTACATGAAAATTATGTTTAAGCAGGAAGAACCATTACTGCAAAAAGCATTTCAGGACAGTTTTACGGATTGCATCTTATACTATATTAGAAAATATAACATATTAGAAGTTAAATACACATTTTCATTCTGCAAAAATGGAATTTTCCGTATTCAAAAAGTGTGCCTTAAATCAAACAAATATATTTCTTAAATCTTTAAATCTTTCTTAAAATGCAACAATATCACAAAACATGTACTAAACCTGTTTACATAACAGCAACATTATTACATTTACGTTATTTAGCAGACGCTCTTATCCAGAGCGACTTACAGTTAGTGAGTCCATACATTTATTTTATTTTTTTTCATACCCCCGTGGGAAACGAACCCACAACCCTGGCGTTGCAAACGCCATGCTCTACCAACTGAGCTACATCCCTGCCAGCCATTCCCTCCCCTACCCTGGGCCAATTGTGCGCCGTCCCATGGGTCTCCCGGTCGCGGCCGGCTACGACAGAGCCTGGATTCGAACCAGGATCTCTAGTGGCACAGCTAGCACTGCGATGCAGTGCCTTAGACCACTGCGCCACTCGGGAGACTATTACTATTATGTGTGTGTGTGTATGTGTGTGTGTGTGTGTGTGTGTGTGTGTGTGTGTGTGTGTGTGTGTGTGTGTGTGTGTGTGTGTGTGTGTGTGTGTGTGTGTGTGTGTGTGTGTGTGTGTGTGTGTGTGTGTGTGTGTGTGTGTGTGTGTGTGTGTGTTTGAAGGTGTAACCATTGACAGCAACAGGGGTAGGAACATTATACATTTAACCCTCCCGTTGTCCTAGGGTCAAAATGACCCGCCACTGTGTTGAACCAACTTTCTTTAATTTTTATATTTTTGGGATCAGTTGTGAGAAGGAGGCAGTGAGACTTTAAAGAAAGTATCACTGCCTCCTTCTCACAAATGATCCAAAAAATATAAAAATTAAAGTAAGTTGGTTCAACACAGTGGCGGGTCATTTTGACCCTAGGACAACGGGAGGGTTTTTTAAGTAAAACAATCAATGAGACAATAGGTCTAGACCAGGGGTCCCCAGTTACATTCAGCCTTGGGCCGATTTTTCCTTGAGCTGATGGTTGGGGGGGGGCTGGAACATAGTTATAAATAATGGAGAAAAAAAGGTATACCCAAACTCGCTTCAGCCAGCTTAAAAGAGAAAGCTGGTTTGTCCCATCAATAAATCTATCAGATTTACGCAGAAACGGAGTGCTGCTTTTTCTTTATTCTGCCGGATAGTCACCATTCAAAGTATCCTGGGGTAAGGAATGTTTTTTGAATAGTTATAAATAATTTGTACACTGCAAATTGACCGCAAGAATCCCAAGCAGATATAGTATTTGACAAAAACAGAATAATTTCAAACCTTGACTACATTGGGATACAATCACATATGCCTCTATTTATGTGTAGGAATACTTGGGAACAGATTTCCTGAATTAAAATAACTTTGAGCTGATTTCCTGGTGATTTTACAGTCTTTTATGTCCAACAAAGAAAATGATATAGGCCTATAAAAAAACATATATACCTTATATACTGTACATTTTTACTTTTGCTCAGAAAACTTGTGTGGCCAAATAAAATACCAACGGGCCGAATTTGGCCCGCAGGCCAATATTGGGGAACCCTGGTCTAGACTGTATAGCCCACATACCCTATATGGACCATTTAAAATGGACACCTGTTGAACTGAATTACTTTTTGTTGTAATGCTCAAGATATGTTATTCAGAAGATGGGGATGACAGGCTACTTTAACTCATTTTGGGCTACTTCAACTAACCCTTCGCAGAGTTTGGATTGCTGGTCGATATATTTCAGTTTACGCTCTAGTTTGTCTCCCATATTGAAGGCCCCTATGTTCCTCAACACCTCAGGAAGTTTTCTAACCTGATCTTTCCCTGCACCTTGGTCCCAACTGTTCATAAAGTTGTTAAGACCCCTTCTAGAAAGCTTCATGACCGTTCCTCGGAGCGGTTTCTTGCCTCCTTCTTGTGGCAGCCTCATTGCTAACCGACGCATTTTTGTGATACCCATCGTCTGGTGAAGTTGAATGAAGAACGTAGGAAGGATTTCATGCAGATATTCAGCTCCATCTGAAAATAAAAAATATGGTTGGGAAACTTAAACTCAGTTGAGGCCACAAATTATTAGTTCATTATAAACATTGTTATTCAAAATGTGTTTTACCACGAGTTTTGAGGTCATCGCATGAGGCGCACAGTGTATCGTGCCAGCTCTGGCCTTTCAGCACCACGCGCAGTCCACCAGCTTGGCAGTTTGATTGCGCAACACAGGTCGCTTTTGCGGAGGAAACTTCAGAATAGAATCCGGGCTGACACTGCACACATTCTGTATCTTGTTGTGGTGTACCTGAGGAAATATTTTGAAATGTGTGCCACATTATTTATCTCAAAATAGTTTTAACCAATTAATTGAGGACCACAATCAATTTAAGATTTGATTTGGGTATGACATTTGATACATGCTAAACGGGAGGATTGATTTACATGTTTGCAGTGGCTAGTTTAACAAAACCAAAGTGTGTATTGCATTCACTACATGTCCATAGACTGCTTTCATGGTAATGAAACACATCTACATATCTAAAATAATTGAAGTATCCCTTTAATTCGCCTTAATTCGCGGATTTGTTATTGATGCCAAATGTCATTTTTTATTTTTTACAATCCAAACCAAGACAAACACAATCAGGAGAGACTGAGACATCTGAACATGCAACGTACAGTTGAAGTCGGAAGTTTACATACACTTAGGTTGGAGTCATTAAAACTCGCTTTTCAACCACTCCACAAATTTCTTGTTAACAAACTATAGTTTTGGCAAGTCGGTTAGGACATCTACTTTGTGCATGACACAAGTAATTTTTCCAACAATTGTTTACAGACAGATTATTTCACTTACAATTCACTGTATCACAATTCCAGTGGATCCGAAGTTTACTGTGCCTTTAAACAGCTTGGAAAATTCCAGAAAATTATGTCATGGCTTTAGAAGCTTCTGATAGGCTAATTGACATCATTTGAGTCAATTGGAGGTGTACCTGTTGATATATTTCAAGGCCATCTTCAAACTCAGTGCCTCTATGCTTGACATCATGGGAAAATCAAAATAAATCAGCCAAGACCTCAGAAATAAAATTGTAGACCTCCACAAGTCTGGTTCATCCTTGGGAGCAATTTCCAAACACCTGAAGGTACCACATTCAGCTGTACAACAATATAAACACCATGGGACCACACAGCCGTCATACCGCTCAGGAAGGAGACGCGTTCTGTCTCCTAGAGATGAACGTACTTTGGTGCGAAACGTGCAAATCAATCCCAGAACAACAACAAAGGACCTTATGAAGATGCTGGAGGAAACAGGTACAAAAGTATCTATATCCACAGTAAAATGAGTCCTATATCGACATAACCTCAAAGGCCCCTCAGCAAGGAAGAAGCCACTGCTCCAAAACCGCCATAAAAATGCCAGACTACGGTTTGCAACTGCACATGGGGACAAAGATCGTACTTGTTGGAGAAATGTCCTCTGGTCTGATTAAACAAAAATATAACTGTTTGGCCATAATGACCATCGTTATGTTTGGAGGAAAAAGGGGGATGCTTGCAAGCCGAAGAACACCATCCCAACCGTGAAGCACAGGGGTGGCAACATCATGCTGTGGGGGTGCTTTGCTGCAGGAGGGACTGGTGCACTTCACAAAATAGATGGCATCATGAGGAAGGAAAACTATGTGGATATAATTGAAGCAACATCTCAAGACATCAGTCAGGAAGTTAAAGCTTGGTCGCAAATGGGTCTTCCAAATGGACAATGACCCCAAGCATACTTCCAAAGTTGTGGCAAAATGGCTTAAGGACAACAAAGTCAAGGTATTGGCGTGGCCATCACAAAGCCCTGACCTCAATTCTATAGAAAATGTGTGGGCAGAACTGAAAAAGAGTGTGCGAGCAAGGAGGCCTACAAACCTGACTCAGTTACACCAGCTCTGTAAGGAGGAATGGGTCAAAATTCACCCAACTTATTGTGGGAAGCTTGTGGAAGGCTACCCAAAACGTTTGACCCAAGTTAAACAATTTAAAGGCAATGCTACCAAATATTAATTGAGTGTATGTAAACTTCTGACCCACTGGGAATGTGATGAAAGAAATAAAAGCTGAAATAAATCATTCTCTCAACTATTATTCTGACATTTCACATTCTTAAAATAAAGTGGTGATCCTAACTGAACTAAGAAAGGGAATTTTTACTAGGATTAAATGTCAGGAATTGTGAAAAACGCAGTTTAAATGTATTTGGCTAAGGTGTATGTAAACTTCCGACTTCAACCGTATGCATATGGAACTATAGACTGTAAACTATGATGATAAGAAAGTGTTTTAATCATAATAGATTAAGTGGAAATAATATTTTCTGTACGTAAAACTGGCTCTATTTTAGCCATACCTGTAATATTCGCTCCATACCCGGGGGGACATTCTTTATGTTTGATGCATGCTTCGTATTTCTTGTTGAAGTAGTAATCCTCCTTGCACTCGCACTCGCAGTTGTTGGATGGAGAACACTCCTGCTTGACGACCTGGTTCTCCGCGCACATGCTGCAGCGCAGGCACTTGGAGATGTGGTTCCAAAATTCTGTGTATGCCCCATTGGGACATTTCACACAGTCGCTCTTTTGCGTGGCACTGCACGGCGCGCGGAGGTACATTCCAGGTGGACAGCGGTCACACACTAACGATCGACCAGAGTAAGGATCATCTTTTTTGAAAGTTTGGGCGTGAAGTTGCATACTGGCATCAGCACTGACTAGCATCACCATAAAAAAGAGCTGTAGAGATAGAACAGACAGGTTGTCATTCAATTTGCTTGTACAGCATTCGGTTCACAAATTCATAATTCATATTCAGTTAATTGCAATGAACTAAAAACACAGTTTTCATACAGGCTAAGCATATGTTTCCACATACCATCATTGTGTAGGGTAATGCGCCTCTCCTTGGATTGAAATGGATGCTTTCTTTCTTTGGTCCAGAAACAAGTCCGCCTATTTAAGCGCGCGCCTATACAAGCACATTGAGCGTCATCGCGGTTGGTTTTAACATAGCCTATTTACAGTTAAACCTGTTGACGTGGGAATGAGTAACCAATTTTAACCAAGCTGAAGCGTTACAAATTCCTCGATATAATTGTAAAGGTTATTCATGGAATCATGCATTAATTGCACTGATAGGAAATACTGGTTCTTGTTCTCGTTAGTCTATTCATAGGAGGAAATGTCACTATAAGATACTAGGAACTCTTGGGGAAGGACATATCAAAGAATATATTAACTAGCTTCCTCAATAGAAATGTAAAGGCTATTCATGGCATCATCCATGAATTGCACTGATAGGAAATACTGGTTAATGTTCTCGTTAGTCTATTCATAGGAGGGAAAAGTCATTATAAGATACTAGGAACCCTTGGGGAAGGACATTTCAAAGAATATATTAACTAGCTTCCTGAACCTCTCACCATGCGTATTTGCTATTTGCCTACATACAGGGTTGGGTAGGTTACTTTCTAAATGTAATCTGTTACAGTTGCTAGTTACCTGTCCAAAACTGTAATCAGTAATGTAACCTTTGGATTACCCAAACTCAGTAACATAATCTGATTACTTTTGGATTACAATCCCCTAAAGAAGTATTAGAAGAAGACCAAATGGATCCATCAAACACATTTGGTGCATCATAATAATGGTATCTGACTTGTGGTCAGACTTGCTCAGGTGGAACAAACTTAAACTTGCACCGTTTTTCAGTGCTGAATTGAATGTCATTGAGAAAAGGGAAAGGTGTCATAATGTATTTTTTCACAAACATCCTTTCTGAATTTAAAAGTAATCCAAGAAGTTTACAATATTTTAGCTGGTAACATAACTGATTACAGTTTGTTTTTGTAATTGGATTACATGTAATCAGTTACTCACCAAACCTGTAAGACATTAATTAGAAAAAATGTCTTCACCCATATGCAAAACGTCTACCTTTGAAGATGTCAATGTATGTTCAATTCAATCTTATAGCCAATGACCATATGAAAGTACACTGTGGATGTCTTCCTCAGCCTGAACCTTACATTTACATTACATTTTAGTCATTTAGCAGACGCTCTTATCCAGAGCGACTTACAGGAGCAATTAGGGTTAAGTGCCTTGCTCAAGGGCACATTTACGTCATTTAGCAGACGCTCTTAAACAGAGCGACTCACAAATTGGTCACCCTATAGGCAGTGGGATAACCACTTTACAAGGAAGTGCTTCACAGCGCTCTGGTCCATCTGGGTGATGCAACTGATGTTGCCCAGGCTGCTATACTTGCGCTGCATCCTCTTACAGTGGGCCACACCTGCAGATACAACAGAAACGGGTCAACACTAGACAGCAGTTGTACATACATTGGACCCAGAGTTTTTCATGAGTCTCACCTGAGCACTGGGTTTTCTTCCTTTGCAAAACTCATGGGTTGTTACACACTGACTAGCTTGTGGGTTACCAGTGGCATACCCTCTTTTTTGTGGTCCTCTGTAGCTCAGCTGGTAGAGCACGGCGCTTGTAACGCCAAGGTAGTGGGTTCGATCCCCGGGACCACCCATACACAAAAAAAAAAAAAAAATGTATGCACGCATGACTGTAAGTCGCTTTGGATAAAAGCGTCTGCTAAATGGCATATTTTTTTTTTTAAGTGGTCTGTTCATTGTAAATCAGCTCTGACAATTTCCCAGAGATCTTGATTTTAATTGGTGTTTTGGGAGAATTTCTATTGACGTGTTGTCACGACTCCCTCTGAAGCTGCCTCCTCTCCTTGTTCGGGCAGGCTTCTGCGTTCGTCGTCACTGCCTTCTAGCCGCTGCCACTCCTCATCTCATCATTCCATTTGTTTTGTCTTGTTTATTACACACACCTGGTTCATATCCCCTCATCAGTACCTGTATAAGTGTTCCCTCTGTCCCCTTGTCTTTGTGTGTGATTGTTTATTGTGAGGTTAGAGAAGCTCGGTGGAGCGGCTAGTATTTTGTATCGCCGTGATATTTCCCCGTGTGCCTTGTTGTTTCCAGTGCGCCTGTTTTGCGCACTGGAGTGTTTTGATGCATTACTGCGTAACTCTGTGTTTCGGAATAAATCCTGTTATTCTGTGATTTACCCTCCTGCGCCTGACTCCTTTCGAAATCACCCATCACACGTGTTATGCAATGCATAAAAACAAGCTGTCATTGCATTGTCTATTTGTGCAAGGTGAGTCTTCTATTTCAAAGGCAACAGTTAAAAAATCATTAAGAGTCTATTGACGCCCCCGTGTGTTAATCTCAGTAACATATTTTTAAAAATCCTCATCAAAATTCGTCAGTTTAATTTAGAGATATCTGGATCTCAATCCACCACATCCGCCTATGTTGGCCTTTCGCATCTGCGATGGAAGGTGGCTGAGCTACAGCGTTGTTTGTCAAACCATGAGATGTCCCAAAAATCGGTCTTGTCACAAAAACACATGTAGAGTCCCGACGGTTTGGCAAATAATATGACCACTCTATGGAAAGATGACTCTCACGAACACGATGGTGTTTCTCGGTTTTGCTCGCTAACTTCTGTCTGTAGCATCCGAACCGTTTGGGCTACAAACTAATATGACCCATGGTATGACCATCTTAAAACAATACAAATACCATGGTAATGCCTGACCATTTGAAGTTCCAACAGTATGACTGTGCTAAGTGATCTTATTGGCGTTTTTTAAACAACCTGTTGCTGTATATATTTAACAAAGTGCTGATGTACATCTCCCCTGTAAATGGAAACAAGTATTTGCTCCTTCCTTTGGCATGGGAGAATTAACAAATCATTCCTTAAGTATGCCCAACAGACTTTCCTATTGAAAAAACACACTTGTGTAGGCAACTATATTTGATTCCATTGGTGACTCAGAAGACCTTCTCAGGTACTTAACCATTATTTGATTACACCCACATGTAACCCAAACTGACCAATTAAATAAGAAGCCTGTAAAATGAGGTTTACACGAAACCTGGAAGGTTTGAGGAACCTCTAAACACAGCTGGTGAACATACCATTACTTTTCTTGCAGATGTTATACCAGTAAGAGCATAAAAGATAGAAGGCCGTCTGCGCTCTTTTAAGGTCCTTACTACCTAATAGTGTCTGTTCCAGGTGTGTAGGAGTCAAAATAAGAATACTGGAAGAAATGGAGACCCGCAAATTGTCGAAAAAAATGAAAAATCCAAAACTGAGGCTTGAATGCAAAATAAATATTTTTATTAAAACATCATGGTGCCCAAAAAATCATGAAAATTGAAAAAACTAAACACAAAGTTTCCGGTCTCAGGCCGTCATCAGTGTAAATCGTCAGCACGCACACCTGGCTTCTATTTAAAGGATAATTGCATGTCACATGATCAAACAAAAAAACACATCAGAACATCTATGAATCAGCACCTAGTACAATAGAATGCGTGATCTAGTTTATATACAAAAGCGGGCAGAGAACTATAAGTGTAACGTATATAAACAAAACAGGAGAAGCGTGACAAAATGATGGTTGGTTAGTAGACCGGCGACATGACAGTAAGAGCATGCATATCTGTTACACAACTCAGTGCAGCCATATTGGCTGTTTACCATATTATTGTACAAGAACCAACTGTCCTGTGAAATCAGGGTCATGTTCAGTTGACAGAAAATGTTTTCCAAAAAGTCTACTTACTGAACTTGTCAAATAAGAACAAATATTTTTGTTTTCTGTTGCAAAACATTTGCCAAGCTGTGCCCTTCTAAACACAACCCTCGTGAATGGACTCCATAGACAATTTTCCCAGCAGCAGAGAGCGAAGGATATCCTCTTTGCACAATGAGAGATCTGAGCACAAGTCAGCAGATAAGTTGTCTTAGGGATTCTGGCGTACTTTGCAAAGGTGTATGTGTTCTGGGCCCTATCCAATTTTTTGCCATTTATATACACCTCAATCTCCACCTCCATCATTTCCATCAGTTGCGTCATTACAATTAGTTTCGATCAGTCATTTCCATTGAAAGTGAAATATAAAATGTAATCCACTTTTAACCTCAGTATATAAGTTGAGGTATGTGGTTACTAAATTTGACATTTGCCATTATCCCAAGGGCCTTCCAATGTCCACTCAAAATCAAAAGGATAAATCAATTACAGTACACATATCTACTATACATTATTTCTGTGTAATGCAAAATGTATTGACTGTGATGTCCCTAGGTTCATCAAACTGTTCAACCTACTCTTCGACTGTCCTTTTAACCTCAAAATATGACTGATATAGTCTAAGACTGAAAAAAAAAGTAAACATCCCCACAACATCTGTCCTCAATTTATTTACTTTTTTACTCAGTTTTCCCACATTGTAATGGACTTTTGACACAAAGATGTGTCACTTGACAGAAGACTCACTGCATTCTCATGAATGCCTCGAAGAGATTGACACGATTGTGGTAAGCCTACTTCCTTTCTCTGTCATTTGAATAACATTCACTTCAGTCACTTTAGTTGTGGATGGCACACCCCAGAGGGAACAAATGATGATGCACTGACTAACTTCCCAGGTTACACACACTGGTTGAATCAATGTTGTTTCCACGTCATTTCAATTAAATTACGTTGAATTGATGTCTGTGCCCTGTGGGTTAATTGACAAAAATTATACATGTATAAACAACAGATTTATATGACTATAACTTGAATCATGTATCCAATTACATGATGTTTGGGAGTTCAGTCTGACAGTTGTCAGGCCAAATCTGGTGCAATTTTGGTGGGGAAGGCAGGGTTTTGCTGCTGGGCCAACGATGGAGAAATAGCCCTCTGTACACTCTTCCTTCACACACTGTCACTTAGCTATGTGCCTTTATGTAAGAAATACAAATCATTACAAGGAATGGTACAGAACTGTGTATACAAGCATGGCATATTTGCCTGGATATCGGTTATTGTGATGTTTTTTTGTTTTGTAAAGAGAGCACAGTCAACCATTTGTTATCACTGCACCTCCAACACAGGTCAGTTCAATCCTGTGACTTTCTATTTACAGAATACAACTCTATCTTCACCTGCTAGTTATATCTATCCACATGTAATACTTTGAACTTCTGTCCCTGAACAAATTGGATCCCCACGTGTACACTTTAGAATTCACAAAATAATACTTTCAGATAATCTGTTGCAGAATGATTGCATGCTCTCAAGACACATCATTTATGGATTACCTGTTGCATAATCAATTGACTGAATTTGGATTTGTCCATCACTTATCCTCAAAACATTAATTGAGAAACTCACAAGAAAGCTGTTGCAAAGATCTCAAGAATATAAAGAAACGGTCATAAAAACTGGTAACACACAATTGAGTGAGACGATGAGAAGCTGTGAGGGAGGGGACGAAGAGAGTGAGGTCACACCATTACATTTGTATAGACAAAGGTCAGGGTCAAAGGTAACATGAGGCTCATGACACAAACATCGCCTAGTCCGTGCATATAGGCACAGGAGTCTCAGAGGCCTCGCAATAACAGAACTGCATGCTCTTCTTTGTCTTTTCTCTAAACAATGTACTATTGTGTCTTACTTGCCCCTTATCTATTACTGTTTATGAACTGGGCAGTTCGATCCCTGAATGCTGGTTGGCTGAACGCCGTGGTATATCAGACTGTATACCACGGGTATGACCCAAATTATTTTTTTATTATGTTGGTAACCAGTTTATAATAGCAATAAGGCACCTCGGGGGTTTGTGGAATATGGCCAATATACCACGGCTAATGGCTGAATCCAGGCACTCTGCGTTGCGTCGTGCGTAAGAACAGCCCTTAACCGTGGTATATTGGTCATATACCACACCTCCTCTGGCCTTATTGCTTAAGTATAATGCTTGCAGACTGACAATCCTGTGAGATCATTGTCTATTCTTCCAAAGAGCGCGCATGCACACACACACACACACACACACACACACACACACACACACACACACACACACACACACACACACACAAACAAACAAACAAACAAACAAACAAACAAACAAACAAACAAACAAACAAACAAACAAACAAACAAACAAACAAACAAACAAACAAACAAACAAACAAACACACACACAATCATATTATATTCCTAAAGAGTTCATTGAAAGGAACTGTCACCTCACAAATCTCAAACAAAGTTTGTTTGTTGTGTAACTAACCAACTGTGACATAGTAAAGCAAACCACTGACCAGAAACAGAATCTCACAGGTACAGTGATGGAAAAAAGTATTTAATCCCCTGCTGATTTTGTACGTTTGCCCACTGACAAAGACATGATCAGTCTATCATTTTAATGGTAGGTTTATTTGAACAGTGAGAGACAGAATAACAACAAAAAAACGCATGTTAGAAATGTTATCAATTGATTTGCATTTTAATGAGGGAAATAAGTATTTGACTCCTCTGCAAAACATGACTTAGTGCTTGGTGGCAAAACCCTTGTTGGCAATCACAGAGATCAGACGTTTCTTGTAGTTGGCCACCATGTTTGCACACATCTCAGGAGGGATTTTGTCCCACTCCTCTTTGCAGATCTTCTCCAAGTCATTAAGGTTTCGAGGCTGACGTTTGGCAACTCAAACCTTCAGCTCCCTCCACAGATTTTCTATGGGATTAAGGTCTGGAGACTGGCTAGGCCACTCCAGGACCTTAATGTGCTTCTTCTTGAGCCACTCCTTTGTTGCCTTGGCCGTGTGTTTTGGGTCATTGTCATGCTGGAATACCCATCCACGACCCATTTTCAATGCCCTGGCTGAGGGAAGGAGGTTCTCACCCAAGATTTGACGGTGCATGGCCCCGTCCATCGTCCCTTTGATGCAGTGAAGTTGTCCTGTCCCCTTAGCAGAAAAACACCCCCAAAGCATAATGTTTCCACCTCCATGTTTGACGGTGGGGATGGTGTTCTTGGAGTCATAGGCAGCATTCCTCCTCCTCCAAACATGGCGAGTTGAGTTGATGCCAAAGAGCTCCATTTTGGTCTCATCTGACCACAACACTTTCACCCAGTTCTCCTCTGAATCATTCAGATGTAAACTTCAGACGGGCCTGTATATGTGCTTTCTTGAGCAGGGGGACCTTGCGGGCGCTGCAGGATTTCAGGCCTTCACCAATTGTTTTCTTGGTGACTATGGTCCCAGCTGCCTTGAGATCATTGACAAGATCCTCCTGTGTAGTTCTGGGCTGATTCCTCACCGTTCTCATGATCATTGCAACTCCACGAGGTGAGATCTTGCATGAAGCCCCAGGCCGAGGGAGATTGACAGATATTTTGTGTTTCTTCCATTTGCGAATAATCGCACCAACTGTTGTAAACTCCTCACCAAGCTGCTTGGCGATGGTCTTGTATCCCATTCCAGCCTTGTGTAGGTCTACAATCTTGTCCCTGACATCCTTGGAGAGCTCTTTGGTCTTGGCCATGGTGGAGAGTTTGGAATCTGATTGATTGCTTCTGTGGACAGGTGTCTTTTATACAGGTAACAAGCTGAGATTAGGAGCACTCCCTTTAAGAGTGTGCTCCTAATCTCAACACGTTACCTGTATAAAAGACACCTGGGAGCCAGAAATCTTTCTGATTGAGAGGGGGTCAAATACTTATTTCCCTCATTAAAATGCAAATCAATTTATAACATTTTTGACATGTGTTTTTCTGGATTTTTTGGTTGTTATTCTGTCTCTCACTGTTCAAATACCATTAAAATTATAGACTGATCATTTCTTAGTCAGTGGGCAAACGTACAAAATCAGTAGGGGATCAAAAACTTTTTTCCCTCACTGTACTTCCAGACCACCAACAATCATCTGCTGTTCATTATGCTTTCAGTGAATCAGTGATCTCTCATGGTTAAAAGAACAAGTCAACATTAGCTCATTGTCTACACATTCAATGACATACAGTGGGGAAAAAAAGTATTTAGTCAGCCACCAATTGTGCAAGTTCTCCCACTTAAAAAGATGAGAGGCCTGTAATTTTCATCATAGGTACACGTCAACTCTGACAGACAAAATGAGGAAAAAAAATCCAGAAAATCACACTGTAGGATTTTTAATGAATTTATTTGCAAATTATGGTGGAAAATAAGTATTTGGTCAATAACAAAAGTTTCTCAATACTTTGTTATATACCCTTTGTTGGCAATGACACAGGTCAAACATTTTCTGTAAGTCTTCACAAGGTTTTCACACACTGTTGCTGGTATTTTGGCCCATTCCTCCATGCAGATCTCCTCTAGAGCAGTGATGTTTTGGGGCTGTCGCTGGGCAACACAGACTTTCAACTCCCTCCAAAGATGTTCTATGGGGTTGAGATCTGGAGACTGGCTAGGCCACTCCAGGACCTTGAAATGCTTCTTACGAAGCCACTCCTTCATTGCCCGGGCGGTGTGTTTGGGATCATTGTCATGCTGAAAGACTCAGCCACGTTTCATCTTCAATGCCCTTGCTGATGGACGGAGGTTTTCACTCAAAATCTCACGATACATGGCCCCATTCATTCTTTCCTTTACACGGATCAGTCGTCCTGGTCCCTTTGCAGAAAAAACAGCCCCAAAGCATGATGTTTCCACCCCCATGCTTCACAGTAGGTATGGTGCTCTTTGGATGCAACTCAGCATTCTTTGTCCACCAAACACGACGAGTTGAGTTTTTACCAAAAAGTTATATTTTGGTTTCATCTGACCATATGACATTCTCCCAATCCTCTTCTGGATCATCCAAATGCACTCTAGCAAACTTCAGACGGGCCTGGACATGTACTGGCTTAAGCACGGGGACACGTCTGGCACTGCAGGATTTGAGTCCCTGGCGGCGTAGTGTGTTACTGATGGTATGCTTTGTTACTTTGGTCCCAGCTCTCTGCAGGTCATTCACTAGGTCCCCCCGTGTGGTTCTGGGATTTTTGCTCACCGTTCTTGTGATCATTTTGACCCCACGGGGTGAGATCTTGCATGGAGCCCCAGATCGAGGGAGATTTTCAGTGGTCTTGTATGTCTTCCATTTCCTAATAATTGCTCCCACAGTTGATTTCTTCAAACCAAGCTGCTTACCTATTGCAGATTCAGTCTTCCCAGCCTGGTGCAGGTCTACAATTTTGTTTCTGGTGTCCTTTGACAGCTCTTTGGTCTTGGCCATAGTGGAGTTTGGAGTGTGACTGTTTGAGGTTGTGGACAGGTGTCTTTTATACTGATAACAAGTTCAAACAGGTGCCATTAATACAGGTAACGAGTGGAGGACAGAGGAGCCTCTTAAAGAAGAAGTTACAGGTCTGTGAGAGCCAGATATCTTGCTTGTTTGTAGGTGACCAAATACTTATTTTCCACCATAATTTGCAAATAAATTCATAAAAAATCCTACAATGTGATTTTCTGGAATTTTTTTCTCAATTTGTCTGTCATAGTTGACGTGTACCTATGATGAAAATTACAGGCCTCTCTCATCTTTTTAAGTGGGAGAACTTGCACAATTGGTGGCTGACTAAATACTTTTTTTCCCCACTGTACAAGCTAATCCATTATGTTGTCACATCATATTTGATTATTCTGGTCGTTTCGCCTCCACTGTATTTGAAATAACATACAATAATATACAAGTATCTCACTGGTTCACATTGATGGGTTCTTCTAAACTTTAAATATTGTTCATCATCAGGTATCCTATGGAAAGGGTACACCAGAAGTTAATGGTTATCTGTAGGGGGAATGTATATGGTGAGGTCAATTAAGGTTGGATATGAGCCAGGGCCTTGGAATGTACTGAGGAAAGGAAAGGCAGTCACATGGTTGCAGTCACTGATAAGAGTGGAGAGCTTTGGATTAGTGAGGAATGGGGGCCGAGGTCAGGTCACATTAATGGAGAAGGAACAGTTTATTACCCACATCACTTAACTTCCTGCCTCGCAATAAACATGTAATGTTTAAAGGGAAGGAGGATACTTCACCCAAATTGGGGTGTATATACTTGTGCTGGTGGAAACCTGTCTTTGTCTGTTCAGCTGTCTGACCCATTGGGTGAATAAACTTGGTTTGAGCTTTTATAGTTGTCCGTCAGTTTTTACCTTGCTATTTAGAACCTAACACTTGGCGCTGCGATCAGGGTTCACCTCGATTTACAGTCGAACTACAGAGTCCGAATCAGTGAAACAGGAGCCGGCACCAGAAATAAGGTAGGCACATTTCCTACACCTGTTACCATTCATTCTGATATCTTGGGGAGATGAGAATTGTAGGCTGAACAATTATAGGATACAGACCTAAAAAGCCTGGGTTTATTCAGTAGGCCCATTGTGTAATGACCGGTCGTAAATATATGGTATAGGGTAGGTTCCATAAGGATAGGTCCCGAGATCCATGACTGGCATTATGGTGTAGGGTAGGATCCATAAGGATAGGTCCCGAGATCCATGAGTGGCATTACAGTGTAGGGTAGGTTCCGTATAGGATAGGTCCCTAGTAGGGGTATTCCCCTGTGAGATCTGTAAGGGGGACGAAATTCCCAGTGGCAGTGAGCCAGTAGAGTGTATGTGGATAGTGATAAAAGGTTGCCTATAAGTTCTGGAGGAGAGCCACATTCACCTGTCACAATCGTTACGCGCATCAGCGCTTCATTGGACTCAACTGAATTTCATCACTGCTTGGTTACCTCCCCTATATCTGTCTGTTCATCAGTTTGATCCCGGTGTCTGCATTAATGTCGTTATCTTTCCCCTGTCCAGACGCTGTCCGTGTTTTGTTTCATGTCTGTATATATTAAATGTTCACTCCCTGTACTTGCCTCTCATATCCCAGCATCTGTCCTCACAGAATGCTGACACCAATATTGGAGGCATCAGGCAGTTTTTAGTTTTTTTTGTGTTGGTTGGTGACGTCGGGTCCTCGTCCTCAGCCGGCTTGTCAGGCTTCCATGCCTTTGCTGGCTCAGAGGTTTCTTGCCTCGGTTGGCTCGGCAGGCTCCCACGCCTCAGCCGGCTCGTCAGGCTTCCATGCCTCAGCCGGCTCGTCAGGCTCCCACGCCTCAGCCGGCTCGTCAGGCTCCCACGCCAAAGCCGGCTTGTCAGGCTCCCATGCCTCAGCCGGCTCGTCAGGTTTCTGTCAGGGCGTCAGTGTAATGCGGTAGGACGAAGTCAGGCGCAGGACACAGAGCTACTCGAAAAACTTACTTTACTCGTAGGTATCTTAAAGAACATACCTCCACGCAGGGAGGAACAAACCCACTCACATACGACAACCAAAACATGGACAAACACGCACAACACAAAGTGTGAGCCAGTGGGTTAAATAGGGAAGACATAATTACAAGATGGGAAACAGGTGAGACCAATACAGACAAAACAAGTAGAACATAGAAACATGGATCGGTAGCAGCTAGTACTCCGGTGACGACGAACGCCGAAGCCTGCCTGAGCAAGGAGGAGGGGCAGCCTCGGCTGAATTCGTGACAGTACCCCCCCTTGACGCGCGGCTCCAGCCTTGCGCCGACCCCGGCCTCGGGGATGGCCAGGAGGACGCGGAGCAGGGCGAGTCGGATGACTACGGTGGAAATCCTTCAACATGGAGGGATCGAGGATGTCCCTCCTAGGACCCAGCACCATTCCTCTGGACCGTACCCCTCCCACTCCACGAGATACTGCAGGCCCCCCACCCGACGCCTCGAATCCAAGATGGACCGGACCGAGTATGCCGGTGCCCCCTCGATGTCCAGTGGGGGCGGAGGAACCTCCCATACCTCCAACTCCTGGAGTGGACCAGCTACTACCAGCCTGAGGAGAGACATATGGAACGATATACGGTCATTCAGATGTAACCTATAACAAACCTCGTTCAATCTCCTCAGGACTTAAAATGGCCCCACAAACCGCCGACCCAGCTTCCGGCAGGGCAGGCGAAGGGGCAGGTTTCGGGTCGAGAGCCAGACCCGGTCCCCCGGTGCATACACCGGGGCCTCACTGCGGTGGCGGTCAGCACTCGCCTTTTGTCGCCTGATGGTCCGCTGCAGGCGTACATGGGCAGCGTTCCAGGTCTCTTCCGAGCGCCGAAAACCACTCATCCACCACAGGTGCCTCGATCTGGCTCTGATGCCAAGGTGCTAGGACCGGCTGATAACCTAACACACACTGAAAGGGAGAAAGGTTAGTGGATGAGTGGCGGAGTGAGTTTTGGGCCATCTCTGCCCAGGGGATAAAACCCGACCACTCCCCCGGCCGGTCCAGGCAATAGGACCACAGAAACCTACCCACATCCTGGTTAACTCTCTCCACCTGCCCATTACTCTCGGGGTGAAAACCTGAGGTCAGGCTGATCGAGACCCCCAGACGTTCCATGAACGCCCTCCAGACCCTTGAGGTGAACAGGAGACCCCGATCCGATACAATATCCTCAGGCACCCCGTAGTGCCGGAAGACGTGTGAAAATAGGGCCTCAGCAGTTTGTAGGGCCGTAGGGAGACCTGGCATAGGAATGAGACGGCAGGACTTAGAAAACCGATCCACAACGACCAGGATCGTGGTGTTCCCTTGTGAGGGTGGAAGGTCCGTAACAAAATCCACCGATAGGTGGGACCACGGCTGTTGTGGAACGGGTAGGGGTTGTAATTTCCCTCTGGGCATGTGTCTAGATGCCTTACACTGGGTGCACACCGAGCAGGAGGAAACATAAACCCTAACGTCCTTGGCTAAAGTGGGCCACCAGTACTTCCCATTAAGACAGTGCACTGTCCGACCGATGCCAGGATGACCAGAGGAGGGTGACGTGTGAGCCCAATAGATCAATCGATCGCGAACCTCGAGTGGAACGTACATACGACCCTCTGGACACTGGGGGGGAGTGGGCTCGGTACGTAACGCCCGCTCGATGTCCGCGTCAACCTCCCACACCACCGGCGCTACCAGACACGACGCCGGAAGTATGGGAGTGGGCTCAATGGACCTCTCCTCTGTGTCATACAGTCGGGACAGGGCGTCTGCCTTAGCGTTCTGGGAACCTGGTCTGTAAGTAAGAGTAAACACAAAACGAGTGAAGAACATGGCCCACCTTGCCTGGCGACGGTTCAATCTCCTCGCCACCCGGATGTACTCCAGATTGCGATGGTCAGTCAAAATGAAGAAAGGGTGTTTAGCCCCCTCAAGCCAATGCCTCCACACGTTCAGAGCCTTAACCACAGCTAACAGCTCCCGGTCCCCCACATCATAGTTGCGCTCCGCCGGACTGAGCTTCTTAGAAAAGAAAGCACAGGGGCGGAGCTTTGGTGGCGTACCCGAGCGCTGAGACAGTACAGTTCCTATCCCAGCCTCGGACACTTCCACCTCAACCTGGAATGCTAAGGAGGGATCCGGATGAGCCAGCACTGGAGTCGAGGTAAACAGGTCCTTCAGATGACCAAAAGCCCTGTACGCCTCAGCTGACCACTGCAGTCGCACCGGTCCCCCCTTCAGCAAGGAAGTAATGGGAGCCGCTACCTGACCAAAGCCCCGGATAAACCTCCGGTAGTAGTCCGCAAAACCAATGATTCGCTGCACCTCCTTCACCGTGGTTGGAGTCGGCCAATTACGCATGGCCGAAATGCGGTCAATCTCCATCTCCACCCCTGACGCGGACAGTCGTTGCCCTAGGAAGGAGATGGACTCTTGGAAGAACAGACATTTCTCCGCCTTCACATACAGGTCATGCTCCAACAGTCGACCAAGCACTTGACGCACCAGGGACACATGCTCGGCCCGTGTAGCGGAGTATATGAGAATGTCATCAATATACACCACTACATCCTGTCCGTGCAGGTCCCTGAAAATCTCATCAACAAAGGATTGGAAGACTGATGGAGCATTCATCAACCCGTATGGCATGACGAGGTACTCATAGTGCCCAGAGGTGGTACTGAATGCTGTCTTCCACTCATCTCCCTCCTGGATACGCACCAGGTTGTACGCGCTCCTGAGATCCAATTTAGTGAAGAAGCGCGCCCCGTGCAATGACTCCGTCATACTAGCAATCAGAGGCAGTGGATAGCTGTACTTCACAGTGATCTGATTAAGACCACGTTAGTCAATGCACGGGCATAAGCCACCATCCTTCTTCTTCACAAAAAAGAAACTCGAGGAGACAGGGGAAGTGGAACGCTGAATGTATCCCTGCCTCAGAGATTCGGTGACATAGGTTTCCATAGCCGCCGTCTGCTCCTGTGACAGAGGATACACATGACTCCGGGGAAGTGCAGCGCCTACCTGGAGGTTTATCGCACAATCCCCCTGTCGATGGGGTGGTAATTGAGTCGCCTTCTTTTTACAGAAGGCGAGAGCCAAATCGGCAAATTCAGGCGGAATGTGCATGGTGGAAACCTGGTTTGGACTTTCCACCATAGTTGCCCCTACGGAAACACCTACACACCTCCCCGAGCACTGACTAGACCATCCCTTGAGAGCCCTCTGTTGCCATGAAACGCAGGAGAATCAATCAGATAGAGACTAATTTTTTCCTCATGACCCTCCTGCGTCTTCATCCAGAGTGGAGCTGTGACCTCCCTAATCAGACCTGACCCTAAAGGGCGACTATCTAGGGCATGTACAGGGAAGGGCACAGCAACAGGCACAATAGGAATCCCTAAACTACGGGAAAACCGACGATCAATAAAGTTCCCAGCTGCGCCTGAATCTACTAGCGCCTTATGCTGGGAATGAGGGGAAAACTCTGGAAATACAACATCTATACACATACGCGCAACAGGGAGCTCTGGGTGAGTCGGCTGCCTACTCACCTGAGACGGTCCACCAGTGCTCTGCCTACCGCCTCGACTCCTGAAAGACCCTCCCCAGCACCGACCAGCAGTGTGTCCTCCGCGGCCACAGTTGGTGCAGGAGATGGCCCTCCTTCCGGTCTCCCTAAGTGCAGCACCTCCGAGCGCCATAGGAGTAGGGTCGGAGGTGCTGGGGGATGGAATGGACGGCCCCTGATCCGGACGTCCGCGGGTTGCCAACAGGTTATCCAGCCTTATCGACATGTCCACCAGTTGGTCCAGGTTAAGGTTGGTGTCCCTGCAGGCCAGTTCCCGACGAACGTCCTCCCGGAGGCTGCATCGGTAGTGGTCGATCAGGGCCCTCTCATTCCATCCTGCGCTGGCAGCCAGAGTCCTGAAGTCCAGTGCAAAGTCCTGTGCGCTCCTCCTCCCCTGTCTGAGGTGGAATAGACGTTCCCCCGCCGCTCTCCCCTCCGGTGGATGATCGAATACCGCCCGAAAGCGGCGGGTGAAATCCTCATAGCGTACTGACACTGCGTCTATTCCTCCCCACTCAGCGTTGGCCCACTCAAGCGCTCTTCCAGACAGACAGGAGATGAGGGCAGACATGCTCTCATATCCCGAGGGAGCCGGGTGGATGGTAGCCAGGTAGAGCTCTACCTGGAGCAGAAAACCCTGGCACCCGGCAGCTGTACCATCGTATGCCCTCGGGAGTGAGAGCCGAATCCCACTGGACCCAGGTGACGAAGGGGTGGACAGCGGTGTGGGTGGTTGTGTAGTTGGAGGAAGTGTAGGACCACCACCTCTCTCCCATCGCTCCATAGTGTTCAACACGCGCTCCATTGCGGTGCCGAGAGTCTGGATAATGGTCGCCTGCTGTTGGACACGTTCCTCCTTTGATCCGGACTAAATGAATGTACCTGCTGACTCCATATTTTGGTGCGTGTTTCTGTCAAGGTGTCAGTGTAAAGAGGTAGGATGAAGTCAGGCGCAGGACACAGAGCTACTCGAATAACGTACTTTATTCGTAGGTATCTTAAAGAACATACCTCCACGCAGGGAGGAACAAACCCGCTCACATACGACAACCAAAACTTGGACAAACACGCACAACACACAGTGTGAGCCAGAGGGTTAAATAGGGAAGATATAATTACAAGATGGGAAACAGGTGAGACCAATATAGACAAAACAAGTAGAACATAGAAACATGGATCGGTAGCAGCTTGTATTCCGGTGACGACGAACGACTAAGCCTGCCCGAGCAAGGAGGAGGGGCAGCTTCGGCTGAATTCGTGACAGTTTCCATGCCTCAGCCGGCTTGTACTGTCATGCCTGCTCCCGCTCCCCCTCCCTGGCGCCCTCATCATTACTCACACCGGTCACCATCGTTAAGCGCACCAGTGGCTTCCTGATTGGTGTAGTGCTGCAGATATGGTTGTCCTTCTGGAAGGTTTTCCCATCTCCACAGAGGAACTCTGGAGCTCTGTCAGAGTGACCATCGGGTTCTTGGTCACCTCCTTGACCAAGGCCCTTCTCCCCCGATTGCTCAGTTTGGCTGGGCGGCCAGCTCTAGGAAGAGTCTTGGTGGTTCCAAACTTCTTCCATTTAAGAATGATGGAGGCCACTGTGTTCTTGGGGACCTTCAATGCTGCAGACATTTTTTGGTACCCTTCCCCAGATCTGTGCCTCGACACAATCCTGTCTCGTAGCTCTACGGACAATTCCTTCGACTTCATGGCTTGGTTTTTGCTCTGACATGCACTGTCAACTATTCTTCAAATAGCCACCCTTTGCCTTGATGACAGCTTTGCACACTCTTGGCATTCTCTCAACCAGCTTCATGAGGTAGTCACCTGGAATAAATTTCAATCAACAGGTGTGCCTTCTTAAAAGTTAATTTGTGGAATTTCTTTCCTTCTTAATGCGTTTGAGCCAATCAGTTGTGTTGTGACAAAGTGGGGTGAGTATAGCGCTTAATGGTTTTTGCGACTGCACTTGAAGAAGCTTTCAAAGTTCTTGAAATGTTCCGTATTGACTGACCTACATGTCTTAAAGTAATGATGTACTGTCATTTCTCTTTGCTTATTTGAGCTGTTCTTACCATAATATGGACTTGGTCTTTTACCAATGATTTTTCCCAGTCGGAGCTCGTTTATTTCCAAGTTCCCAGTGGTCTTGAATGCACTTCAGTTGGAAGTCAGAGATTTCCCAGTTCCAAGTACCCAGTTTATTTGAACGCGGTATGCGACCCGCTCTTACTCTCTCAGTCACTCAGTCAAAACAGAAAAACGGAAAGGTGGTGCCAAAAAAGTTAGCTCTTGAGGGCGTCACTGTTAAATGTGTGAAATGAACCTACTTATTTGTTAAAAGTTCTGGTTCTGCTGGTCCGAGTGCTGTGTCTGTGAGTAATGACAGATCAGCTGCTGTGGTGCTATCGAGGTAGGAAGAAAACAGAGAAAGACACACTCACGCACACTGACACAGGTCATGTAGCATACCAATGCCGTGTTTTCATGGATGCCAAGGGAAGCCAGGCTTCCCCAAATATTTGACCAATAAAAAAAGAAACATTATAAAATAATTTTGTCTTTCCTCTCTTTGTATTTTCATAATTTTCCGTCAATTTGCAAGTGGCTGAATCTCACCGGAGAAATCAATCGTACAGAGCCATAGACCGTTTTGCCAACATGAAAGAGAGGAGGACAGCATTGGCGATCAACTAGTCTACAAGTAAGGGGAGTCCCCCAAAATTGTTTAACTTGCGCAAGCATGCACCCACGCACGCGCACACACACAGACAGACAGACAGACAGACAGACATAAATCAGTGCCATGGACAGCCACGTAATATTTAGCAACACTGATTGGACTAAATAGTTTTGGTACATTTAAGTTTGTTTTCAGTGTATTAAACTAAGCATATATAGCCTTGTTGATTTGATGATGTTTAAAAGTTGAAATGGTGCTGGAATAGTGGAGGCAGTGCTCTTTTTGTCTTTGTGCTGACTTGCGGTAACTCCGTGGTTCTAAACTTGCTTGACCATGCTGCAGGTATAGCTGTTTGATACACCGGACAGACGTTGCTCTTTGGTTTTGTGATGAAACAAACTTATGTGTAGCTGAATTTATTCCGTCACAGTGTGACTGTTGTCTTTTTGTTGTCATGGTATACAGTGAGGGAAAAAGTATTTGATCCCCTGCTGATTTTGCATGTTTGCCCACTGACAAAGAAATGATCAGTCTATAATTTTTATGGTAGGTTTATTTGAACAGTGAGAGACAGAATAACAAAAACAAAATCCATGTCAAAAATGTTATAAATTGATTTGCATTTTAATGAGCGAAATAAGTATTTGACCCCTCTGCAAAACATGACTTAGTACTTGGTGGCAAAACCCTTGTTGGCAATCACAGAGGTCAGACATTTCTTGTAGTTGGCCACCAGGTTAGCACACATCTCAGGAGGGATTTTGTCCCACTCCTCTTTGCAGATCTTCTCCAAGCCATTAAGGTTTCGAGGCTGAACTTTGGCAACTCAAACTTTCAGCTCCCTCCACAGATTTTCCCTTTAAGAGTATGCTCCCAATCTCAGCTCGTTACCTGTATAAAAGACACCTGGGAGCCAGAAATCTTTCTGATTGAGAGGGGGTCAAATACTTATTTCCCTCATTAAAATGCAAATCAATTTATAACATTTTTGACATGCGTTTTTCTGGATTTTGTTGCCCAAACATTAAGGAACTGGCAGTCTCTCTCTCTTTATCTTTCTTTTATTGAATTATATGTAGCTTAATATTAAAACACTTAGCTAAGTGGGCAGGGGGGAACACTTGACATGCACTCATTATAGTTATAAGGTATTATATAATGGTCATCTATAAGGCATTTATTCAGCAATTTTCTTCTTTGTCTAATATACTTAATGTGTTTATTCATTCATTAACAGGATGGTTAACACTTTATTTTAAGGGTCCGTAATAAAACATTTATAAGGCATTTATAAATTGTGTGTTCACCATGTATTAATCATTACTCCAACATTAATAAACCATTTACTGATAATTAGTAAGTATTTTTGCAGTCCCTAATCTAAAGTGAGTGCTATTTATACTTTAGAAATACTTTAGAAATGTTTTAAGTGACCAGTGTAATTTCTTACAAAAAGATGGGCATGCCATTGGTACACATTCCAGCAGTACCTGGTAAAAGAACAAGCACACAACACAGGATGTTTAAGGAAATATATATACAGCCCATTCGGAAAGTATTCAGACCCCTTGACTTTTTCCACATTTTGTTACATTACAGCCTTATTCTAAAATTGATGAAATTATTTGTTTTCCTCATCAATCTACACACAATACCCCATAATGACAAAGCGAAAACAGTTTTTGTGTGTGTGCAAATTTATAAAAAATTCAAAACAGAAATACCTTATTTACAAAATGGCAGGTCGAGGGCAGGTTGAGGTTCGTATTCCAAGGCAGAGTAAAAATGGACCGAACGGCAGGCAGGCTCAGGGCAGGCAGAAAGGTCGGAACCGGGAAGACTAGAAAACAAGAACTAGAGAACTGGAGAACCAGGAAACACGCTGGTAAGACCTGACAAACAAGACGAACTGACAACAGACAGACAGAAAACGCAGGAATAAATAAACAGGGGATAATGGGGAACACCTGGTTAGGGGTGGACACAAGCACAAGACAGGTGAAACAGATCAGGGTTTGACAATTTTGTTACGTTACAGCCTTATCCGAAAATGTATTAAATATTTTTTCCCTTATCAATCTACACACAATACCCCATAATGACAAAGTGAAAACAGGTTTTTTTAAATCTTGGCAAATTTATTACAAAGAAAAAACGGAAATACCTTATTTACATAAGTATTCAGACCCTTTGCTATGACACTCTAAATTGAGCTCAGGTGCATCCTGTTTCCATTGATCATCCTTGAGATGTTTATACAACTTGATTGGACTCCACCTGTGGTAAATTCAATTGATTGGGCATTATGCTACTTGCTATTAGCCACAGTTAGCGGTATTTCACCCAGAACATTGGATTTTTCTGCCGGAATAATTTAATCACTGGACATTAATCACCGGATCGCAACTAGCTAGCCGCAACCGAATGGATGTTGCTGTTTGGCTAATCACCACTGCCCCCGATCCAAGCACCAGTTAGCCTCGAGCTAGCCTAGAGCCAGGCCCATATCCCGGCTATCTACCTCTCGGTCTACCGGACGGGAGTAGCCAGCTAACTAGCTACTTGCTATTAGCTACCGTTAGCGGTTTTTCACCATTGTCCGTGGCCTGCACCACCTACCAGCAAGCTCTAGCCTGTACTATTATTCGGCCAGTCTGCACTGTCTGCACAGCGCGTTATCGACCCAGAACATATCAGTTTTTCTGCCGGAATCACTGAATCACTGGACCTTTAACTCCGGATTCATCGCTACCAGCTAGCTGCAACAAAATGGACAATGTGGTTTGGCTAATCATCCTGAGCTAGGCCCATCTCCCGGCTATCTACCTCTCTGTCAACAGGACGGGACCACCTAGTGTTGACACGAAGCCCCGCCGATCCTACACGACTGGTCTGCCGACAAAATCGTCTGATGTGGTTACAACAGGCTTCCCGTTACGACGTCGACCACGAAGATTCCATCTACTAGCCCCGCTAGCACACGCTAGCCGTGGCCTCTTGCTCGCTAGTGCTTTAGCAGCCCCCGAACTACCTCCGAACTATCCTATTGCTGTTCACTGGACCTTATGATAACTCAGCTATACAGCTGATGCCTGCTGGACTGTTCCTTTTTACGGTACCGCATCCTGTTTATGTTTAGCCTCAGCCCAAACTGTGTCGTCATTACCAGCTGTTGTCTTAGCTCTCTCAAATTACACCTGTGATTGCTTTATGCCTCTCTCCCATGTCAATATGGTTTGCTTATTGCTGTTTCGGTTATTTCTAATTGTACTATTTCACTGTAGATCCCCCAGCCCAGCTAAACCTGCCTTAGATAGCTCCTTTGTCCCACCCCCCATACACGCGGAGACCGACTCAATCGGTGCCTCCAGTGATGCTATCTCTTTCATTGTTACCCAACGCTTAGGTTTACCTCCACTTTACTCATATCCTTCCATATCCTTGTCTGTACATAATGCCCTGAATCTTTTCTACAATGCCCGGAAATCTGCCCCCTTTATTCTATGTACCCAACGGACTAGAAGACCAGTTCTTAAAGCCTTTAGCCGTATCCTTATTCTAGTCCTCCTCTGTTCCTCTGGTGATGTAGAGGCTAACCCAGGCCCTGCAGCCCTCAGTATCACTCCTACTCCCCAGGCGCTATCATTTGTTGACTTCTGTAATCGCAAAAGCCTTGGTTTCTTGCATGTTAATATCAGAAGTCTACTTCCTAAGTTTGAGTTATTCACTGCGTTAGCACACTCCGCCAACCCTGATGTTCTAGCAGTGTCTGAATCCTGGCTTAGGAAGGCCACCAAAAATTCTGAAATTTCCATCCCCAACTATAACATTTTCCGTCTAGATAGAACTGCCAAAGGGGGTGGAGTTGCAATCTACTGTAGAGATAGCCTGCAGAGCTCTATCATACTATCCAGGTCTGTGCCCAAACAGTTTGAGCTTCTACTTCTAAAAATCCACCTTTCCAGAAATAAGTCTCTCACTGTTGCCGCTTGCTACAGACCCCCCTCAGCCCCCAGCTGTGCCCTGGACACCATATGTGAATTGATTGCCCCCATTTATCCTCAGAGTTCGTATTGCTTGGTGACCTAAATTGGGATATGCTTAACACCCCGGCCATCCTACAATCCAAACTAGATGCCCTCAATCTCACACAAATTATCAACGAACCTACCAGGTACAACCCTAAATCCGTAAATATGGGTACCCTCATAGATATCATCCTGACTAACTTACCCTCTAAATACACCTCCGCTGTCTTCAACCAGGATCTCAGCGATCACTGCCTTATTGCCTGCGTCCGTAACGGGTCCGCGGTCAAACAACCACCCCTCATCACTGTCAAACGCTCCCTAAAGCACTTTAGCGAGCAGGACTTCCTAATTGACCTTGCCCAGGTATCCTGGATGGATATAGATCTCATTCCGTCAGTAGAGGATGCCTGGTTGTTCTTTAAAAGTAATTTCCTCTCAATCTTAAATAAACATGCCCCATTCAAAAAATACAGAACTAAGAACAGATATAGCCCCTGGTTCTCCTCAGACTTGACTGCCCTTGACCAGCACAAAAACATCCTGTGGCGTACTGCATTAGCATCAAATAGCCCCCGCGATATGCAACTTTTCAGGGAAGTTAGGAACCAATATACACAAGCAGTCAGTAAAGCAAAGGCTAACTTTTTCAAACAGAAATGTGCATCCTGTAGCACTAACTCCAAAAAGTTTTGGGACACTGTAAAGTCCATGGAGAATAAGAGCACTTCCTCCCAGCTGCCCACTGCACTGAGGCTAGGAAACACTATCACCACCGATAAATCTACAATAATCGAGAATTTCAACAAGCATTTTGCTACGGCTGGCCATGCTTTCCACCTGGCTACCACTACCCCGGCCACCAACTCTGCACCCCTCCGCTGCAACTTGCCCATGCCCCCCCGCTTCTCCTTCACACAAATTCAGACAGCTGATGTTCTGAAAGGGCTGCAAAATCTGGACCCCTACAAATCAGCTGGGCTAGACAATCTGGACCCTTTCTTTCTAAAACTAGCCGCCGAAATTGTCGCAACCCCTATTACTAGCCTGTTCAACCTCTCTTTCGTAACGTCTGAGATCCCCAGAGATTAGAAAGCTGCCGCGGTCATCCCCCTCTTCAAAGGGGGTGACACTCTAGATCCAAACTGTTACAGACCTATATCCATCCTGCCCTGCCTTTCGGAAGTATTTGAAAGCCAAGTTAACAAACAGATCACCAACCATTTCGAATCCCACCGTACCTTCTCCGCTATGCAATCCGGTTTCCGAGCTGGTCATGGGTGCACTTCAGCCACGCTCAAGGTCCTAAACGATATTATAACCGTGATCAATAATAGACAGTACTGTGCAGCCGTCTTCATCGACCTGGCCAAGGCTTTCGACTCTGTCAACCACCGCATTCTTATTGGCAGACTAAATAGCCTTGGTTTCTCAAATGACTGCCTCACCTGGTTCACCAACTACTTCTCAGATAGAGTTCAATGTGTCAATTCGGAGGGCCTGTTGTCTGGACCTATGGCAGTCTCTATGGGGGTGCCACAGGGTTCAATTCTTGGGCCGACTCTTTTCTCCGTGTATATCAATGATGTGGCTCTTGCTGCTGGTGACTCTCAGATCCACCTCTACGCAGACGACACCATTTTGTATACATCTGGCCCTTCATTGGACACTGTTAACAAACCTCCAAACGAGCTTCAATGCCATACAACACTCCTTCAGTAGCCTCCAACTGCTCTTAAACACTAGTAAAACTAAATGCATGCTCTTCAATCGAACGCTGCTGGCACCCGCCCACCCGACTAGAATCACTACTCTCGACGGGTCTGACCTAGAGTATGTGGACAACTAAAAATACGTAGGTGTCTGGTTAGACTGTAAACTCTCCTTCCAGACTCACATTAAGAATCTCCAATCCAAAGTTAAATCTAGAATCAGCTTCCTATTTCACAACAAAGCCTCCTTCACTCATGCTGCCAAACATGCCCTCGTAAAACGGACTATCCTACCGATCCTTGACTTCGGCGATGTCATTTACAAAATAGCCTCCAACACTCTACTCAGCAAAATGGATGTAGTCTATCACAGTGCCATCCGTTATGTCTCCAAAGCCCCATACACTACCCACCACTGTGACCTGTACGCTCTTGTTGGCTGGTCCTCACTACATGTTTGTCGTCAAACCCACTGGCTCCAGGCCATCTATAAATCACTGCTAGGCAAATCCCCGCCTTATCTTAGCTCATTGGTCACCATAGCAGCACCCACCCGTAGTCTGCGCTCCAGCAGGTATATCTCACTGGTCATCCCCAAAGCCAACACCTCCTTTGGACGCCATTCCTTCCAGTTCTCTGCTGCCAGTGACTGGAACGAATTGCAAAAATCTCTGAAGCTGGAGACTCTTATGTCCCTCACTAACTTTAAGCATCAGTTGTCAGAGCACCTTACCGATCACTGCACATGTACACAGCCCATCTGAAATTAGCCCACCCAACTACCTCATCCCTATATTGTTATTTATTTTGCTCTTTTGCACCCCAGTATCTATTTGCACATAATCTCTTGCACATCTAGCATTCCAGTGTTAATACTAATTGTAATTATTTTGCACTATAGCCTATTTATTGCCTTACCTCCATAACTTGCTACATTTGCACACACTGTATATATATTTTCTGTTGTATTTTTTGACTTTATGGTTTTTTACCCCATATGTAACTCTGTGTTGTTGTTTTTATCGCACTGCTTTGCTTTATCTTGGCCAGGTCGCAGTTGTAAATGAGAACTTGTTCTCAACTGGCTTACCTGGTTAAATAAAGGTGAAATAAAATAAAAAAATAAAAAAAATTGGAAAGGCACACACCTGTCTATATAAGGTCCCACAGATGACAGTGCATGTCGGAGCGAAAACCAAGCCATTATGTCGAAGGAATTGTCCGTAGAGCTCCGAGACAGGAATGTGTCGAGGCACAGATCTGGAGAAGGGTACCAAAACGTTTCTGCAGCATTGAAGGTCCCCAAGAACACATTGGCCTCCATCATTCTTAAATGGAAGAAGTTTGGAACCACCAAGACTCTTCCTAGAGCTGGCCGCCTGGCCAAACTGAGCAATTGGGGGAGAAGAACCCGATGGTCACTCTGACACAGCTCCAGATTTCCTCTGTGGAGATGGGAGAACCTTCGAGAAGGACAACCTTCTCTGCAGCACTCCACTAGTCAGGCCTTTATGGTAGAGTGGCCAGACGGAAGCCACTCCTCAGTAAAAGGCATATGACAGCCCGCTTGGAGTTTGCCAAAATGCACCTAAAGGACTCAGACCATGAGAAACAAGATTCTCTAGTCTGATGAAACCAAGATTGAACTCTTTGACCTGAATGCCAATCGTCACGTCTGGAGGAAACCTGGCACTATCCCTACGGTGAAGCATGGTAGTGGCAGCATCATGCTGTGGGGATGTTTTTCAGCGGCAGGGACTGGGAGACTAGTCAGGATCGGGGGGAAAGATGAACAAAGCAAAGTACAGAGAGATCCTTGATGAAAACCTGCTCTAGAGCACTCAGACTGGGGCGAAGGTTCACCTTCCAACAGGACAACGACCCTAAGCACACAGCCAAGACAACGCAGGAGTGGCTTCGGGACAAGTCTCTGAATGTCCTTGAGTGGCCCAGCCAGAGCCCTGACTTGAACCCGATTTAACATCTCTGGAGAGACCTGAAAATAGCAGTGCTGCGACGCTCCCCATCCAACCTGACAGAGCTTGAGAGGATCTGCAGAGAAGAATGGGAGAAACTCTCCAAATACAGATGAGCCAAGCTTGTAGCGTCATACCCAAGAAAACCTGAGGCTGTATTCGCTGCCAAAGGTGCTTCAACAAAGTACTGAATAAAGAGTCTGAATCCTTAAGTAAATGTGATATTTCCGTTGTTTCAACAACAAAAAACATTTGCTTTGTCATTCTGGGGTATTGGGTGTGAATTGATGAGGGGGAAAAAACAATTTAAACCATTTTAGAATAAGGCTGTAAAATTCAAGGGGTATGAATACTTCCCGAATGAACTGTATACATGTGTGTGAATAACTAGCTTACTAACATTTACAAATGTGGGAGTAATGATTAATAAATGGTGAGCAAATAGTTCGTAAATGCCTTATAAATGATTTATCATGAACCCTTAAAATTAAGTGTTACTTTATATATTATATGTGTAATAGTAATTCATCCTTAACATAGGGGTGACATGTATGACAGCCAGGCACTTATATTTGCAATATAAGTAGTTAGGCTTTCATAATGTATTATTATCTATTAGCCATTTATTCAGTCATCTTTCTTCACAACTAGGATGTTGCTGGGCCCAGCACAGGCAGTGTGGTACCCTGGTCTTCTGGTATCAGTGCTGTGGGAAAGAATGCTAGGCTTAGCAGAGACAGCTCAGAGGTGAGTGCAGTGGAGGTAGGAAGAAAACAGATACACAGATGTACTGCCAGTTCCTTAATATGTTGGCTCTATATGTAATAGCAATTAACACTTAGAAGTGACAGACAGACAGTGACAACATAGGAACACAAAAAGAAGTGAAGATAGACATACAGAGGGGTGACAGACGGACTGACGGCCGGACAAGTGTATGGTTTTTGAAATTGCATGACTAAGCATAGTTGTTTTAAAGTACATCATTTCACCAGTTGTTTATCTTAATGATTGTGTCCAGCCTAAAGAGAGCATTGCAATCCAGCTCTTTCATGTGCAATGTGTCAAGTTGACAGAAAGCAAGCTTCCACAATGCCACAATTTCCGATCTGCTCAGAGTGACTAGGTGGAGGTTATCACATGGAGTTTCTCTTATCAGCATTTGGAGACAGGGCCAAGGAACTGACCCCCGCATTAACTCAAGGTTTTGTAAACATTTGGATAACCTTACTGAGAACTGGGAGTGAACTGCCAAACTAAGTATGTTATGGTTAGGATCCTTCACAAGTGGAGTGAGTTAGAATACCCTTTCCACTGACCTGACATCAGTTCATTCCAGTACATCCAAGATTAGAACCATTTACTCATAATACATAGCACACAGCTTTCGACTTGTTGGGAATCTGCCTTATAGAAGCACACCAATCTCTGACAAGGGGTTTACCTCTCTTGGCATGAACATGAGAGCAAATCAGGACCTAGTACCGAGCCCTGGGGTACCGAGTTTGACCCCTCTCCATGTCATCTGGTAGGAACGATCTGCCATCTAGGATGCAAACCAGGAGAGTGCAGAGCCTAAGACAGGTGTACCCAAACGTTTGTGCTTCGTGAGGTGTCTGTTGATTTGCGACCGACCATAAGGGTTGAGCGGTGAAAAAACATACTCAGACCAAAGAATAAGGGCTCTATTCAATATGTAACGCTGAATCGTTACAGATTCCGCGATATACATTTAAAGGTAATTTCCGATTGAGCCGACATATGCAGCGTTTACCGTGAATGCAGCCTGTATGATAATGAAATGTGTAATAATGCACAAACAATGCACGACTCTGCTGCGACTAACAAGTGGGTCCTGACCCACAGTTTGGGAACCATTGGCCTATGACACCCAGCCCTTAGCCTGTAGAGGAGGGTCTGTTGGTTCACTGAGTCAAAGGCAGTGGACAGATCTAGTGGGATGAGAACAGAGGAGAGGGAGGCAGCAGTATGGAGTGGATCAGTGACAAAGTTGATGCAATTATGCTCATGACAGGACACAAACTATATATGACTACTTTCGTAGATTACCAAAAGAGGACCAACGATTGTTTCTGTGTGTGTGTGTTCCCTGGGCCTGGGGTGTATCTCATCAGTTTAATGGAAATGTTGCCGATAGCCTTTAAAAAATAATGTTGGGTTAGGTTTATTTCGAATGTATCTTCACACACACACGTTTATTATGTCTAATGTATTGCTGTCACATTCCTGATCATTAGTAACCGTAGTTGACCTACATCAAATGAGATATGGCAAGACTCCATTTTTTAAATATGTGGTCCTATTTATAACTTTCGATTCAACATCCTCCTCCCCAGATCAAGCTATTGTCGTGATGTGACACAAGCGCCACACTATCGCTCTCTTACATAATGTCACGCACGTTGACTGATGACTCGTGGAACCAAGGTGCAGCGTGATAAGCGTACATCTTTATTGATACACAACACACAAACAAAACAACAAAACAAAACGATACGTGAAGTCCTGAGGTTACACACACCAAACCTTTACGGATCAAGATCCCACAAACTAACTGGTGCCAACAGGCTGCCTAAGTATGGTCCCCAATCAGAGACAACGAGCTACAGCTGCCTCTGATTGGGAACCACCCTGGCCAACATAGATCTAAACGATCTAGAACAAAAAACATAGAAAACTAAACATAGAAAAATCCACACCCTGGCTCAACATTTAAGAGTCCCCAGAGTCAGGGCGTGACAGTACCCCCCCCAAAGGCGCGGACTGCGACCGCACCACACAAACACAAGAGGGTAGGGGCCGGGTGGGCATTCCGCCTCGGAGGCGGATCCGGCTCCGGGCGTGACCACCACCTTTTCTCCACCTCCCCGTTGCGCCCCTGGTCTGGTCCCGCTGACTGGAGCTGAACCCGACGACGGTGGACCAGACCTTACCGGCTCCGGACTGGAGCCGCTGGCCGGAGCTGGACTAGACACCGGTGGAGCGGATTGCTCTGGCCTGGAGTGGAGCAGCTGACCGGTGCCGGACCAGGCACCGGTGGAACAGGCACGGGCCGGGCTGGCGACGCGCACCACTGGCTTGGTGGGAGGGACAGGAACAGGCCGGGCTGGACTGGGAACACGCACCACTGGCTTGGTGCGGGGAGCAGGAACAGGCCGGGCTGGACTGGGAACACGCACCACTGGCTTGGTGCGGGGAGAAGGAACAGGCCGGGCTGGACTGGGAACACGCACCACTGGCTTGGTGCGGGGAGCCGGAACGGGCCGGGCCGGACTGTGGAGGCGGACTGGAGGTCTGGAGCGGAGAGCTGACACAACCCGTCCTGGCTGAATGCCTATTTCCACACAATATGTGTGAGGCATCAGCACAGGACGTACAGGGCTGTGCACTCGTACTGGCGCTACAGCACGTGGCACTGGCGCAGGACATACAGGACCGAGGAGGCGTACTGGAGGCCACGAGCGTTGAGCCGGCACACCCCGTCCTGGCTGCATGCCCATCTTAGCACGACACGTGCGTGGTGCTAGCACCGGACGTACAGGACTGTGCTGGAACACTCGCGGCACAGTACGTGGCTCCGCATAACACGGAGCCTGCCCAGTGTCACGCTTCCTAGCCTGAGTACGGGTAGTTGGCTCTGCTCTAACTCTAGGCTCCGCCAACCACCCTTTTAGCCCCCCAAATTTTTTTTTATTGGGGCTGTCTATCGGGCTTCCTCCTCGGCCGGTACCCTCTGCGTTGCCGCTGCTCCTCTCTGTAGCGCGCCTCCACAGTCTCCTCCCAAGGACGACGATCCATTCCGGCCTGAATCTCTTCCCAAGTCCAGGATCCCTTCCCGTCCAGGATCTCCTCCCAAGTCCAGGCTGTCTGTTCCTGGACACGCTGCTTGGTCCTCTTTAGGTGGGATCTTCTGTCACGCACGTTGACTGATGACTCGTGGAACCAAGGCGCAGCGTGATAAGCGTACATCTTTATTGATACACAACACACGAACAAAACAACAAAACGAAACGATACGTGAAGTCCTGAGGTTACACACACCAAACCTTTACGGATCAAGATCCCACAAACTAACTGGTGACAACAGGCTGCCTAAGTATTGTCCCCGATCAGAGACAACGAGCTACAGCTGCCTCTGATTGGGAACCACCCTGGCCAACATACAGTGGGGGAAAAAAGTATTTAGTCAGCCACCAATTGTGCACGTTCTCCCACTTAAAAAGATGAGAGAGGCCTGTCATTTTCATCATAGGTACACGTCAACTATGACAGACAAATTGAGAAAAGAAAATCCAGAAAATCACATTGTAGGATTTTTAATGAATTTATTTGCAAATTATGGTGGAAAATAAGTATTTGGTCACCTACAAACAAGCAAGATTTCTGGCTCTCACAGACCAGTAACTTCTTCTTTAAGAGGCTCCTCTGTCCTCCACTCGTTACCTGTATTAATGGCACCTGTTTGAACTTGTTATCAGTATAAAAGACACCTGTCCACAACCTCAAACAGTCACACTCCAAACTCCACTATGGCCAAGACCAAAGAGCTGTCAAAGGACACCAGAAACAAAATTGTAGACCTGCACCAGGCTGGGAAGACTGAATCTGCAATAGGTAAGCAGCTTGGTTTGAAGAAATCAACTGTGGGAGCAATTATTAGGAAATGGAAGACATACAAGACCACTGATAATCTCCCTCGATCTGGGGCTCCACGCAAGATCTCACCCCGTGGGGTCAAAATGATCACAAGAACGGTGAGCAAAAATCCCAGAACCACACGGGGGGACCTAGTGAATGACCTGCAGAGAGCTGGGACCAAAGTAACAAAGCCTACCATCAGTAACACACTACGCCACCAGGGACTCAAATCCTGCAGTGCTAGACGTGTCCCCCTGCTTAAGCCAGTACATGTCCAGGCCCGTCTGAAGTTTGCTAGAGTGCATCCAGAAGAGGATTGGGAGAAAGTCATATGGTCAGATGAAACCAAAATATAACTTTTTGGCAAAAACTCAACTTGTCGTGTTTGGAGGACAAAGAATGCTGAGTTGCATCCAAAGAACACCATACCTACTGTGAAGCATGGGAGTGAAAACATCATCTTTTGGGGCTGTTTTTCTGCAAAGGGACCAGGACGACTGATCTGTGTAAAGGAAAAATGAATGGGGCCATGTATCGTGAGATTTTGAGTGAAAACCTCCTTCCATCAGCAAGGGCATTGAAGATGAAACGTGGCTGGGTCTTTCAGCATGACAATGATCCCAAACACACCGCCCGGGCAACGAAGGAGTGGCTTCGTAAGAAGCATTTCAAGGTCCTGGAGTCTCCAGATCTCAACCCCATAGAAAATCTTTGGAGGGAGTTGAAAGTCTGTGTTGCCCAGCGACAGCCCCAAAACATCACTGCTCTAGAGGAGATCTGCATGGAGGAATGTGTCACGATCGTCTAAGGAGGGAGAGGACCAGGGCGCAGCGTGAGAGACAAACATGACTTTAATTAGTTAAAGTTTCTAAACAAAACAAAACACGACTCGTGAAGTCCACGGTGACAATGACCGAACACGGAACAAAAACCCACAAACCCAAAGTGAAACACAGACAGTTAAATATGGCTCCCAATCAGAGACAACCAGCAAACAGCTGACACTCGTTGCCTCTGATTGGGAGTCACTCAGACCAACCTAGAAATAAACACAACAGAACTACCAACATAGAAATAAACACATAGAATGAACACACCCTGGCTCAACATAATGAGTCCCAGAGCCAGGGTGTGACAGTACCCCCCCCTAAAGGCGCGAACTGCGACCGCGCCTCAACTAAACAAAACAGGGGAGGGCTGGGCGGGCATACCTCCTCGGCGGCGGTTCTGGCTCCGGCCTTGACCACCACCCTCCAATACACCCCCCCATAGTGCCCCTGGTCCAGTCTGTCGACTCGCACCCCTGGCTTGGTGCGTGGAGGAGGAACGGGCCTTACCAGGCTGACTTCTCGCACCCCTGGCTTAGTGCGAGTGGCAGGAACAGGCCGGACCGGGCTGGCGACGCGCACCGTAGGTTTGGTGCGTGGAGCAGGGACAGGCCGGGTCGGGCTGGCGACGCGCACCGTAGGTTTGGTGCAGTGGCAGGAACAGGCCGGGTCGGGCTGGCGACGCGCACCGTAGACTTGGTGCGGGTGGCAGGAACAGGCCGGGTCGGGCTGGCGACGCGCACCGTAGACTTGGTGCGGGTGGCAGGAACAGGCCGGACCGGGCTGGCGACGCGCACCGTAGGTTTAGTGCGTGGAACAGGGACAGGCCGGGCTGGGCTGTCGACGCACACCGTAGGCTTGGTGCGTGGAGCAGGGACAGGCCGGGCTGGGCTGTCGACGCACACCGTAGGCTTGGTGCGGGTGGCAGGAACAGGCCGGGCTGGGCTGTCGACGCACACCGTAGGCTTGGTGCGTGGAGCAGGGACAGGCCGGACCGGGCTGGCGACGCACACCGTAGGCTTGGTGCGTGTAGCAGGGACAGGCCGGGCTGGGCTGTCGACGCACACCGTAGGCTTGGTGCGTGGAGCAGGGACAGGCCGGACCGGGCTGGCGACGCACACCGTAGGCTTGGTGCGTGGAGCAGGGACAGGCCGGACTGGGCTGGCGACGCACACCGTAGGCTTGGTGCGTGGAGCAGGGACAGGCCGAACCGGGCTGTGGAGACGGATAGGAGGCCTGGAGTGAATAGCGGCCACCACCCGTCCTGGCTGAATGCCTACCCTCACACACTCTGTGTGAGGCATCCGCACAGGACGTACAGGGCGGTGTACCCCTGGCCTGGTGGCCTTCTGGATCCGCCCCCTTTTCTCCTCCGTCAGCCCTGTCGTCCATGCCGTGTGCCCCCCCCTAAAACATTTCTGGGGTTGCCTCACGACCGTCCGACGACGACCCTGATCACGCCGTAGCTCCTCTCTACGGCGCGCCTCCACCGTCTCACTCCATGGCCGGCGATCCATCCCGGCCAGGATTTCCTCCCAGGTCCAGGACCCCTGCCCGTCCAAGATCTGCTCCCACGTCCAGGCTGCCTGCTCCTGGACACGCTGCTTGGTCTTGGTATGGTGGGTTTTTCTGTCACGATCGTCTAAGGAGGGAGAGGACCAGGGCGCAGCGTGAGAAACAAACATGACTTTAATTAGTTAAAGTTTCTAAACAAAAACAAAACACGACTCGTGAAGTCCACGGTGACAATGACCGAACACGGAACAAAAACCCACAAACCCAAAGTGAAACACAGACAGTTAAATATGGCTCCCAATCAGAGACAACCAGCAAACAGCTGACACTCGTTGCCTCTGATTGGGAGTCACTCAGACCAACCTAGAAATAAACACAACAGAACTACCAACATAGAAATAAACACATAGAATGAACACACCCTGGCTCAACATAATGAGTCCCAGAGCCAGGGTGTGACAGAATGGGCCAAAATACCAGCAACAGTGTGTGAAAACCTTGTGAAGACTTACAGAAAACGTTTGACCTGTGTCATTGCCAACAAAGGGTATATAAGAAAGTATTGAGAAACTTTTGATATTGACCAAATACTTATTTTCCACCATAATTTGCAAATAAATTCATTAAAAATCCTACAATGTGATTTTCTGGGAAAAAAATTCTCATTTTGTCTGTCATAGTTGACGTGTACCTATGATGAAAATTACAGGCCTCTCTCATCTTTTTAAGTGGGAGAACTTGCACAATTGGTGGCTGACTAAATACTTTTTTTCCCCACTGTAGATCTAAACGATCTAGAACAAAAAACATAGAAAACGAAACATAGAATAATCCACACCCTGGCTCAACATTTAAGAGTCCCCAGAGCCAGGGCGTGACACATAAACACACACACACACACACACACTACATTGTTCCAACTTCCTCTGCTTTGGCAATGGTATATGAATCACATCTAAATAAATCATCTAAAGGCTGGAGTTGGAAGATTAAGAATTGCTTGGATGGAAATTCACCCCACAGCATCCTTTCCACAGTATTGAGCCATTAAAAAGCCATGTTTATGAATGGCGATGAAATGATAACAATATGTTGCTCAGCCTTCTACTTGAGCATAAAGTACATTGGGCCAATTTATTTTCTGGAAATGTGATGTCAGGAGTAACGAGTAAAAAGGAAATCTATATTTTTCCGTCATATCCTCCATGAAAATGTTCTTCAGAAGTAGAATAGTCAATATTTTACACTGCACTTACAATAACTAATGATCCACTCAATGCTACTGCACAACTTATTACCCACCAGACTGACTGGGGACATAAGGCCAAATGCTCATTACTTGGGAGAACCATAACTTTTCATAAAGACATTTTGCACTATTACATATCAATCATGCTGCATTATTAACATGTTCAACAAATAAAAAAGAGGAAGAGGTCAGAAGGTCTTCTGTTATCTGCTGTTATCTGCTGTCTCTTTGCCAGCAGATAACAGTAAAGGGTATGGGAGGGTTTGGCTGAGTGGAAATACTGCATTAGCTCATTGAGCTGATATATTTCCTGTAATTGTCAAACAGGCCTTTCTGTGGCCTGTGTGGTTCAGTTGGTAGAGCATGGCACCTGCAACACCAAGGTTGTGGATTTGATTCCCACGGGGGACCAGTATGAACAAAAAGTATGAAGATGTATGCACACACTACTGTGCTGTAAGTCGCTCTGGATAAGAGAGTCTGCTAAATTACTAAAATGTAAGATTAGGGGATCATCTCTGCACAGGAATTTAATGGGGAAAAGACTCGTGGTGATGCTGCACTACAGCAGCATTCGAAAATGTTATGTCATTTGCAATAATACACAAATATATAGGTCGTCATTACACATAAAACATTTTTTACAGGACAGAACCAGCATTAATTAATATATTTTAAAAAAAACTTCTTGCATTGATTTTAATCATGTCATGTAATATTTATTCACAAGTGGATAAATACCCATACTAGACAAACTAAGTTTAAAAAATCCAATATTTCTTATCCAAAAGGTATACACGTAAAACAAATAGTAATCAAGCTGTTATTGCACTGTACAAGCTGTTCTATATCGTGGAGCTCCGACCCATAGGGGAGCTCTGCTCCTATTGGTTTACCCCGCTGCCTAGGCAGCGAACAGCCTGAGACAAAATTATGCACACACCTGCAGCCAATAGGAGTACAGGTGTCCCTATAAGAGGGGACGCTTCCCCTCCATCAGTGTCACGGTTTCGGCCGAGGCTGCTCCTCCTCCTTGTTCGGGCAGGCTTCGGCGGTCGTCGTCTCCGGAGTACTAGCTGCCACCGTTCTATGTTTCGATGTTCGTTTGGTTTGGTCTGTTTGTACACCTGTTCCTTGTTAGTGTTGATTATGTGCCCTATAAGTTCTCTTAGGTTTTGTCATGTGTTGTGTGTAATTGTTTCGTGTCAGCTAGGCGTCAGTTTGTTCTCTCTCGTTCTGTTTTTGTTTTGAGAGAGTGTCCCCACTGTGTGCGCAGTTTGGGTTACGCACTGTTCCCTGTGTGCGTAATTGTTTCGCTTGCCCTCCGGCTGGGATTTTGCCGTGAGTCTTTTGTATTTGTTTGATCCTCACTAAAGACTGTTGAAGAGCCTCTGTAGTCCTGCGCTTGATTTCTGCACCACATCTACGCTCAGCCCTTGACAGAATTACACACCATTATGTAATCAGCAGGAGCCGCCTCATCTGTCGAGGCAATCGAGGAGCGCCTTCGCGAACAGGATCAAAAGATCAGCTGGATTGGGAACTCTCTCGAGGGGGTGGTGGAGACCCTCCGTAGATGGGAGATCGGCGGGGCTCCCACGCATCCACCCATCGCACCATCGCCATCAGCCAGTCCGCCTGTTCAACTTCCGGAACCCAGTGGGATTCGGCTCTCGCTCCCGAGGGCGTATGATGGCACCGCTGCCGGGTGTTAGGGTTTCCTTCTACAAGTCGAACTTCAAATCAAATCAAATCAAATTTTATTGGTCACATGCGCCGAATACAACAGGTGCAGACATTACAGTGAAATGCTTACTTACAGCCCTTAACCAACAGTGCATTTATTTTAAACAAAAAAGTAAGAATAAAACAACAACAAAAAAAAGTTTTGAGAAAAAAAAGAGCAGAAGTAAAATAAAGTGACAGTAGGGAGGCTATATATACAGGGGGTACCGTTGCAGAGTCAATGTCGGGGGGCACCGGCTAGTTGAGGTAGTTGAGGTAATATGTACATGTGGGTAGAGTTAAAGTGACTGCATAAATACTTAACAGAGTAGCAGCAGCGTAAAAAGGATGGGGTGGGGGGCAGTGCAAATAGTCCGGGTAGCCATGATTAGCTGTTCAGGAGTCTTATGGCTTGGGGGTAGAAGCTGTTGAGAAGTCTTTTGGACCTAGACTTGGCACTCCGGTACCGCTTGCCGTGCGGTAGCAGAGAGAACAGTCTATGACTAGGGTGGCTGGAGTCTTTGACAATTTTGAGGGCCTTCCTCTGACACCGCCTGGTATAGAGGTCCTGGATGGCAGGAAGCTTTGCCCCAGTGATGTACTGGGCCGTACGCACTACCCTCTGTAGTGCCTTGCGGTCGGAGGCCAAGCAGTTGCCATACCAGGCGGTGATGCAACCAGTCATGATGCTCTCGATGGTGCAGCTGTATAATTTTTTGAGGATCTGAGGACCCATGCCAAATCTTTTTAGTCTCCTGAGGGGGAATAGGCTTTGTCGTGCCCTCTTCACGACTGTCTTGGTGTGTTTGGACCATGATAGTTCGTTGGTGATGTGGACACCAAGGAACTTGAAGCTCTCAACCTGTTCCACTACAGCCCCGTCGATGAGAATGGGGGCGTGCTCAGTCCTATTTTTTTTCCTGTAGTCCACAATCATCTCCTTTGTCCTGAACTTTACCTAGCCACTGTACACCCGGTGCCCTCGGGATACGAGAGCGTTTCCGCCCTCATCTCCTGTCTCACTGGCAAGGCGTTGGAATGGGCCAACGCCGAATGGAGGAGGATAGACGCCGCTACTATCACATATGCGGAATTCTCCCGCCGCTTCCGGACTGTGTTCGACCATCCACCAGAGGGGAAAGCGGCGGGGGAGCGTCTGTTCTACCTCCGGCAGGGGATGAGGAGTGCCCAAGATTTTGCACTGGAGTTCCGGACTCTAGCGGCTGATGCAGTGTGGAATGAGCGGGCCCTCATAGACCACTTTCGCTGCAGCCTCAGGGAGGACGTCCGTAGAGAGTTGCCCTGCAGGGACACCACTCTCACCTTTGACCAACTGGTGGACATGGAAATTCGCCTAGACACCCTGCTGGCCACCCGCGGACGCCCTGGGGGGGGGTCGCCCATTCCACCCTCCAGCACCTCCGAGTCGAGTCCCATGAAGCTCGGGGGGGGCTGGCGCTAGAGAACGGAGGAGAGGGAGTTCGAGGGGGGCCGTCCCCTGCACCAACTGTGGCCGTGGAGGACACACTGCGGCCAGGTGCTGGGGAGGGTCTCCTGAGGGACGAGACGGCAGGCCACGCGCTGGGGAGTCCTTCTTGGTGAGTAGGCGCCCCACTTACCCAGAGCTCTCTGTCGTGCACATAACCATACCTGTTTGTTTTTTACAGGTTGCACCTAGTTCCCAGCATAAGGCGCTAGTAGATTCAGGCGCGGCTGGGAATTTTGTAGATCGTAAGTTTTGTAAAGAGTTAGGGATTCCTCTCCTTCCTGTTAAAGATCCCTTCCCTGTACATGCCCTAGATAGCCGTCCGTTAGGATCGGGGTTGATTAGGGAGGTCACAGCGCCACTTAGGATGGAGACGCAGGGGGGTCATGAGGAGACGATTCAGCTATATCTGATTGACTCTCCTGCGTATCCGGTGGTGCTGGGGCTTCCCTGGTTGATTAGCCATGATCCCACTATTTCGTGGCGAGAGAGGGCTCTTAAGGGGTGGTCTGCCCAGTGTGGGGGGCGATGTCTGGGTGTTTCCGTGGGGGCGACCTCGGTGGAGAGTCCAAACCAAGTGCCCGCATTGCACATTCCCCCCGAGTATGAGGATCTGGCAGTCGTGTTTAGCAAGGCGAGGGCGGCGCGATTGCCACCTCATAGACAGGGGGATTGTGCGATAGATCTCCAGGCAGGAGCTGCGCTCCCGCGGAGCCATGTGTATCCGTTGTCGCAAGAGGAGAAGAGAGCTATGGAGACATACATAGCTGAGTCTCTGAGACAGGGATACATACGGCCCTCCACTTCCCCTGCGTCCTCGAGCTTCTTTTTTGTGAAGAAGAAAGATGGAGGTTTGCGCCCGTGTATTGATTACCGTGGTCTCAATCAGATTACTGTAAAATACAGTTATCCACTCCCTCTGATTGCGACTATGACGGAGTCATTACACAGGGCAAGATTCTTCACAAAATTGGACCTCAGGAGCGCCTACAACTTGGTGCGCATTAGGGAGGGCGATGAATGGAAGACAGCATTTAGTACCACCTCGGGTCATTACGAGTATCTCGTCATGCCATACGGTTTAATGAATGCTCCGTCAGTCTTCCAATCCTTTGTAGATGAGATTTTCCAGGACATGCAGGGACAGGGGGTGGTCGTGTACATAGACGATATTCTGGTGTACAGTTCTACCCGAGCCGAGCATGTAGCCCTGGTGCGCCGAGTATTGAGGAGACTGTTGGAGCACGACCTGTACGTCAAGGCAGAGAAATGTCTGTTTTTCCAGGAGTCGGTCTCCTTTTTGGGTTATCAGTTGTCTGCGTCAGGGGTGAAGATGGAGGTTGACCGTGTGTCAGCCGTGCGTAATTGGCAAACCACAACCACAGTTAAAGAGGTGCAGCAGTTCTTGGGCTTTGCGAATTACTACCGGAGGTTTATCCGGGATTTTGGACAGGTGGCAGCTCCCATCACGTCCCTTCTGAAGGGGGGTCCGGTGCGCTTGCGGTGGTCAGTTGAAGCGGACAGGGCTTTTGGGAGACTGAAGGACCTGTTTACTTCGGCGCCGGTGCTGGCGCACCCGGATCCCGCTTTACCATTCCAAGTGGAGGTGGACGCGTCAGAAGCCGGTATCTGAGCCGTTCTCTCGCAACGGTCCGGCGGAGCGAAATTATGACGTAGGGGACAGGGAGCTGTTAGCCGTGGTACAGGCCCTAAAGGTGTGGAGGCATTGGCTTGAGGGGGCTCAACACCCTTTTCTCATTTTGACTGACCACCGTAATCTGGAATACATTCGGGCAGCTAGGAGACTAAATCCTCGCCAGGCGCGGTGGACTATGTTTCTAGCCAGGTTCGTGTTTAAGATCACTTACATTCCTGGGTCCCAGAACGGAAAGGCAGACGCCCTGTCTCGGCGGTATGACACAGAGGAGAGGTCCGTTGAGCCCACTCCCATACTACCGAAGTCTTGTTTGGTGGCACCGGTGGTGTGGGAGGTCGATGCTGAAATCGAGCGGGCGTTACGTACCGACCCTAGTCCTCCCCAGTGTCCGGTGGGTCGGACGTACGTTCCGCTCGAGGTTCGGGATCGACTCATTTATTGGGCTCACACGTCACCCTCCTCTGGCCATCCAGGTATTGGTCGGACAGTGCACTGCCTTAGCACGAAGTACTGGTGGCCAACGTTAGCCAGGGATGTGAGGGTTTATGTTTCCTCCTGCTTGGTGTGTGCCCAGTGTAAGGCGCCTAGACATTTGCCCAGGGGTAAGTTACAACCCCTGCCCGTTCCACAACGACCCTGGTCGCACCTCTCGGTGGATTTTGTTACAGACCTTCCCCCCTCACAGGGGAATACCACCATTCTGGTCGTTGTGGACCGGTTCTCGAAGGCCTGTCGTGTCCTTCCCATGCCGGGTCTCCCTACTGCCCTACAGACCGCTGAGGCACTATTCACCCACGTCTTCCGGCATTACGGGGTACCCGAGGATATAGTGTCTGATCGAGGCCCCCAATTTACCTCCAGAGTCTGGAGAGCTTTTATGGAGCGCTTGGGGGTTTCGGTTAGCCTTACCTCGGGGTACCACCCGGAGAGCAATGGGCAGGTCGAACGTGTGAACCAGGATGTGGGTAGGTTTCTGAGGTCATATTGCCAGGGCCGGCCGGAGGAGTGGGCGAGGTATGTTCCCTGGGCCGAGATGGCACAGAACTCTCTCCGCCACTCCTCCACCAAACTAACTCCGTTCCAGTGTGTTTTAGGATACCAGCCGGCTCTGGCACCTTGGCATCAGAGCCAGATCGAGGCCCCTGCGGTGGATGAGTGCGTGCGGCGCTCGGAGGAGACGTGGAACGCTGCTCACGTCCATCTGCAGCGGGCCATCCGTCAACAGAAGACGAGCGCCGATCTCCACCGCAGTGAGGGACCGGTGTACGCACCGGGAGATCGGGTCTGGCTCTCGACCAGAAACCTGCCCCTCCGCCTGCCCTGCCGGAAGCTGGGTCGGCGGTTTGTGGGGCCTTTTAAAGTCCTGAGGAGGTTGAACGAGGTGTGTTACAGGTTACAATTGCCTATTGATTACAAGAATATTAACCCCTCGTTCCATGTGTCTCTCCTCAGGCCGGTGGTAGCTGGTCCACTCCAGGACTTTGAGATAGAGGAGACTCCTCCGCCCCGCTGGACATCGAGGGGCTCCGGCATACACTGTTCGGTCCATCCTGGATTCGAGACGCCGGATGGGGGGGCTCCAATATCTCGTGGAGTGGGAGGGGTACGGCCCGGAGGAGCGGTGCTGGGTGCCGAGGAGGGACATCTTAGACCCGTCTCTTCTGACCGAGTTCCATTGTGGTCATCCTACGCGCCCTGCTCCGCGTCCGCCTGGTCGTCCTCGAGGCCAGGGTCGGCGCACGGCTGGAGCCGCGCGTCAAGGGGGGGTACTGTCACGGTTTCGGCCGAGGCTGCTCCTCCTCCTTGTTCGGGCAGGCTTCGGCGGTCGTCGTCTCCGGAGTACTAGCTGCCACCGTTCTATGTTTCGATGTTCGTTTGGTTTGGTCTGTTTGTACACCTGTTCCTTGTTAGTGTTGATTATGTGCCCTATAAGTTCTCTTAGGTTTTGTCATGTGTTGTGTGTAATTGTTTTGTGTCAGCTAGGCGTCAGTTTGTTCTCTCTCGTTCTGTTTTTGTTTTGAGAGAGTGTCCGCACTGTGTGCGCAGTTTGGGTTACGCACTGTTCCCTGTGTGCGTAATTGTTTCGCTTGCCCTCCGGCTGGGATTTTGCCGTGAGTCTTTTGTATTTGTTTGATCCTCACTAAAGACTGTTGAAGAGCCTCTGTAGTCCTGCGCTTGATTTCTGCACCACATCTACGCTCAGCCCTTGAAAATCAGCCTCCCTTTATCTTCAGCGACTGGACTAGACTGAAGAAGCCAAGAAGAGACGAAGACTCAGGACGAAGAAAACGCAGTCGATTTTCCAGGTCATCGACGTCGTCCTAAAATGAGCACGCCAAGATTTTCCACCCCCAAAAGCTATTTTCAGAGCTCAATGTCGCTGTTCCTCTTGGCGGCTGTCAACCCCCACGACTTATGTTTCGTGTGTTGAGGGACACAGCACGCCAGGGACGGCCTCATTAATCCCCCACTATGCGCCAGCTGCGCCCTCCTTCTTTGAAGGAGAGGAAGCAACGTTGGGCATTTTTTAGGGAGGATATTCCTCTTGAGGATGTGCTATCAGTGTTAGCCTCAGCTTCTGAGGCATCATCTGAGGGTGCTGACTCAGGAGATGACAGGGCTATTGGGGAGGAAATGGATATTCTATTGGAACAATTCATTACACTGACCCAGATGTTTAACACTCCTTTTTCCCTCAGGACGGTTATTTACATCCATGGATGATGACACCACAGCCTCTCTGCGCTCTGATTTTCCATCTCATTGAGAGGGCTGCTAAACGGCTGGAGATTAAGCTACCCCCCATTCCCTCCAACCCGGAAGTGGACATGATGGAGGGTGGCCCTTACTCTCGCTACTGCTCGGTGTCGTGCCCGGCGTCAGACGGCGGCCTCCAGCAGCAAGGGAGCGGGCCCCGCCCCTACTGCAGTGCCAGAGGGGCCGACCATTCCGCCGGCGAGAGAGGTCATTAAAGCGTCATCCTGGCATCCCCCGAAGGGCGGCCAGAAAATATGCTGTTTATGACATGGCGAGGGGGAGAGAACGGAAGACGGCACTGCGCCTGGTGTGACTGTGCCCACTGTTCCCCCCCACTTTACCGTTGAGGGTATGTTTTTGTTGATGTGTGCAATAAAGAGTTGGCTCCACCTGACTTTGTCACAAGAGAGCCCCAATTCCATAACACGTCTGAGAACGTTCAGAACCCTTCATTCTCTATGTCTATGAGTGTAGCTCAACCCACCAAGGGCGCCGCCTTGGTTTACCTCATACAGACCTCATTTTACAGACTTCTAGGAGTGCTGTAGTGAGTGTCTCACATAGCAGGCTGCAGTCTCAGCCAGATAATGGCATGATGACGCAACCTCTATTCGGGGACGGCGCGCTGTCTCAGGCTAACGCCTCAGTCAGTGCAGTTCAGACCCGTGCTGGGTTCACGAAAGGCCGGAATACTACGGTTACGAGTATAACCAACGTGTCGGCGCCCCCGTTTCTCTCAGAACACGCTCATGTTTCCTCTCCCTTTCATGGGAGGCCCGCCTTGAGCTGTTCCACCACTTCACTGTCGGGGAACAGTGGCGGCGAGGGCCGTAGAGGAATATAGGTCATTCCTACCGAATGCCATCCTCACCACTCTAAGTGTAGCACAGCCCACTACGGGTGCTTAGCTGAGCATACACATGAGGCAGGTGTGAATAAGGGAACAGGGCAGACATCTTTGATGAGCCGCCTTGTTATACCTCATAACAACCTTACACCACAGACTCCTAGGAGTGTTGTGGTACAGGTTTCACATAGTAGCCTGTGTACATAGCCAGTTACTGGAATGATGACGCAATCGCTATTGGGAGACGGTATGGCTGCACTCGGTAGACCACATTCTAAACAGCGTCTGTCTCATTGGCTTGGTAAGGCATTGAGACAGCTTATGAGGCTGCAGGGCGGCCATTGCTTCTGGGTAGAAGAGCCCAATCCACTCGTGGAGTAGCGGCTTCTATTACCCTTTTCAGAGGAACATGTGTAGAGGATAATTGCGCAGCGGCGCCTTGATCGTCACTGTCTCCTTTTATCCATTTCTACCTGTTAGATATGTCTTCTAACTCTCCTCTGGTTCAGTCTGTACTCAGTGTAACTGATGGAAGGACTTGAACTAAGAGAAAAAAGATGCAGGACCAGGGGGCTGGGTTCCCATTAGTTCGGCTTTGTTCTATGAGACATGACTCCTGACTGAGGTTATCAGTACAGTAGAGGTAATGTATTTTGACCTGCCCACCAGTGTGTAACTGTGTTGGGGCGGGAGGATGAGGGAAATAGTTTTTGTAACCTTTTATTACATTACTATTAAACCAATCTTAAAATAACATTAGAGCATTATTACTGTCTGAGGGTTCAGTGCAGTGTTTGCTCACGTTTTTTGTATATTCCTTTAACCATCAATCATCGGATTGAAGGTGGCGAATTGCTGAATACACAAGTTATGATAACACCTTGGGTTATATAACTGTTGTGTCGGTGATGGATAGGACATCATATTGTTCCCTCTGCCCACTAGTCTCTGGTTAGCCTTAGACTGAGTGAGGCGGATTTACTGATAACACGGTCTAGGGTGACACCTTGTGACGCCTCACTGTGAGATCAGTTGTGTGGGAATATGGAGATACAGACTGTCTGAGGGATCAGAACAGTGTGGTTTTATGTCCTGCTATCTGCCTGCTAGCCTTTGGGTTATTCCTTAGGCTGGCTGCGGCGGTTTTACTGACGACACGGTGGGGGGCGACACTTTGTGTCGCATCACTGTTGAGCGTCAGTTATTAAAGGAATATTAGAGCGGTAATGGTCTGCTTGTGCAGTTCAGTTGAGCTCAAGTATTACGTTCCTGCCCACTAGTCTTTGGTTTCCTTGGACTAGGGGCGGCGGGTTACTGAAGGCACAGTGTTCAGCGACACTTTGTGTTGCGACACTGTAGTACCAGTAGTTATAGGGATATTAGAGCATTAACTGTCTGCTTTGTTCAGTTCCGTTTTTAGCTCATGTCCTCAATTCTGGATATGTCTTTTAACTCTCCCGTTCAGCTTGTACTCAGCGTAGCTGATGGGAAGACTTGAACTAAGAGAAAAGAATGCAGGACTGAAGGGGCTGGTCTCCATCAGGTCCGCTCTTTTCTAGGAGAGAGACATATATGGCATGACTCCTGACTGACGTGTTCAGTACAGTAGAAGGCATGTTATTGATCTGCCCACCAGTGCATAACTGGGTTGGGGCAAAATGATGAGGGAAATAGTGTTTGTAACTTTGTTTACATTACAATTAGACCGGTCATATAATATTGACAGAATTGTGAAGTCATCTACAGTGAGGGAAAAAAGTATTTGATCCCCTGCTGATTTTGTACGTTTGCCCACTGACAAAGAAATGATCAGTCTATAATTTTTATGGTAGGTTTATTTGAACAGTGAGAGACAAAATAACAACAAAGAAATCCAGAAAAACGCTTGTCAAAAATGTTATAAATTGATTTGCATTTTAATGAGGGAAATAAGTATTTGACCCCCTCTCAATCAGAAAGATTTCTGGCTCCCAGGTGTCTTTTATAGAGGTAACGAGCTGAGATTAGGAGCACACTCTTAAAGGGAGTGCTCCTAATCTCATCTTGTTACCTGTATAAAAGACACCTGTCCACAGAAGCAATCAATCAATCAGATTCCAAACTCTCCACCATGGCCAAGACCAAAGAGCTCTCCAAGGATGTCAGGGACAAGATTGTAGACCTACACAGGGCTGGAATGGGCTACAAGACCATCGCCAAGCAGCTTGGTGAGAAGGTGACAACAGTTGGTGCGATTATTCGCAAATGGAAGAAACACAAAATAACTGTCAATCTCCCTCGGCCTGGGGCTCCATGCAAGATCTCACCTCGTAGAGTTTCAATGATCATGAGAACAGTGAGGAATCAGCCCAGAACTACACGGGAGGATCTTGTCAAGGATCTCAAGGCAGCTGGGACCATAGTCACCAAGAAAACAATTGGTAACACACTACGCCGTGAAGGACTGAAATCCTGCAGCGCCCGCAAGGTCCCCCTGCTCAAGAAAGCACATATACAGGCCTGTCTGAAGTTTGCCAATGAACATCTGAATGATTCAGAGGAGAACTGGGTGAAAGTGTTGTGGTCAGATGAGACCAAAATGGAGCTCTTTGGCATCAACTCAACTCGCCGTGTTTGGAGGAGGAGGAATACTGCCTATGACCCCAAGAACACCATCCCCACCGTCAAACATGGAGGTGGAAACATTATGCTTTGGGGGTGTTTTTCTGCTAAGGGGACAGGACAACTTCACCGCATCAAAGGGACGATGGACGGGGCCATGTACCGTCAAATCTTGGGTGAGAACCTCCTTCCCTCAGCCAGGGCATTGAAAATGGGTCGTGGATGGGTATTCCAGCATGACAATGACCCAAAACACACGGCCAAGGCAACAAAGGAGTGGCTCAAGAAGAAGCACATTAAGGTCCTGGAGTGGCCTAGCCAGTCTCCAGACCTTAATCCAATAGAACATCTGTGGAGGGAGCTGAAGGTTCGAGTTGCCAAACGTCAGCCTCGAAACCTTAATGACTTGGAGAAGATCTGCAAAGAGGAGTGGGACAAAATCTCTCCTGAGATGTGTGCAAACCTGGTGGCCAACTACAAGAAACGTCTGACCTCTGTGATTGCCAACAAGGGTTTTGCCACCAAGTACTAAGTCATGTTTTGCAGAGGGGTCAAATACTTATTTCCCTTATTCAAATGCAAATCAATTTATAACATTTTTGACGTGCGTTTTTCTGGATTTTTTGTTTTTATTCTGTCTCTCACTGTTCAAATAAACCTACCATTCAAATTATAGACTGATCATGTCTTTGTCAGTGGGCAAACGTACAAAATTAGCAGAGGATCAAATACTTTTTTCCCTCACTGTATCTGCTTGTTCAGATTAGTATGGCTCATGTTCTGGAGTCTGCCCACTAACCTTTGGGGTTCCATTGATTGAGTGGGGCAGATTACCGTATACACAATGTAGAGTGACACTTTGTGTCATTCCATTAGTGGTCGGTATTGTTGTAACAGGATATTGAGGTATCATCTATCTGCTAGTACAGATTAGTTTGGCCCGTATTCTGGTGATCTGCCCACTAGACATTGGTGATGCCATTGGACTAGGTGGGGCGGATTTGGACAGATGACGCAGTATATTGTTTGTTTGTTGGTCGCAGCCATTGCTAGGCCCAACCTTTTCATTTCGATGGGAAGTGTTGGGCTCGGCAGGGAGTACATTTTGGAGCGTTGCGCTCCGCCTTAAACCAATAGGAGCAGAGCTCCCCTATGGGATATAGAACGATAGTTACCGGAGTGTAACTCCAGTTCTATGAGTGGAGCGGAGCCCCATAGGACTTAAGGCCCTGCCGACCATCTCTAGTCTCGCTGAAGATAATATTCGGGAGGCTGATTGAGGGGAAGCGTCCCTTCTAATAGGGACACCTGTACTCCTATTGGCTGCAGGTGTGTGCATAATTTTGTCTCTGCTCCTATTGGTTTAAGGCGGAGCACAACGCTCCAAAATGTACTCCCTGACGAGCCCAACACTTCCCATCGAAATGAAAAGGTCGGGCCTAGCAATGGCTGCGACCCAGTCCCACAGTACTGTAACCCACTGTGTCACAATACACTGTGTCACAATATACTGCGTCATCGGTCCAAATCCGCCCCACCTAGTCCAATGGCAACACCAATGTCTAGTGGGCAGATCACCAGAATACGGGCCATACTAATCTGTACTAGCAGATAGATGGTACCTCAATATCCTGTTACAACAATACCGACCACTAATGGAATGACACAAAGTGTCACTCTACATTGTGTACACGGTAGCCCGCCCCACTCAATCAATGGAACCCCAAAGATTAGTGGGCAGATCCCAGAACATGACTCATACCAATCTGAACAAGCAGATAGATGACGTCACATTCCGTCAAAATTGTCATGACCGGTCTAATAGTACCGTAACCAAGGTTACTACTATTATCCCTCATCATTCCGCCTCAACCCAGTTATTCACTGGTGGGCAGATCAATACATGCCTTCTACTGTACTGAACATGTCAGTCAGGAGTCATGCTATAATATGTCCTTCTATCAGAAGCGGACCTGAAAGAGACCTGTCTCTTTGGTCCTGCATTCCTCTCTGTTAGCTCAAGTCCTCCCCTCATCCACGCTAAGTACAGACTGAGCAAAAGAGTTAGAAGACATATCCAAGAGATAGAAATGGATAAATGGATAAATGGAGACGGTGACGACCACGACGCCGCTGCACAGATATCCTCTACCCCTGTTCCTCTGAAAAGGGCAGTAGAAGCCGCTACTCCACGAGTGGAGTGAGCTCTGATACCCTGAGGCAATTGTCGCCCCGCTGCCTCATAAGCTGTCTCAATGCCTACGCAAAGCCAATGAGACAGACGCTGTTTCGAAAGTGGTCTACCTAGTGCAGCCGCACCGTGACACACAAACAGCTGAGGCGATGACCTAATCGCTGCTGTGCGCTCAACGTAACACGCCAAAGCGCGCACTGGGCACAGGCGATGGAGCCTTTCCTCTCCCTATGGGGAGTGGGAGAAAAAGCCCACAGCTCCACGGTCTGTGATCTATATGAGCTCTTAATAACCTTCGGCATAAATGCCGGGTTAGGACGTAACACCGCTCTGCTCAAATCACCATTAATGGAAAGGCAGTCGGGTCTCGTCGAAAGAGCACACAAATCACTGACACGCTTAGCAGTAGTCAAAGCGAGCAACAGTGCCGTCTTCATAGACAGCATCTTGAGGGGTATTTGATTCAATGGCTCGAACGGCAACTCACAGAGCGCTTCGAGATCCAAAGCCAAATCCCACTGAGGAAGCGTGGCTGTAGGCATTGGCCTAAGCCGCCGCGTTCCTAATAAGAAACGTTTCACTAGAGGGTGGCTGAAGACAGTGTCTCTGCCAAACCCCTCGTTACAAGCAGAAATCACTGCTGCAAACACCTTAATGGTGGCGGGTGATTGCTGCTTATCAAACATAAACTGCAGGAAGGAGAGAACACTCTCAACCTGACAGTTCATGTGGTCTACATTCTCTGTGACACACCATTGTGAAAAAAATTCCATTTACTGGCATACACCCTGGAAGTGGAACCGGCACGTGAACCCTGTATGGTCCTGATTACTGAATCAGATAACCCACGGCGCTCTAGCCTGTCCCTCTCAGGAGCCAAGCCTTCAGTGGTTGGCCGATTATGGGCAATCGGCCTATCGAGCCTCCCGCCTGAGACAACGCGTCCATCGATGTGGAATTGGCCAAGGTGGCGCAATCAACATCTGACTCATCTCCGCGAACCATGAAGCCCCTGGGCGATCGGGGGCCACCAATATTATTGACAGCCCGCCTGATCTCACCCTGGCTAACAGTGGGAGAATGTAGGACAGCGGTGGGAATGCATACAGGAGAACTCTCGGCCACAGTTGGTGTTTGTCCTGTTCCCTCAGAGAGAACCATAGAGGACAATGCGCGTTCACGTGTGACACGAATAAGTCTACCTCGGCTCTCCCGAACTGTTCCCAAATTTGGAGAACAATTTCCGGGTGCAGACGCCACTCGTCGTCTCGAGGACCCCCTCGAGACATGAGGTCTGCCCCCATGTTCAAGTATCCCGGAATGTGTGCTGCTCTCAAGGAGCGAAGGTGCTCGTGAGCCCACAAAAACAATTCCACCGCCGACCGGTGGAGTGCAGGAGATCTGACACCTCCCTGGCGATTTATGTAGGCTACTGTGGTCCAGATGGTCTGACCAGACCAACACATTTTTACATTACATTTTAGTCATTTAGCAGACGCTCTTATCCAGAGCGACTTACAGGAGCAATTAGGGTTAAGTGCCTTGCTTAAGGGCACATCGACAGATTTTTCACCTAGTCGGCTTGGGGATTAGAACCAGCGACCTTTCGGTTACTGGCACAACGCTCTTACCCACTAAGCTACCTGCGACCCCGAAGGGTAGACTCGAAGTGGGTCAGAACCAGTCGAACCGTTTCCAACTCCAAGAGGTTGATGTGGCGACTCGAAAGAGGCCACACCCCTCCTATCGCTTGGGTCTGACATGTCCCTCCCCATCCAGTCAGAGAGGCATCTGTAAACACTGGAATGTAGGAGGACACTTTGCCTATCGGTACTCCGTGCGTGAGAACGAGCGGGTCTCTCCAATAGTTCAGATCTGCACTGAGCGAGAGAGGAACCACCACCAACCGATGAAGTTGACGCACTGGGTCTAGTCTTAGTTGGGCGAACCATCGCTGCATCCTACGCATGCGCAGGAGTCCCAGCGGGACCACGAAATGGGCTGACGACATGAGACCCAAGAGTGACATGACTGACAGTGCCGTTACTGTGTGATTCGGACGAAACCTTCTCAGGGCTAGCAACAGGGCTACCCTTTGAGGGTCCGAAATTCGAGCCCTCATCATTACAGTGTCTAGCTGTATCGGATGACTGGGCCAAGGCGCGCTCTTTTTCCAATTCACAGCTAACCCCAGACGCGTGAGATGAATCACTGTCTGTGTCGTGTGAGTGAACGCCAGCTCTGATGATGGGGCGAGAACCAGTAGGTCATCTAGGTAGGCTAGTAGCCTTATTCCCTGACGACGCAACGGTTCCAATGCCGCCTCCACACACTTGGAAAACGTGCGAGGTGCCAGTGCGTACCCGAATGGCATCCTTGTGAACTCGTACGCCACCCCTTGAAAGGCGAATCACAGAAACTTTCTGTGACGCGGCTGCACCGGCACATGAAAGTACGCCTATGCTTTCCAGTAAACGTTTTGTCGTGAGCATTCGGAAGGGCTGTTTGGCTACGCTCTCGTTGAGAATGCGTAAATCCAATATCGGCCTCATTCCCCCCGTCTTTTTGGGCACCCGGAAATAGAGTGAATATAGCCCTTTGTTCCTTTGCTCCCGGGGAACTACTGTGACCGCCTCCTTCGCCAAAAGTTCCGTAATCTCTGAAACCAGAGCGGCCACTTTTTTGGGTGTTTTCATCACCGTCTCCACCACCCCCCTGAATGGGGGAGGGGTCCGATGGAATTGGATGGCATAACCCTTCTGCAACGTCTGGTCTAGCCAGCGTTAGAGGGTACAGCTTCGCCGCCACTCCCAACAATGCAGAGAAAGCGGAAGAGCGCGAAGCTGTGGTACATTCAGTAGGAAGGACCTGTATTCCTCGATGGCCCTTGCCCCCACTGTTCCCCAGCACTGAAGTGGTGGAACAGCCCAAGGCGGGCCTCCCATGAAAGGGAGAGGAAACATCAGCGCGTTCTGAGAGAAGCGGGGGCGCCAATACGTTGGTTAAACTCATAACCGTAGCATTCCGTCCCTCCGTGAACACAGCATGGGTCTGAACTGCACTGACTGAGGCATTAGCCTGAGACAGAGCGCCATCCCCTAATAGCGGTCGCGTCATCATGCCAAGATCTGGCTGAGACTGCAGCCTGCTATGTGAGACACTCACTACAGCACTCCTAGGAGTCTGTAACATGAGGTCTCTATGAGGTAACACAAGGCTGCGCCTTGATACCTTTTTAACACTCACCTCGTGTGTGCTCATCTACGCACCCCTGGTGGGCTGAGCTACACTCAGAGTGGTGAACATCAGCGCGTTCTGAGAGAAACGGGGGCGCCAAATACGTTGGTTAAACTCGTAACCGTAGTATTCTGGCCCTCCATGAACGCAGCACGGGTCTGAACTGCACTGACCGAGGCGGTTGCCTGGGGCAGAGCGCCATCCCCGCATAGCGATTGCGTCATCAATCCATTACCTGGTTGTGACTGCATTCTGCTATGAGAGACCTTCACAACAGCACTCCTAGGAGTCTGTGGTGTGAGATCTTTATGAGGTAAGCTAAGGCTGCGCCTTGCTACCTTTATCACACTCACCTCTTGTGTGTGCTCAGCTACACACCCTAGGTGGGCTGAGCTACACTCAGAGTGGTGGGGGAGAGACATAGGGCGTGAAGTGCTCTGAACGTTCTCAGACGTGTTATGGAAAAAGGGCTCTCTTGTGTACAATGTCAATAGGAGCCAACTCTTTATTGCACACATCAAAACATACAGTCTCCTCCATACCCTCAACAGAAGGGTGGGGGGGAATAGTGGGCTCAGTCGTACCATGCGCCGAGCCAGCTCCCATTCTCTCCCCCTCGTCCCGTCATTGGCGCTGTCTCTTGTGAGTACCCTTAGGGTGCTGCCAAGTCGACGCCGTAATCACCTCCCTCGCTGGCGGAATCGCTGCTCGCGGCTGACGTCTGATGCCTGGCACGCCGCCTCGCTGTAGATCCTGATCTACTGGGGGCGTTAGAGGTAGACGGCTTCTGTGGTGCGTGGCTAGACTTCCCTGCCAGTGGCAGGTGTCTTGCCAGCTGCTTCTTCTCCTCGTCCATCTTGGCAAAATGCTCCGTCGCCTCTTTGAGACCGTCGTCAGAGAGGGGGGCGTTGAGCAGTGACACTCTGTCGGCCTCTTTCATGGCCGTTAAAGACAGCCAGAGGTGTAGCTCCGTGACCACCGAAGTGGGTTAGGTGAAGAATAGCGCCAGAAATTCTGGACACCTCTTCCACCTCCTCTCTCGTGAGCTCAGTCCTACCCGTTGTTAAACGGGACAGAGAGGCCGCGAGGAGGGCAATATTGTTAGCTGCTGCTACAGCTTGGGCTCCCAACGTGAAGGACTTCTCTGCCAGCTGCGCTGTGAGTCTGTCCTTTTGTGTTGGCAAAGTGGCTTTTTTGGAGGAGGGCCAGGGACTCGAACCCGTCACTAGATATGGCGCTCTCGAGCCTGGGGATTCCCTTGGCAACCATCTCTCTTCCTTCCACTCTAGTGAATGGCAGGTACGTTTTAGTCGCTGAACACGCCGCTAAAGGTGCCTCCCATGAGCCCTCGACGTATTTACTGAGAGAGGGCATGGCTGGAGCCAATGGCTCTGCCGCCCTTCTCGGCCGAGAATAGGGTCCGCCCTCCATCATATCCCCCTCCGCAGCGGGGGGAATGGGGGGCAGCGCTATCTCCAGTCGTCTGGCAGCCCTCTCAATGAGCCCAGGAAAGTCTGAGCGCAGAGAGGCCACTGCGAAGGACAGGGCTACTGATCTCTCGCTCAGGGAGTTACAAGACCTCTCACTCTCAACTGGAAAGGGGTCTTGAAGGTCTGGGTCAGAGGGGCGGATTGTTCCATCGGAATATCCATGTCTTCCCCATCCTCCCTGTCATCTTCAGAGTCGGCGCCCTCAGATGATGCCTCGGAGGCTGAGGCTAACACTGAGAGCACATCCTCTAAGAGGATATCCTCCCTGAAAAACGCCCAGCGCTGCTTCCTCTCCTTCAAAGGAAGAAGGGCGCAGCTGGCGCAAATAGGGGGATCGCTGATTCCGTCCTTGGCGTGCTGCGCACCCAAACACACGATACCAAGGTCGTGGGAGTCCACAGCCACCATGGAGGAACAGCGGCATTGAGCTCTGAAAATAGCTTTTGGGGGTGGAACATTTCCTGGTGTGCTCATTAGGACGGCGACTGGCAGCAGTTGGGCGAGTCTTTATTCTTAGAAATCCAATCCTGTGATCCACTCTACATCTCTGACACGTGATTTTGGAACCACAGGTGGTCCTCAACCCATAGAGATGCCGTGTCACCATTCTGTGGAAGTATAAGAACAAGCAGATCAGTGAAACAGACCTAATTATGACTATAGAGGTGTTGACACAACAAGACTGAGGTACAGACAAAAGCAATGTGAGTACAGACTAAGAATAACCCACATCAAGTTACGAACAAGGGGTTTTCCACCAAAACATCATGATAGTTGACAGGTGTTGGGAAAGGGGAAAAGGTGTTGCAAAAGGGGACTCTGTCTTCAAAACACATGAAAGTATAGGTGTTTTCTCAACGCTATATATTTTTTTTACTAACGTTACCTCATTACAAGTTAGTTAGGACATCATAGTTCATACAAATGTATTGTGTAATGTCTGTTTTGTTTGTTGACGTTTTTTTTAAATGTTTTAAATCACAAAATAAAAAAAGTATATGTAAATAATTATAGTAAGTATATTAAAGTATATTAAGTATATTAAACATAAACAAAGATTTTATAATATAACATGTAGGAGTCGTAAGGGAGTGAGTAAGGGAGAGAAGTAAAGAGACTAGCTGAATTAGAGTACAGTGAGTGAACAAGAGAGTAAAAGATTGGTTAAAAGGAAGCTACAGAGAGCTGTCTCAGACTGTGAAGTATGTACGCACTCTTAAACTCAGGATACATGGTTAAAACATTGCTCATCATCAGGCCATCTAACTCCTCCTCTGCTGTGTTGATGAGATCTGGACGTCAAATAAGAAATAACACAAACAACGAGGTTCTTCAGTAAGACTATATTCCTCATTATTTTGACAGTTGGATGCCTGTGGGGAGAAGTAGATTGGTATTTCAGTGAGGGGGCGTGTAGATGAGCAACAGTTTCTTTTTCACCTACATTCTATTGTTACATCACATAGAGTAAATCCTTCTGGAAATAAGTGCCCGGTTATTAATAATTACTGCAATGGGCTAAATCAGGGTTACACAGTGTGTTTCTTGGTAGTCTTAAACAGATCAACTTTGAAACAAAAGTATACACCTCACACACATGGTTATGGGCTTAAAAAAAGAAGACACCTGTACCATGTCAGATATAGAGTTGAAATGTATTACATTTTGAATTTGCATCCCAGTATTACACTTTATATACATCATAGAAGACTGAGATATAACAAAACAGTTTGACATAGAAAGACGGATTTTCGGCAGCTGTTTATGAATTATGAAAAATATTATGAATATTCAACCCATGAGGCAACTAGGTCATTTGACTGCAGGAAAGGGCTACATGACTGAAGTGTAGAAAAGCAAAAGCAAAGTTAAAGGAGTAGTTCACTATTTCATAACTTGATGTTAGATGGTTCCTTACCCTGAAAGTAATCTATGGGCCAGGAGAAACTGTAATCCATGGTTAAGTTTTCTAGATGTAAAGACCCCTGTTTAGGGGACTTGCGTGGTTTTGGTACCGGTTTTTCCGACTGACATTTCCGCTTAATAGCTTGCATTGAGCGATAGCCCTGGTTCCCACAGACACCGTAGTATATTTTGAATGGCAGCAGTTGAGCGAGTCTTTATTCGTAGAAGTTCCGGGATAGGTTTGGTGCTACCTTGATAGAAATCCAATCCTGTGATCCACTCTACATCTCTGACATGTGATTGGTGGAACCACAGGTGGTCTTCAACCCATAGAGATGCCGTGTCACCATTCTGTGGAAGTATAAGAACAAGCAGATCAGTGACACAGACCTAATTATGACTATAGAGGTGTTGACACAACAAGACCGGTTCAGACAAAAACAATCCACATCAAGTTACGAACCAGGGGTTTTCCACCAAAACATCATGATAGTTGACAGGTATTGGAAAAGGGTCATGCAAAAGGTGACTCTGTCTTCAAAACACATGAAAGTATACGTGTTTTCTCAACGTTATACCACCTTTTTTTTTGCAGTTCCCTACGTGTTTGTTAGTGGTAGGATAAAGAGAAAAATAGGATAATTTTGGGCATGAAGTCAGTCTCGTCTAAAATGGAGTTCAGAACTCCATTGCGTCACAACGAGTAAATGAAGGTTAGGTTTGGATGACAATTATGTCAACAAATCATGCTCCCTTTTGCCAAGCTCCAAATTGGTTAAAAGGGAGCTACAGAGAGCTGTCTCAGACTGTGAAGTATGTACGCACTCTTAAACTCAGGATACATGGTTAAAACATTGCTCATCAACAGGCCATCTAACTCCTCCTCTGCTGTGTTGATGAGATCTGGACGTCAAATAAGAAATAACACAAACAACGAGGTTCTTCAGTAAGACTATATTCCTCATTATTTTGACAGTTGGATGCCTGTGGGGAGAAGTAGATTGGTATTTCAGTGAGGGGGCGTGTAGATGAGCAACAGTTTCTTTTTCACCTACATTCTTGTTACGGATACAGGTATCCTGTGTTTTTGTGTGTTTCTCTCCTTCTGCCCTAATCACAGGTGTCCTGTATGTTCCTGATTGGGGGTCGTTGAGGTGTCTGCTGATTGGACCAATCAGTGAACATTCCTGTGCATTGCACCACCTGTTACTCGTTTGTTCAATCACACATCCCATTGTATAAAAACCAGTCTTGTGTTTGTTGAGAGAGAGAGAATATTTCCGGATGTGAGTATGGACACGGTGGTGTCCTGTTTTTGGTTACTCACTAAAGTTGCTGTTTATTATGATTGGTATTCTGTTAGACTACTGCTTTGTTATGTGAGTGCGGATACTGTTGTGTCCTGTGTACTACTTAATTGCTGATTACCCTGTTTGGTAACTATTGTGTGTTTCTGGGAAAAAGGGAGTTTAAGCTAGTTGCCCTTGGGCGACATTACCCGTAGGAAGAAATCTGTCTAAAAACACTAGTTAGACCTGAGCGGACCACCCACTGTACTTTTGTATGACTAGCAGTAGCCTAGCGGTTCTTCAGGCAGGCTAGATCAGTTAGGGGGTTTTACACTATTGTTTCATTTCTTGGGTCCTGCTCAGCCCTGTTTCCCAAACCCTTACCGTGTGTTCTGAAATAAACCATTTGTGTTTGACGGTAGTTCATGGTTGTTGTGTCACATTTGTTCTCACTGCTCCATGCCACACTCCTAATTTGCATAATTTATGTTACGGGTCTCATGTCCATCCACCCTAGACGTTTAGAGCCACGGGGTTCGTAACATAAAGTGGGGGCTCGTCTGGGATCTATCCCATGCTACTCATGCAAATTAGTAAGTGTCTGGTTCAGTGTTGAGCTTGGCAGCTGTACTACCTGTTTTTTTTGTGTGTTCAGTAGTCGACGGCTCGTGTTGCTAGTAGGATGGTTACTTTTGAGTTGGAGGCATTTTTGGAAAACCCTACGTGGGAGGTTTTTGAGAATTGCCATAGAGTGGATCTACAGGTTTTGGCTGACCACTTTTCTGCACCCATACCGAGGGGTTTAGTGAAAGCAGAAGTTAGGGAAGTAGTGCTAGCGATATTGTTAAACGAGCGAGTGCTTGAGTTACCGCCGCCTGAGTCTGCTGCTCCTGTAGGGGAGGTGGTGGCTGTTCCTGTAAGCCCATCAGTGTCTGAGGAGGAGGCTAAGGCTCCAGCCACATTGCCCGTTATGACCCACTCTCCCCACTGACTGACAGTGATGCCAGGATCGATGTCCGCTCGACACGGCTCCAAATGGAGGCGGAAGAGCGGGCACAAATCAGGCAAGACAAGCTGGAGATGCGTAAAATGGAGCTAGAGGCAGAACAGGAGACGCGTAAGCTAGAGGCAGAACTGGAGACGCGTAAGATGGAACTGGAGATGCGTAAGATGGAACTGGAGGTGCGTAAAATGGAACTAGAGGCAGAAACAGCGAGGTTAGTCTCTGCTAGTACTATGCCTGCTAGTGAGCCATCCTCACCAGCTGTGTCGGCTGCTACGTTTGATATTAGTAGGCAGATCACCTTGGTACCTGTGTTCAGGGAGTCAGAGGTTGATTCCTATTTCAGTGTGTTTGAACGTATAGCGGTAGCATTGAAATGGCCCGAAGAGGTATGGTGCCTATTACTTCAGTGTAAACTAACAGGTAAAGCCCAAGAGGTTCTGGCAGCGCTACCTCTTGAAGACAGTTTGAATTATGCCGTGGTCAAAGCTACTGTTCTTCGTGCCTATGAGCTTGTTCCTGAGGCATATCGACAGAGATTTAGGTCTCATAAAAAGTCTCCTACTCAGACTTATGTGGAGTTTGCTAGAGACAAAGGAAATCTGTTTGACAAATGGCACAGTGCTAGTAAGGTAACTGATTTTAACTCTCTACGGGAGTTAATCTTGTTAGAAGAGTTTAAAAATTGCTTACCGGAACGCATTGTAGTTTATCTGAACGAACAGAAAGTATCCTCACTGTCGGAAGCGTCTGTATTGGCAGACGAGTTTGTGTTGACGCATAAGAGCGTGTTTTCGGCTCGTACGGAGAGCAGGGCTGCGGAGTTGCTAACTTTTAGTCCTAGTCGACCAGCAGTACATCCAGCACGCCCAAAAGATGTGCGTCACTGTTTCTATTGTCATAAGGTGGGACATTTGGTTAGTGATTGCTTTTTGCTTAAACGCAAACCGGGGATGCCTCAGCACGCCAGGCCGCCAACGGGTGTTGGACTGATTCGTACGGTTGTAAGACCGGAATCAAGACAGAGGCCTCATAGTGAATGTGGTTTGAAAGTCCCTGTCCCAGATCACAGTTATGAACCGTTCATTTTTGAGGGGTTTGTTTCTATATCAGATGACGAAGCGTCTCAGCGTCCAGTTAGAATCCTCAGAGATACTGGTGCGGCGCAGTCGTTCATACTATCTGATGTGTTGCCCTTGTCTAATAATACATATTGTGGTTCCAGTGTGTTAGTACAAGGAATTGAAATGGGATTTGTCCCAGTGCCATTGCACTTTGTGAACGTACACTCTGAGTTAGTCAGTGGATTGTTCAGAGTGGGCGTACGTCCTATGTTGCCAGTAAAAGGTGTGACATTTATAATGGGCAACGATATTGCCGGAGGAAAGGTGATACCCATATTGGAGGTATTGGATAAAAGTGACCAGTCTCTCTCCGAGGAGCTGGCACAGGGTTATCCAGATGTGTTCCCCGCTTGTGCTGTCACACATGCTCAAGCACGACAAGTGGGTGAAGTGATAGATTTGTCGAACACGATTCTATTCAGAGAGTGTGACCCAGAGGATAGTTCGGGTGCTACCTCTGGTAAGCTGGTGCAGTCTGACCAACAGCCCAGAGAAAGGAAGAAGGATGTGGAACTTGTTGCTGAGGCCATACAGTTACCAGTTACTCGTGAGCAGCTGATCGCTAACCAACAGGTTGACATTAGCCTGGCTAAATGTTTTTCTAGTGTTGTCTCAGAGGACGAGCTAAAGAAGAAAAACATGGCATACTTCATTGATGGTAATCTCCTCATGCGTAAATGGACATCCCATGTTGATGCTGGCGAAGATTGGAATGCTGTTTACCAAATAGTGATTCCTACAGCCTTTCGACAAAATGTTTTATCCCTCGCTCATGATCACCAGTGGTCCGGACATCTGGGAGTCACCAAGACTTATGATCGTGTTTTGCGACATTTCTTTTGGCCTGGCTTAAAACAAGATGTGGCTCAGTTCTGTCGGACTTGCCACACCTGTCAAGTAGTTGGGAAACCGAACCAGGTTATTTCCCCCGCGCCTCTTTGTCCCATACCGGCCATAGGTGAACCCTTCGAACATGTGATGGTTGATTGTGTTGGACCATTACCAAAAACAAAATCTGGTAACCAGTTTATGTTAACAATTATGTGTGTGGCCACCAGGTACCCAGAGGCCATTCCTCTGCGAAGGATTACTGCTCCGGTGGTGAGTAAAGCGTTGATCAAATTCTTCTCAACTTTTGGGTTACCTAAGGTGATACAAACTGATCAGGGTACGAATTTCCTTTCTACACTGTTCAAACAAGTGTTAAAATCCTTGTCAGTTACACACCGTGTGTCAAGCGCATATCACCCAGAGTCTCAGGGTGCGCTTGAACGTTGGCATCAGACCCTGAAGTCTATGCTCCGTAAATATTGTTTGGAATCTGAGAAAGATTGGGATGAGGGAGTTCCTCTAGTTTTGTTTGCTGTCCGTGAGACAGTACAGGAATCCCTAGGGTTCAGCCCAGCTGAACTGGTGTTTGGACACACCATGAGAGGACCTATGAAAGTCCTTAAGGATCAGTTTTTGTCACAAGAGTTGTGTGTGAAAGAAAATGTGTTGGACTACGTTAGTCGCTTTCGTGAGCGCCTACATGCTGCCTGTGCTCTAGCAAAGGAAGCGCTGTCTTCCTCACAGAAACGGATGAAACGACACTATGACACACAGGCTGTTTCTCGTTCACTGCAGCCAGGTGACCGAGTTCTTGTATTGTTGCCTGTGCCAGGAGCGTCATTGTCAGCACGTTTCTCTGGTCCTTATGTCATTGGAAAGAAACTAACTGAAACTGACTACGTGATACAGACTCCTGATAGAAAACGCCACAAAAAGGGGTTGGATAATGTGTTGGCAGATGCTTTGTCTCGTGTGTAATGATCTAGGTTTTTTTTGTTATCCCGATAGGATGATTTGTGAATTTGGGTGTTGTGATAGTACGTGTGTCGCAAACCATTGTGGTTTGCTCTTTTAAGGGTGGGAGTGTTACGGATACAGTTATCCTGTGTTTTTGTGTGTTTCTCTCCTTCTGCCCTAATCACAGGTGTCCTGTATGTTCCTGATTGGGGGTCGTTGAGGTGTCTGCTGATTGGACCAATCAGTGAACATTCCTGTGCATTGCACCACCTGTTACTCGTTTGTTCAATCACACATCCCATTGTATAAAAACCAGTCTTGTGTTTGTTGAGAGAGAGAGAATATTTCCGGATGTGAGTATGGACACGGTGGTGTCCTGTTTTTGGTTACTCACTAAAGTTGCTGTTTATTATGATTGGTATTCTGTTAGACTACTGCTTTGTTATGTGAGTGCGGATACTGTTGTGTCCTGTGTACTACTTAATTGCTGATTACCCTGTTTGGTAACTATTGTGTGTTTCTGGGAAAAGGGGAGTTTAAGCTAGTTGCCCTTGGGCGTACATTACCCGTAGGAAGAAATCTGTCTAAAAACACTAGTTAGACCTGAGCGGACCACCCACTGTACTTTTGTATGACTAGCAGTAGCCTAGCGGTTCTTCAGGCAGGCTAGATCAGTTAGGGGGTTTTACACTATTGTTTCATTTCTTGGGTCCTGCTCAGCCCTGTTTCCCAAACCCTTACCGTGTGTTCTGAAATAAACCATTTGTGTTTGACGGTAGTTCATGGTTGTTGTGTCACATTTGTTCTCACTGCTCCATGCCACACTCCTAATTTGCATAATTTATGTTACGGGTCTCATGTCCATCCACCCTAGACGTTTAGAGCCACGGGGTTCGTAACAATTCTATTGTTACATCACATAGAGTAAATCCTTCTGGAAATAAGTGCCTGGTTATTAATAAGCTAAATCAGGGTTACACAGTGTGTTTCTTGGTAGTCTTAAACAGATAGCCCTGGTTCCCACAGACAACGTAGTATATTTTGAATGGCAGCAGTTGCGCAAGTCTTTATTCGTAGAAGTTCCGGGATAGGTCTGGTGCTACCTTGATATAAATCCAATCCTGTGATCCACTCTACATGCAATGGGCTAAATCAGGGTTACACAGTGTGTTTCTTGGTAGTCTTAAACAGATCTGCTTTGAAACAAAAGTATACACCTCACACATATGGTTATGGGCTTACAAAAATATGTAAAGACCCCTGTTTAGGGGACCTGCGTGGTTCTGGTACCGGTTTCTGACTGTTCAGAACTTCAGTGCGTCACAACGAGTAAATGAAGGTTGGGTTTGGATGACAATTATGTCTACAAAGCATGCTCCCTTTTGCCAAGCTCCGCCCACTTTGCTTCCCTTTATTGAATGAGGCTTCATCGCCCCCAATGCGTTCAAAGGGTCATACAAATATGGATTTTACATTTATAAGGAAGGTATAATCTTATAGTTAGTTGTTTTATAATTTGATTATACTATATTTAGAACGCATAATTTCAAGCCTTATTCAATATTCACATGGAAAAGTCCACAGACCCACTCCAAAAGGCTTTCGGAGCCATCATCGACTCAGTGGGTTTTGTCCAACATGTCTCCGGACCTACGCATTGCCACAGTCATACCCTGGATCTAGTTTTGTCCCGTGGAATAAATATTGTGGATCTAAAAAAAATTCTTCATAATCCTGGACTATCGGACCACCCTTTTATTACGTTTGCAATCGCAACAAATAATCTGCCCAGACCCCAACCAAGGATTATCAATTGCCGCGCTATAAATTCTCGGACAACCCAAAGATTCCTAGATGCCCTTCCAGACTCCCTCCACCTACCCTAGGACATCGGAGTACAAAAATCTAAATGTAACCTTGCGTAATACCCTAGATGCAGTCGCACCCCTAAAAACAAAAAACATTTGTCACAAGACATTATCTCCTTGGTTGTAATGATGTCATGTCATAGTATCGTGGGGACCAGGTTATAGTTACTAGATAAGTGGCTTGGTGCCATGGAGTCTATATTCCGTTATGTCAAAGGAGATTACTGATGTTTATGATAGCATGATTGATGGACAGGATATACTGACTTGGGGTAAAGAGTAATAACATCAAAGAATGGGAGTGCCCATGATGATTATGAGATGTTCGTGGAGAGACTTGTAACAGAGTGTATATATAGAGAGAGTGGATCTTTGTTCTGGAGTTCGACATAGTAAGAGGCAAAGCTCTGTCTGTATTTGGTATGTCGAACCATGGTACCATATTAAATACTTTGATGAACTACCCAGCTAAGTGTCTAAGTATATTCTTACATCCTTGATTACTTGATATCTTAGAAACTCATCATAACACTGTGTCACGTTCGCTTAAAGACGGGACAGACCAAGGCGCAGCGTGATATGCGTACATGTTTATTTTTAATGAATAAACAACTGACAAAACAATAAACAAACGAAACGCGAAGTCCAATGTAGCACACAAACAACATACCTTACACGGAATAAGATCCCACAACCCACTAGTGCTAATAGGCTGCCTAAGTATGGTCCCCAATCAGAGACAACGAGCGACAGCTGCCTCTGATTGAGAACCACACTGGCCAACATAGATCTAGACATTCTAGATTCTACAACAATGAACAAACACAACACGGAATATACACACCCTGACTCAACAAATAAACGTCCCCTGAGTCAGGGCGTGACAGTACCCCCCCCCCCAAAGGTGCGGACTCCGACCGCGCCACATACACATAACAGGGTAGGGGCCGAGTGGGCATTCCGCCTCGGAGGCGGATCCGGCTCCAGGCGTGACCACCACTTACTCTCCACCTCCCTGTTGCGCCCCTGGTCTGGTCTGGACCTCGGCGCGCTGCTTCTCCTCTCCTTCCTCCCACGAAGTACCAAGCCCTGTCTGGACCCTGGTGTGGGGGACCCCGAACCTGGAGAGGGGCTGACGTCTGGGTCTGGACTGGAACCGCTGACTGGAGCTGGACCCGACGACGGTGGATCGAACTGCTCTGGCTCCGGAGTGGAGCCACTGACCAGAGCTGGACTGGACCCCGGTGGAGCGGATTGCTCTGGCTCCGGAGTGGAGCAGCTGACCGGAGCTGAACTGGGCACCGGTGGAGCGGACTGCTCTGGCTCCGGAGTGGAGCAGCTGACCGGTGCCGGACCAGGCACCGGTGGGACAGGCACGGGCTGTGCCGGACACACGCACCACTGGCTTGGTGCGAGGAGCACGAACAGGCCGGACCGGGCTGGCGACGCGCACCAATGGCTTGGTGCGAGGGCCAGGAACAGGCCGGACCGGGCTGGCGACGCGCACCACTGGCTTGGTGCGAGGGACAGGAACAGGCCGGACCGGGCTGGCGACGCGCACCACTGGCATGATGCGAGGATCAGGAACGGGCCGGACCGTACTGGGAACACACACCACTGGCTTAGTGCGGGGAGCAGGAACGGGTCGGGCCGTACTGGGAACACGCACCACTGGCTTAGTGCGGGGAGCAGGAACGGGCCGGACCGGACTGGCGACACGCACCACTTGCTTGGTGCGAGGAGCGGGACTGGGTTCCTTTATAAACCCCCGGTCCTTCTGCTGCCTAACCAGCTCCTCTCGCCGTGCCTCTACACCTTCCTTCTCCCTTTTTGCCTCCTGTAGCTCCTCCCTCTGAACCAATAGCCCCCGTAACATGGTGGCCTCCTCTCCTAACCTGCAGATCCGCCCTGTCGCTGCCTCCTGCTGCCTCCTGCTGCCTCGTGCCCCCCAAATTGTTTTTTTTCTTCTTGGGGTTGCCTCTCGGGTCTCCGTCGTCGGCACTGTTGGCGCCGTTTCTCCTCTCCTACCTGGGCATCCTCCTTCATCGCCTTCCGGTAACGGACGGCCTCCTCCTCCGTAATTCTCCCCCAACCGAGGAGCACATCTACTAATGTAACATCCCGTTGAATTCCCGGCGTTTGCTCCTGAACACGCTGCTTGGTCCTCGTTTGGTGGGATCTTCTGTCACGTTCGTTTATAGACGGGACGGACCAAGGCGCAGCGTGATATGCGTACATGTTTATTTTTAATGAATAAACGACTGACAAAACAATAAACAAACGAAACGTGAAGTCCAAGGTAGCACACAAACAACATACCTTACACGGAACAAGATCCCACAACCCACTAGTGCCAATAGGCTGCCTAAGTATGGTCCCCAATCAGAGACAACGAGCGACAGCTGCCTCTGATTGAGAACCACACCGGCCAACATAGATCTAGACATACTAGATTCTACAACAATGAACAAACACAACACGGAATATACACACCATGACTCAACAAATAAACGTCCCCTGAGTCAGGGTGTGACACACTGGTATACAGAAAATACCAGAGCCCTGAAGCAAGCTTTCAAAAAATTGGAACGGAAATGGCATTCCACCAAACTGGAAGTCTTCCGACTAACTTGGAAAGACAGTACCGTGCAATATCAAAGAGCCCTCACTGCAGCTCGATCAGCCTATTTTCCAACCTAATTGAGGAGAAAAATAACAATACAACATTGATTTTTGAGAGTGTCGGAAAGCTAACTAAAAAGCAGCATTCCCCAAGAGAGGATGGATTTCACTTCAGCAGTGATGATTTCATTAATTTATTCGATGAAAGATCATAATCATTAGAGAACAAATTACAGACTCCTCTTTGAATCTGTGTAGTTCTCCAAAGGTCAGTTGTCCTGAGTCTGCACAGAACTTACAGGACCTAGGATCAATGGAGTTTTTACACATTCACGAAAATAGTCATGGGCCATGGCCTCTAAACCTTCCAGCTGCTTACTGGACCCTATTCCAACTAAACTACTCAAAGAGCTACTTCCTGTGCTTGGCCCTCCTATGTTGAACATAATAAAAGTCTCCCTATCCTCCGGATGTGTACCTGTCACGTCTCCTCCCGTTGCTCACCTCCGGCGCTCTGATTCGCCGGTCTACTGAGCCACCGGTCTGAGTGCACCACCTTGGCCACAACGGAATGGAAACCCAACGCACCCTAATCACCTCCAGCGCCCCTGCACCTCATCATCTCATCACCACCCCTATTTAGCCCTGGACTGTTTCGGATGATGTTGTGTGTGATTGTTTAGCTTCGTGTCGTTTACTCTATCTTTGTTATTTCTCTTGCTCATTGTTAAGTAAACCTTGAACTTGTTAATTCCTGCGTCTGCGTCCTGCCTCTTCATATACTCAGTTCGCGTCACAGAATCACACACCAATCAAAAATGGATGCAGCAGGAGTTTCCCAGTGCCTCGACCAGCACCAGCAGCAGCTTGCCCAGTTGTTCGCCGCCATGCAGGAAGTGCTCCAAACTCTGCATAATCTGCCCAGTGCTCCGGTAACACCTCAGGGAGTGGCGAGTGCCAACAATCCACCTGTTCCCGTGCTATCACCCACTCCTGCTATCACCCACCCTCGCCCTACTGGAGCGCTATGACGGTAAAACTACTAAATGTAGCGGCTTCCTGGTTTTCCTTTATCTGGCGCGTCAGCCTGGGGCATATCCATCTGACCAAGCCAGGATAGCGCTGGTGATTTCACTTCTTAAAGGAAGGGCACCCCTTCACCGGATCGTCTTAGGATTGCCCTGGCTCAGACTACACAACCCCACCATCATGCCGGAAGACCTGCCTGCCAGTGGTTTGTTGTTCCACGTCAGTGGAGAGTCCGGAGTCCGCCCTCCAGCCCAACATTCCACGTGAGTACGCAGATCTCTCCGATGTCTTCTCTTCATTAAAGGCTACGTCTCTCCTTTCTCACAGGCCCTGGGACTGCACCATTGACCTGCTGGAGGGACAACACCCCCCGAAGAGTCGCATTGACCCCCTTTCCATGGCGTAGACTGAGACCATGGAGAAGTATGTGGCGGAGACCCTGAAACAGGGGTTCATCAGACTCTCTACCTCTCCTGCATCCGCCAGCTTCTTCTTCATGGCCAAAAAAGACGGAAGACTGAGACCATGCATTGACTACAGGGGCCTGAATGCAGTCACCACCAAGTACCGGTACTCCTCCCTCTGGTTCCGTCGGCCATCGAGCAGCTACGAGCGGCCCGTTACTTTACCAAGTTGGACCTGAGGAGTGCCTACAACCTGATCCGAATCCGGGAAGGAGACGAGTGGAAGACGGCATTCAGCACTACCTCAGGCCACTATGAATACTGCGTCATGCCCTACGGCCTCGCCAACACACCTTCTGTGTTCCAGTCCTTCGTCAATGACGTGTTCCGGGACATGCTGAGTAGACAGGTGGTGGTGTACATCGACAATATCCTGATCTACTTGGCTACGTTCGAGGAGCACGTCAGGGACGTCCGAGTTGTCCTACTCCGCCTCCGGGAACACAGCCTGTGGGGGAGAAATGCGAATTCCACCAACAGGCCATCTCCTTCCTGGGATACCGGATCAGTCCTCAGGGGGTGTTCATGGAAGGAGTGAAGATGGACGCCGTCAGGTCATGGCCAGTTCCCACCACCATCAAGTGCCTACAGAGCTTCCTGGGCTTCGCTAATTTCTACCGGCATTTCATCAGGTCCTTCAGCTCCATAGCCGCCCCGCTCACCTCTCTCCTTAAGGGTGAGCCTCAGAAGCTGGCCTGAAACCCTGAGGCTGATGCTGCCTTCAAGAGGCTGAAGGAGAGGTTCATCACAGTGCCCATCCTAAAACACCCAGATCCATCTCGTCCTTTCATCCTGGAGGTGGATGCATCGGAGGAGGGCGTGGGTGCGGTCCTCTCCCAGCAGCACGGTGAGCAAGAGAAAATGTATCCCTGTGCCTTTTTCTCTAAAAAGCTTACCCCTGCAGAGAGGAAGTATGGAGTTGGAGACAGGGAGCTGTTGGCGGTGGTCCTCGCTCTGGAGGAATGGAGACACTGGCTGGAAGGCGCAGTCCATCCATTCAGGATTCTTACTGACCACCGGAATTTAGAGCACATACGGGCAGTGAAACGGATGAACTCTTGTCAAGCCAGGTGGGCCCAATTTCTCACTCGCTTCCAATTCATTCTGTCCTACCGCCCAGGATCCCAGAATGTGAAGGCCGACGCACTCTCCAGGATGCACCATACCAGAGAAAGGAAGGATCTGGGGGGTCCTATCCTGCCCTCGTCTCTCATCGTTGCTTCTGTCGTTTGGGATGTGGATGAAGACAACCGCCTGGCGGCTCAGGAGGACCCAGCGCCTGCCAACGCCCCTCCGGAGCGTGTGTATGTACCCACCAGTGTCCATGACGCCTGCTGATCTGGGCGCACACCACCCTTACGGCAGGGCACTCTGGTATTACGCGCAGCCTGCATTCTCTAGCCCAAAATTACTGGTGGCCCATCTTGGCTTCTGATGTCTCCCGCTACGTCACTCCTGTTCCATATGTGCCCAAACGAAGACACGTTGGAACGCCCCGGGGATTACGTAGATTACATTTTAGATGACATGTATTTACATTTACGAGGTTTTAAACAGCCAATACAAACTTCAGCTAACTTTAGCCACCACAAGCTAACAATCAATGGAAGTGATGGGGGCATGTGAGTTTTTTTATTTTTTATGGCCAAATCACCTTTAAGTAACATCACACCAAATATGGAGTTGATTTGAATTGATTTCAGGTGATTTAGACATATTTATTTTTTTACAAGCTCACAAGCCCCCATCACTTCCATTGATTGTTTGCTTGTGGTGGCTAAGGTTAGCTGAAGTTTTAGCTGCTTTTTAAAGAAAACTGAACCATGGATTATAGTTTCTCTTGGCCCATAGACTACTTTCAGGGTGAAGAACCATCTAACATCTAGTTGTAAAATAGTGAACTACTCCTGTAAGGGGGTGGAACGTAGACTTTGTTATTGTTGATGTCTCAGGCTTCTTCTGTTTGCTCAAGACTAGTGTCTTTGAAAGTATAGATGTAAAATCATCCCACGTACTGGGAGGGTAGAGGAAACCGTGGGTGATGTTCCCGGCTGGAGCATATTAGTCACATCTGGGACTTTTATCAGCAGAGATGCGGACATCAACCCTCAGACAGTCTGGTGTGACTCCTGGCAAAGGGTCCATGTTTACCTACAGAGGTGGAAATAATATTTATGATTAATGACAAAATTCCTCGTGTCCACTCTCCACATCATTTTCAAAATATCCAAGGGAAGCAAGAAGAGCATTGGAGTAGACAATATGAAAAGAGGAACCTTTGATCTTCCCCAAGGCGTTTTTGACAAGGATGACCTCTGTACTTTGTTTGTCAATTTACATTCCACACTTCCCTTATAGAGCTACTGCCCCTAAAAAGTAACTAATCACTTTCAAAACGGCCGATGTGTCATCAATATGAGTCAGAAACATTCACAATTGACTACAAAGTGTAATTAGGATCATTTTGGTCATAAAGTAAATGAAGGTTGGGTTTGGATTACAATTATGTCAACAAATCATGCTCGCTTTTGCCAAACTCCACGTGCAAATCGCCACTCTGCCCACTTTGCTTCCCTTCATTGAATGGGGCTTCATCGCTCCCAATGTGTTCAAAGGATCACGGGCCCTATATGGATTTACCTATTGCTTGCATGCCCTGCGGAAGGACCCAAATATGTGGTCGGAATAGGTGCTTGGAGTTCGTCGGTCCCCAAGTCTGCACAAGTAACGCTAGCTTTATGTGTGTGCAACAACCGTTGGTGGTGAGTACTATAACCAGAGATATTGGAATATAATGACCTCTCTGGTATAATTTAGCTAACGATATTAGATAATGTTCTTGCTGGTTATGTAGCTAGGTTGCTATCTTTTAATAAAGCGAGTCTAGCTAACGTTAGCTAGCAAGGCAGGCTAGCTAATGTTTTAGCTAACAGCGTAGCTAGCTAGCTAGATAATGATAAAGATACTGCTGGTTATGTAACATTATCATTTTATAATGCTCTAGCTACAGGCTAGCTAACTTTAGCTTACAAGTCTTTTGCAAGTTAGTTCGTAGATCATACAAGTGTATTCTGTATTGTCTATGGCAAAACGAAATAATGGATGCAGCTATGGTGGTAGCTAACTCATGTGGTCCTCTGTAGCTCAATTGGTAGAGCATGGCGCTTGTAATGCCAGGGTAGTGTGTTCGATCCCCGGGACCACCCATACATAAGAATGAATGCACGCATGACTGTAAGTCGCTTTGGATAAAAGCGTCTGCTAAATGGCATATTATTGTTATTATGTCTGAGTCTGATTAATACAGTGAACTAGAAGCAACCAAATGTAACGTCACCGGCCTAAATCTAATCCAATCCGGAGCCACGTTCTGTCTACTTCTGTAAAACATAGAATTAGCGTTTCCACTAGTTACCACAGCCACAAATTGGTTATTTTGCATTTTAAAAAAACATAACTAAAATTAGCTTTTTGGTCTTGATTTAAGGTTAGGGTTATCAGTGTGGTTAAGGTTCGGGTTATAATAATAATAATAATAATTAGGTTATGTTTGAAATCACATTTTAAGAAGAGTAATTGTACAACTAGGCGGCCTTTATGACTTTGTGGCTGTGGAAACTAGTGACGACCTAGAATTAGCTTGACCCTAGTTACTGCCCTAATGACACAGACGGCTTCATCGACTACTGTAATGTGTGGTATGTGAAAAGTTGTATAAAAAAATACCTGCTTTGATAAACTAGTAGGTTAATTACCCAGCCAAGCAGATACAAGTAGTAGGGTCATTTTGGTTGTGAAGTGCATTATTTAAAAGCTTTGTCCTTTATAACAAAATGCAATTTACCATTTGGCTGTCCATTTTATCACCCTGTCACAGGCCCTTCCAGTCAACACCACCTCATAAGATGAGGAAGTACATTATTTATGAGGATTGCCTGCTGCAGTTGTTCGAGAGATTCCAGTTTGAAGCTAAACATGCAACATAGACCAGCAAGGGGACCCTCAGCATCACGCAGACATGCCCTCGCTGTGAGCATTTCTATAAATGGAAGAGGGAGGACACTTGAATTAGTTTGGTGACATTTGACCTTGTCGAAGGTCAAAACAGTTTAGAGTTTTGTCCCAATTCACCTTCATCACCTACCCTGGTGGAACTAGCCTGATCGCTGCATTTACCATTCTATTTCACTTCACATTTCGTGATATCTGAAGTGAAATAGAAAGGTGAATGCAGTGATCAGGTTGGTTCCACCATACTAATCATAACCACCATTGATAATGTAATCCGTGCTCTGTGTGTGTGTTTGTGACCGACCAGTAACTTTGATGAGGGGCCAGGAGCTGCTCTACGCTGCCATGCCCATCAAAACCTCACCTCCAGCCTCACCTCTTGCCTGCCCACCAACAGTCGTTGATGGGGAGACCAGAATTAAGTAGGTTTAGTCTGACCTGTTCAAACTTCAACATAGTATATGTTTCTTTGTCAGATACTGTAAAACCTATTCTAACTGCCATTGGCAATAGAAAAGTAATAGAACAGTGGAACAGTGACTGTGTATGTGTTCACAGATGCATCTATGGAGCCAGCACTTGGAGACTTGCAAGATGATGTGATGGAGACCTGACCAACAGAGGCTTGATACTAATGTCTCTAAATGGAGAGAGACGTGCCACTCGGCATTAAGATGTTACTAGACACAACTTTTACTTGTAATGTATTTATTTTATTTTATTGAATGGTATCAGTCAATATTGGGAGGGAGAAACCCGGTACATTCTGCACCAGGATCAGGGAACTGTTGTATACGAGACACCACACAGGAAGGTATGACCACTCTGACATGTTTGCCAAGGTTGCTCCATTACCACCAGACCACATGTCGATAGGCACAGTATCTGTGTCGGCTGAGAATGACAATGAAAGGTGAAAGGTGCACATTGTTATATTAGCAGAACACTGCTTCAATGGTATTATGTAAAGGGTTGTTTATTCTACATGGGCCGGTTACTACATGTGAAAGTTAACAAAACACTTAGTTTAGAATATCTACATAAATTCAGCAACCTGTGGGAGGTTTCTTTGTTGTAATTGAATGTGGGGAAACCGCTGCAGGCAACATTCTGACAGATGGGTGTGTCTTGGTAGTGGCAAGGAAACACATTTACATTTTAGCAGACGCTCTTATCCAGAGCGACTTACAGTTAGTGAGTGAATACATTTTCATACTGGCCCCCCGTGGGAAACGAACCCACAACCCTGGCGGTGCAAACGCCATGCTCTACCAACTGAGCTAGAGGGGACACCCAAGAAACACCCACATTAAACCGCACCCCCAAGCCAACTCACGTTTGGCTTCTGTCATGGCCACCACAATTTCTTGAGGAGCAAGCCAAAAAACGAGGCCAAATCAGCGGGTGCAGTTCCCCTTGAGAGACTTCAAGTAAAGTTAGCTTCTGGGGATGATCTCTGAGAAGTTTGTTTACTCATCATAGCTCATGTTTGACTAAAGAATAGATCATGTGAACACACTGTCATGACATTCACATATCACAGTTAGACCTAACTGAGAGTTCAAATGAATGTGGCTAACAAATTACACTTGATCAGTTACACTTGATTTGTAAAAATGATGGACTTTAGATGAAATGACATGGAACTCTTACAGGTTTGTCCACAGTGAATGAGTTCCAGACTGGCATGAGGGATCTCTTGCTAGAGGCATTGACAAAGTCTGGATGATATAGTAGTCATCATTGGGTTGCAGCATTTTTAGTCTCCCAAACAACGTGTGCTTCTGCTCAACAGTGGCCACTGAAAGTGAGTTGACAGATATCAGTTAAAAGTTTGTTTTCGATATTGCACAAGACTGCTAGGATTCATTATACTACAGTGCCTTCAGAAAGTATTCACACCCCTTGACCTTTTCAGATTTTTGTGATGTTACTGCCTGAATTTAAAATGAGTTAAATAAAGATTTTTTTTGTCACTGGCCTACACACAATATCCCATGATGTCAAAGTGGAATTATGTATTTAGAAATGTTCACAAATTAATAAACAATGTGCAGCCCAGGGTATCTATAGGATCAAGGATCACCAGAGGGCACTGCCCGGGGGTTGTCTGCTCCACGGGGTATATGGGAGTGTGCCAGTGAGTCCTCAGGAGATGGTTCATACTGCCATGACTTCCATTGTTCTGAGATGGGGAGATCTCCAACACGTCTGTAAGGGTTTCACATGGACAATGTTACTATGCACACCACATACTATATATGTTTGAGATAAAATCGAATTAAAGTTTATTTGTCGCATGTACAGGATATAACAGGTGTAAAACAGAACTCTACAAGGTGTCGAAAGCGTTGTTTGCCATGTTGACTCCAATGCCTTCCACAGTTGAGTCAAGTTAGCTGTATGTCCTTTGGGTGGTGGACCATTCTTGATACGCATGGGAAACTAGTGAGTGTGAAAAACCCAGCAGCATTGCAGTTCTTGACACCCTAAAACCAGTGTGCCTGGCACCTAGTACTGTTGCGGAAAAATCAGCTCTTGTATTCGAGAAAACTGTTAAGCATTCACCCAGGGTTTATTCAATAGTGACCTGCGCAGGGGAGACCTTTTCTGGACATAGCCAGCATTGGACTCTCTAAGACATAAATACATTTTAGCTTATATAGGAGCATCTGGTTCAGATCAGCATGCTCCTCTCTACTGAGTTTTCTTGGCAAGCTTCTCTATTATACAAGACATACTGTATATATTAGCATCCAAGTGATCCTCCCCCATACTCTCCTTCCTCAAGCTTTAAAGCACACAGTACAGTTGTCTAACAAAATTGTCCTTAAGCTTAATTTTTCCTTCATACCCCATTCAATGGCACTTAAATAATTATTTTGCCTTGTCCATTCACCCTGTGAATGACACACATACACAATCCATGTCTCAATTGTCTCAAGGCTTAACAATCCTTCTTTAACCTGTCTCCTCCCCTTCAACTACACTGATTGAAGTGGATTTAACAAGTGACATCAATAAGGGATCATAGCTTTCACCTGGATTCACCTATTCAGTCTATGTCATGGAAAGAGCAGGTGTTCTTAATGTTTTGTACACTCAGTGTATATATTTAAAGTTCATATTCCACCTGAAAGAAGAATACAGAAGCACAGAGCTTTCATTGTCCCAAACAGAACAGGACATATAGCTCAGAGTCCGTGTCACCATGGAGAGAAGGTCATGCAGACAGACTTACAGGTGCGTCCCATGCGGTCCTCTGTAGTCCTCTGTAGCTCTGCTGGTAGAGCACGGCGCTTGTAACGCCAAGGTAGTGGGTTCGATCCCCGGGACCACCCATACACAAAAATGTATGCACGCATGACTGTAAGTCGCTTTGGATAAAAGCGTCTGCTAAATGGCATATTATTATTATTATTATTATGCGGCTGACACCGGTGCCGTCTCTGTCGGCATAGACCGGGGTGACCGTCACCTTAAACTCTGTGTCAGACAGCAGTGGCTGCAGTAGAAGGCTGTTCTGACCACCGGGGACCATTTTCTAGAACACATACACAACTGCCAATCACGATATGAGGACGACAAGGTTCTGGTGTTGTCTGGAGTGGAGGTTGGTGAAGGGACATGCTGGGTTGATGTGACTGGTGATGAAATGTACTGGAGTTGTATCAGAGGAACAGATTCAGCTAGTAGGTAGCCTTGCACCAGACCTGTCTGTGCTGTCATGACAACTCCTTTGGTCATTGTCTTGCCAAACAAAGACCATAGGAGTTGTCATGACAGCACAAAAAGATATGTTCCAATGTTTTGTACGCCCAGTATATTTTGCATAGGATGACATTCAGTGAGCATGCAGTATGTTTTCAGGCATCTCAAAACTAAAAATGCAAAGATGTGTATATAATACGGCATACACCATGAAATCTAAGCCGTGTGTTGTATACAGCACGTTATATGTTGTGTAAATGAGAGTTGTGTCAGAGGTTGATGGGGGTGCTATAAAAGCACGTTAAAAGCAGTTACGAGAACAAACAGATGGTCGTTTCGAAACATGCCTGACCTAAACACAAGAAGTGAACCTTTTTGGATTACATTACAACAAAGCAGTATATCATGACCTCTTGCTGTTTAGTTCTTGAAGGGAATCAAACAACACCTTTGAGGCGGCAGTCTTAGGTGCCAGTACTCATTTTGTGTACCGGTACTGTATATATTTAGGTGCAGGAACTCAGCAATAGTTTTAAGCTTATATTCTGTAAGAGGTGCAGGAGCTCAAGCTCCGGTGAACTCCTGCCCAAGTCAAGCACTGGTTATTTTATTAATAAAGATTTATGGACCATTCCATCAAAGTACGTTAGAGCATCTGAATTGTATCTTATCAATGTGAGAGCTTGGAACTATAAGATTATATCTGAAAAAATATGATTCTGAGATAATTGGCTTTAAAATTCCGAACCCTCATTGGTTTGAATGGTGTCAGCGATTTTTATATTGTATTCTTTTGAACTTAACAACATGAATTGGGGCATTTAGAGTACTATTTAGGTAGAGAACATTGAACAGAACAAGGCTATGTCAATAACTAAATGCAGATAGAACCTTATTGTACCAAACTCTCGAATGGTAGATAAAACTATTGTTTCAGATAATAAGCGTAACAATCCTGAACCTGCTTTGACCTGCAGGTTGTTGTAAGGTTGTTGCACCAGAGCTATCTCAATGGTCTGATGTCGCTTCCTCACCTCTTCTCCTTCCCTTCATATGCACTGATCTGAGAACACAGGGCATGGGAAAGCAATATGGTGGATGGCAACCGGTAGTTTGCCTTCTCTTGTCAAGTTATTTCAGTTTATTCCAGATGAAGTAATTTCAGACTATTGAGATGCATCCTAGTTGTTTTCCTATTGACGTTACCCCTCCACTGACGGGACCAAAGCTGTGCCCCGACTTGACCGGCTCCTTGAGGTACAACGTGAATAAATCGGGCCTGCAGGGACAACAATTGTTATACACCATGACATTATACACGATGCACTTTAGGCTTGAAGGTTACAGAGAAATCTCTGATAAGCAAGCTGATAAATACATGCTAGTAGCTGGGATGCCTCTATCTTTAAAGTGCAAGTTAAATGGGGCAGTTCCCTCTCATTATCTGGCAACTGAAGCCACTTCAGGAGCGTGAAGACCCTCTCATCAAAATGTATTTTGTTGAAATTAAGTGAAGGACATGCAGATATATAAGGACAGTTCTTATCATCCAAGGAAAATAAAGCTTATATGAGAAACAAGATCATTCATTTGTGACTATATTACCCATTGATGTCCAGAAAACGGACATTAATTTTGACATTTGAGCCAGGCCAGAAATACTGTAGGTTCCTGCTCTCAGGCCCTGGTAACTGGCAGTGAGCGAAATCTATAATGACAAGGTTATGGGTGAGAATATTCTCTAATTACTGTTCTACTCAAACCTGATAGAAGCATTCAGTTGATTAGAGAGTTGTGTTCTTTTGTGAACTACAGTAACACATGTAAATGCACTAGACACAATACGAAAATATTTACACTGAACAAAAATATAAACGCCACATGCAACAATTTCAAAGATTTTACTGAGTTACAGTTCATATAAGGAAATCAGTCAATATAAATAAATTCATTAGGCCCTAATCTATGGATTTCACATGACTGAGCAGGGGTGCAGCCATGGAAGGGCATAGGCCTACCCGCTTGGGAGCCAGGCCCACACACTGGGGTGCCAAGCCAGGCCAATCAGAATGAGTTTTTCCTCACAAAAGGACTTTATTACAGACAGAAATATTCCTCAGCACCCCTCCCCCCTCAAACGATCCCGCAGGTGAAGAAGCCGGATGTGGAGGTCCTGGGGTGGCATGGTTACATGTGGACTGCGGTTGTGAGGCCGGTTGGACGTACTGCCAAATTCTCTGAAACGACGCTGGAGGCGATTTACGGCAGAGAAATGAACATTACATTCTCTGGCAACAGCTCTGGTGGACATGCCAATTGCATGCTCCCTCAAAACTTGAGACATCTGTAGCATTGTGTTGTGTGACAAAACTGCACATTTTTTGAGTGGCCTTTCAATGTCCCCGGCACAAGGTGCACCTGTGTAATGATCCTGCTTTTTATCAGCTTCTTGATATGCCACACCAGTCAGGTGGATGGATTATCTTGGCAAAGGAGAAATGCTCACTAACAGGGATGTAAACAAATTTGTGCATTTGAAAGAAATACACTTTTTGTACGTATGGGACATTTATGGGATCTTTTATTTCAGCTCATGAAACATGGGACCAACACTTTACATGTTGCATTTATATTTGAGTTCAGTATAGTTAAGATTACTATGAGATGATCATAAGACATAAGTCTTACAATACATTATGACTGCATCATGATACATATCTCCTGCAGGCTTTAGGTTTAGTGTTACCCATGTCTCATTATACAACATTTCCATTAGTGAAACATTCAAAAGAAGCTGGATGTTGGATGCACTTATGACAATAGTCTTCCTTCTCTGCAACTCCTTGCTTATCCCCATACCTGAGAGCTGTCCAGTTCTAAACACAGTCAACACAGGGTTCTACTACACACACAGAGAGAACCGGAGGAATCACCACAAAGGTGAACTATGGAACGCCATGAGTGTGGGGAAGTAACTTATTGTCAGAAGAGGGGACCTCTTTCTGCCCCGGTAAAATGCAAGAGATCAATTGACAGCTTTGGGAACCTGTCCAGAACTCACCTGATATGAAGCTTTACAGGAAAAGCTAACGATTAACAGGGAAGACTGGACAAACATTTTACAACTCTGATTTCACATTGTTCAGATCTGATTGCAGAGGGCTAGCGGTTAGAGAGGCAAGCCAATAACCGTGTGTTGCCAGTTCGAATCTCGGGTCCGACGGGAAAAATCTGGCGGGAACTGAGCTGGCAACCGGAAGGTTGCTATAATCAAATCCTAGATGCCATTGCCTGCCGTTATGCCCTTGAGCAAGACACTTAACCCCTCACAACAACAGCTCCTCAGGCGCCCAGTGTGGCTGCTCCCCACGCCTCTCCAAAAACCTGTATATGTTTGTGTATGTATCAGTGGAGGTGCCTCAGAGGAGGAAGGGGAGTGTCACGATCGTTCATTAACGAGAAGGACCAAGGCGCAGCGTGATATGTATTCATATTTATTTACGTACTGAACACACGACAAAACAACAAATGAACCGTGAAGTCCAAGGTAGACAAAATAACATAACTCACACGGAACAAGATCCCACAACTGACTGGTGCCAAAAGGCTGCCTAAGTATGGTCTCCAATCAGAGACAACGAGCTACAGCTGCCTCTGATTGGGAACCACCCTGGCCAACATAGATCTAAACGATCTAGAAACTAAACATAGAAATAAACACAACACGAAATATACACATACACGTGACAGTACCCCCCCCCCCAAAGGTGCGGACTCCGACCGCGCCACATAAACCTAACAGGGTAGGGGCCGGGTGGGCATTCCGCCTCAAGAGGCGGATCCGGCTCCGGGTGTAACCACCACTTTCTCTCCACCTCCCCGTTGCGCCCCTGGTCTGGTCTGGACCTTGGCGCGCTGCTTCCTCTCTCCTTCCTCCCACGAAGTACCACGCCCTGTCTGGACCCTGGTGTGGGAGACCCCGAACCTGGAGAGGGGCTGACGTCTGGGTCTGGACTGGAACCGCTGACTGGAGCTGGACCCGACGACGGTGGATCGAACTGCTCTGGCTCCGGGGTGGAGCCGCTGACCGGAACTGGATCAGGCACCGGTGGAGCGGACTGCTCTGGCTCCGGAGTGGAGCCGCTGACCAGAGCGGGACTGGACCCCGGTGGAGCGGATTGCTCTGGCTCCGGAGTGGAGCAGCTGACCGGTGCCGGACCAGGCACCGGTGGAACAGGCACGGGCCGTGCCGGACTGGACACACACACCACTAGCTTGGTGCGGGGAGCAGGAACGGGCTGGACTGGGCTGACGACGCGCACCCCTGGCTTGGTGCGGGGAGCAGGAACGGGCCGGACTGGGCTGATGACGCGCACCACTGGCTTGGTGCGGGGAGCAGGAACGGGCCGTACCGGACTGGCGACGCGCACCACGGCCTGGTGCGGGGAGCAGGAATGGGCCGGACTGGGCTGACGACGCGCACCACTGGCCTGGTGCGGGGAGCAGGAACAGGCCGGACCGGGCTGGCGATGCGCACCACTGGCTTGATGCGAGGAGCAGGAACGGGCCGAACCATACTGGGAACACCCACCACTGGCTTAGTGCGGGAATCAGGAACGGGCCGGACCGGACTGGCGACACGCACCACTCGATTGGTGCGAGGAGCGGGACTGGGTTCCTTCATTAACCCCCGCTCCTTCTGCTGCCTAACCAGCTCCTCTCGCCGTTCCTTCTACACTTTCCTTCTGCTCCCTCTGCACCACTGACCCCCTTAATCTGGCTGCCTCCTCTGCTAAACGGCTGAACCGCTCTATCGCGGCCTCCTGCTGCCTCGTCGTCCACGGCGTGAGCCCCCCCCCTAAAATGTTTTGGGGCTTGTCTCTCCCCCGTGATCATGGCCTCCATCCCTCTTGCCAGACTCTCGCTCATCTCCTCCCAAGTCCATCCTCTCTCCTCATCACGCTGCTTGATCCAGGATTGGTGGGATCTTCTGTCACGATTGTTTAATGATTGGTTGAACCAAGGCGCAGCGTGATAAGCGTACATGTTTATTTAAGTACTGAACACACGACAAAACAACAACACAAACGATACGTGAAGTCTCAAGGTACACACTACAAACCTATTCAGAACAAGATCCCACAACTAACAGGTGCCAACAAGCTGCCTAAGTATGGTCCCCAATCAGAGACAACAAGCTACAGCTGCATCTGATTGGGAACCACCCTGGCCAACATAGATCTAAACGATCTAGAACTAAACATAGAAAAACACAACATAGAAACTACACACCCTGACTCAACATATAAACGTCCCCTGAGTCAGGGCGTGACAGGAAGGACCATACTCCTCAGTGAATTTTATAAATATTCAAATAGTGAAACATAAAAAAGTTATCCTTTTTAGATAAAACTATACTAAATATATTCCACATCACCAAATAATTGATTAAAACACACTGTTTTGCAATGAATGTCTACAGTAGCCTCAGCAGCACTCTGTAGGGTAACACCATGGTATAGAGAGAGAGAGCGAGCTATATTTTGTAGTATATATTTGTTTACTTTCACTTATTTAGCTAGTGTAGAATGCAGCTAGCTAGTTTAGCCTACTCAAACACCCAGAAAATGATGCTATGTTAGCTAGCTGGCTATGGCTATCCAACACTGCAACTCTTCCAAGTCAAGGTAAGCTTTAGGATTTATTAATTTATTGCCACCAGGGCCCACCGGTGAAACTGTAAAACTGTTTACTGTACACTGTACTGCATGATTGTAGCGGGTTTACTAACGCGTTAGTTCTAGTAGCTATGTTGACTATGACGTGACAATGATGTAGGCTGTGTGTAGCGTTTAGCGGTCATGATATGAAGGTTTGGCTTGGAAAATATTTTTCGCCTGGTCACAGACAGCTGATGTGTTGTGCGCTGAAGTCCACAAATGAAGGGAAATGGTGAGGAGGAGAGCACGTAGATAGATGCGAGAAGGAATTACACTACCGTTGAAAAGTTTGGGGTCACTTAGAAATGTCCTTGTTTTCGAAAGAAAAGCAAATTTTTTGTCCATTAAAATAACATAAAATTGATCAGAAATACAGTGTAGACATTGTTAATGTTGTAAATGGCTATTGTAGCTGGAAACGGCAGATTTTTTATGGAATATCTACATAGGCGTACAGAGGCCCATTATCAGCAACCATCAGTCCTGTGTTCCAATGGCACGTTGTGTTTGCTAATCCAAGTTTATCATTTTAAAGGCTAATTGATCATTAGAAAACCCTTTTGCCTCCCGAGTGGTGCGGTGGTCTAAGGCACTTGGCACAATTGGCCCAGCGTCGTCCAGGGTAGGGGAGGGTTTGGCCGGCAGGGATGTTCTTGTCCCATCTCGCACTAGCAACTCCTATTGTGGGCCGGGTGCAATGCACGCTGACTCGGTCGCCAGGTGTACAGTGTTTCCTCTGACACATTGGTGTGGCTGGCTTCCGGGTTAAGCGGGCACTGTGTCAAGAAGTAGTGCGGCTCGGTTGGGTTGTGTTTCGGAGGACGGACGACTCTCGACCTTCGCCTCTCCCGTGTCCATACGGGAGTTGCAGCAATGGGACAAGACTGTAACTACCAATTGGATACCACAAAATTGGGGAGAAAAATATGCTGACCTTCTAGGCAGAGTTGCAAAGAAAAAGCCATATCTCAGACTGGCCAATAAAAAGAAAAGATGAAGTCTGAGATAGCCAGTCTGAGATATGTATTTTTCTTTGCAACTCTGCCTAGAAGGTCAGCATCCCGGAGTCGCCTCTTCACTGTTGATGTTGAGACTGGTGTTTTGCGGGTACTATTTAATGAAGCTGCCAGTTGAGGACCTGTGAGGCACCTGTTTCTCAAACTAGACACTCAAATGTATTTGTCCTCTTGCTCAGTTGTGCACCGGGGCCTCCCTCTCCTCTTTCTATTCTGGTTAGAGACAGTTTACGCTGTTCTGTGAAGGGAGTAGTACACAGCGTTGTACGAGATCTTCAGTTTCTTGGCAATTTCTAACATAGAATAGCCTTCATTTCTCAGAACAAGAATAGACTGACGAGTTTCAGAAGAAAGTTTTGAGCCTGTAATCGAACCCACAATTGCTGATGCTCCAGATACTAAACTAGTCTCAAGAAGGCCAGTTTTATTGCTTCTTTAATCAGCACAACAGTTTTCAGCTGTGCTAACATAATTGCAAAAGGGTTTTCTAATGATCAATTAGCTTTTTAAAATGATAAACTTGGATTAGCAAACACAACGTGCCATTGGAACACAGGACTGATGGTTGCTGATAATGGGCCTCTGTACGACTATGTAGATATTCCATAAAAAATCAGCCGTTTCCAGCTACAATAGCCATTTACAACATTAACTATGTCTACATTGTATTTCTGATCAATTTGATGTTATTTTAATGGATTTTTTTATTATTATTTTTTTAAACAAGGAAATGTCTAAGTGACCCCAACCTTTTGAATGATGGTGAAAAAAAAGTATTTGAAAGAAAGTATTTGAATGAAAGTTTACAACGTAGGTGCACAGGTCGAGAGAATTTTGAGTAATCAAGTCCTGGAGTGGCCTAGCCAGTCTCCAGACCTTAATCCCATAGAAAATCTGTGCCAAACGTCAGCCTCGAAACCTTAATGACTTGGAGAAGATCTGCAAAGAGGAGTGGGACAAAATCCCTCCTGAGATGTGTGCAAACCTGGTGGCCAACTACAAGAAACGTCTGACCTCTGTGATTGCCAACAAGGGTTTTGCCACCAAGTACTAAGTAATGTTTTGCAGAGGGGTGAAATACTTATTTCCCTCATTAAAATGCAAATCAATTTATAACATTTTTGACATGCATTTTTCTGGATTTTTTTGTTGTTATTCTGTCTCTCACTGTTCAAATAAACCTACCATTAAAATTATAGACTGATCATTTCTTTGTCAGTGGGCAAACGCACAAAATCAGCAGGGGATCAAATACCTTTTTCCCTCACTGTATACAACGACCTGTTTGTATGTGGCTGCTATGAAAGTGAACTGTGTTTGCGTGTGATCAGGGGCGTATCCAACGCGCCGATTCTGTTGAAAAACATTTCTTAAACGGAAGCAAATGAACGAAACTGGGATAAACATACCTGAATTAGTCCAATAGAAACTCTTGTTTGCAACTGTTGATCTAATGATTACACCCTAGATACGCTAGACGTAGGCAAGAATGTGCAAGGAAGTATTCAATGTGTCACTGTCTGTCACCTTGATTACTCAAAATTCTCTCGACCTGTGCACCTACGTTGTAAACTTTCATTCATAGGCTAGGTTGTAGAAACGTCATGATGGGTACAGGGAGAATTTGAGTCTTATGTAGTAGCCTAAAGCTATCGATGTTACATTGAGCTGGGGATGCGTCGTGCCTAAGAACAGCCCTTAGCAATGGTATGTTAGCCATATACCACCCCCCCCCCCTCCCCCCCTCGTGCCTTATTGCTTAAGTATAGCATAAGAAAACACACTTCTTAAACATTTGTCTAACTCCAAATACTACAGCCAAGGTTCAATTATTGACAAGATGGTGCTCTCCAATTTCTCTATACAAAACATCAATTTGGAACTATTTTTGGCACGCCAGGCTTCCTTCTGTATAACCAGTTATTTTGATTTAATAGTTATTGAAGCAAAAATTACTCAAATGCTCATCTGCAACATTATAAGAATTTATTCTGATCAGAACCTTGCCACATCTTTACATTTTAGTCATTTAGCAGACGCTCTTATCCAGAGCGACTTACAGTTAGTGAGTGCATACATTTCTTCTTTTTTTTATATACTGGTCCCCTGTGGGAAACGAACCCACAACCCTGGCGTTGCAAACGCCATGCTCTACCAACTGAGCTACATGGGACCACATGTTAATAATACACAATTTAGAAGGGAAAAACATAACCAGATACCATCAACATACAGTATGTCAACCATCTGAGGCCATCAATGGAGGTTGTATTAAGTGACATGAAAATGTTTGTTAATTGTGCTGCATCTGTAGGACTTTGTGCTGCAGGCAGGGCCACCATCAGTAGTAGATTTAGTACAGTACGCGCAAAGCCAAACACTGCACTTGACTCCACTGTCATAAACATCATATACCAGTTGTTAAAGTTATGTTATAACACAGTTATAAGAGCTTATAACAACTGACTTAGCCCTTATAACACCCATAACACCAATGCACACCACTAGCCTGTTAGCTAACCTGAACAACACTTTGTGACACCAATAAAGTATTACAGAAAGTTGTCATTGGTATCTTGACTGATTATAACATTTGTTATATCATCTTTATGTAAACCTTATGTAAGTGTAGGAAGTGGCAATAAAGTCTTCACACCAATTACAAAGACACTTCAGGCTATAGCAAATCATCACTGTGCAGTATTAATAGATATGACCAGTGGTGTAAAGTACTTAAGTAAAAATACTTTAAAGTACTACTTAAGTAGTTTTTTGGGGTATCTGTACTTTACCTCACTATTTATATTTTTGACAACTTTTACTTTTACATTCCTAAAGAAAATAATGTCATTTTTTACTCCATACATTTTCCCTGACACCCAAAAGTACTGGTTACATTTTGAATACTTAGCAGGACAGGAAAATTGTCCAATTCACGCACTTATCAAGAGAACATCCCTGGTCATCCCTACTGCCTCTGATCTGGCGTACTCAATAATCACACATGCTTCATTTGTAAATTATGTCTGAATGTTGGTGTACCCCTGGCTATCCGTACATTTTCAAAACAAGAAAATGGTGCCGCCTGGTTTGCTTAATATAAAGAATTAGAAATGATTTATACTTTTACTTTTGATACTTAAGTATATTTAAAACCAAATACTTTTAGACTTTTACTAAAGTAGTATTTTACTGGGTGACTTTCACTTTTACTTGAGTCATTTTCTATTAAGGTATCTTTACTTTTACTCAAGTATGAAATTTGGCTACTTTTTCCACCACTGGATACGACATCTTCCTGCAACCAAAAGCATCCATTAACCTAATCCAACCCATTCCTCCACTTCCCCAAACCAACACTCCATTCACGACATAACACTTTCTCTCAAACAACACACAACAAAAGTCTAATTCCACTCCTATTTCGAACACCAGAGCTCTCTGGATTAGTGTGACGAAGTGGCTGCATTATTATCCTCTACATAATAAATATGACAAAATCTATAAAAATATACACCTAAGGATCAGAGATGTACTGGGGGGGAGAGTCCCCCCCCCCTCCCCCACTGGGCACACACTGGTTGAATCAACGTTGTTTTTCACGTCATTTCAATGAAATTACTTTGAACCAACGTGTAACAGACGTTGAATTGATATCTGTGCCCAGTGGGACAGAGAGGGGGGAGACAAAGAGGGGAAGTGAAACACAGTATGAAGATTGAGAAGAGAGGGAAATTGATACAGTGAGAGTGAGTTTGTTTGTGTCTGTTTTAGGTGTCACTCTCGAAGGTGTGCAGGTAGGTCTTGAGGGAGAGGGTCTGGGTGTAGTTCAGGGTGGTGGAGCGGTACAAGTCCAGGCCTGTGAGGATCTCCACGTCTCTGACCCGCGCTGTGTGCAGCTTCAGCAGCTCCTCCACCCACTGCGACTCATCCTCTGAGCTCTGCAGGACCACCACAAGACAATATTATAAATTTTTGTATGCGTGTTAAATATAAATCATATGTAATTCTGACATTATTATGATCATCAGCTGGCTCATTCAATCTCTTTTTATTATTTATAGAAAGCATTTCAAAAGACTACACACAGAGTTACAAGGTCATCAATTTTGATAGCGCGGAAATTACAATGACATTACCAGAAACAACCATAGCTGCATTCATAGGAAACCCACTATATGACCGTCACAAGTAGGGCTGTTGCGGTGACTGTATTACTGCCACACCGGCGGTCACTAGTCATGAAGGCAGTCAAATTCCACATGACCGTTTAGTAACGGTAATTAGTCTTCTCCAAGCTCTGATGCTGCTGCTGGTCATTAGTAGCCTACCAAACTTGCTAACTGCCTGGTACTCAGCACTCCTATTGTCCCTCTAATCACTCTGACATCAATGCAAACGTGTTCGGAAATCTAATCAAACACTTAATGAGAGCCCATGAGCTCATGTTGTGCAACATTTCTATAGGCTATTGAATTGCGGGAGAAAACAGAGTGATGGCTGCTATTAAAAAGAGGAGGATCCCATCAGCTTTCTATAGGCTAGGCCTACTATATTTATTTCTCAACTTTCCTAATATTAAGCACATTGCTTATATTTACAAAATGACTATAGGTTTCCTGGCTGGCATGAAAATAAACCACAGGGAAAAGTGTCTTAAGTGGATAGATTACATGTATTTTTTCCACCTGCCCCTGTTTCAATGCAGGTGCATGATAATGGTCCATTCTAAATCAAAACAAATGTTACACATATATTATTTAGTATATGGAAAGATTAAATCAAGAATAGTCTGATAGGTGACAATATTAGCCTATCACTTGTGAATGATGCCCAGCATAAGAAACAATGCCTTTTTTTTGCAACTTTTTCTAATCATAGTGGCACACCTCTTGTAGTCTAGCCAATAGGCCTATATGTTTTGATAAGGTTTGTATCACAACTAAAGTGGCCAAATAACTTCTTAAAATTAAGCACATTAATCGGGTTTACAAGGGGTGTAGAGCCTAACTGGCATATAAAAGCAGCGCGTGAGTTTCAAGTTTAGGGAAGATCATTTTCACCACAAAAATGCACCTTTTTAATAAAAGCATTACATGCATAATTCCATTTGCGGTCACTTTTGATAATGGTGTTTTCCGCTAATGGAACATTTGCGCTTATAGCTTACATGTGCGTTTGGTTTATCATCAATTTAAGCTAAACGTTCTGATCTGTTGCGTTAGCCACATTGCATAAAAAATGATTGTTGCTAGTGGTTGTATTAATTTGGGATCTATCGTATTCTCGAACAGAATAGAATAGGTCGACTTTTGTACTTTGGGGGATAGTAGATTGACATAGGCTAGTGGTTTTGCTGTTCGCAGGGCCTACTCATCTTGTTGGCTGACGAAAAGTAAATGGACAGTTCTTCCAATATCTTCAATATGCACCTCGGAATTGGATAAGGACGCGCACAGTTGCGTCCCCGATGTGTCTGTCTTCACTTGTAGCCTGTGAGAAAGACCCGATCATGTGACGGAGAGCAATGGGAGTGAGAGACGCTTCGGATTGCGCAGCACACTCAGGGAGAAGAGCACAACGCAGCACTCCGGGCCGCAAAAGGCATGGATTTGTTTAGGGTGCATGACGGCCACAAAGGGGATGCCGCTGTGAAAGTTGAGGCATTATCCAGTGCTTGTCAAATTGTGAATGAGAGACTATTGGAGTGTGTACAGCCTGCGCAAAAAACAAAGCAGAGCTCATGCCTTTCAAGCAACTTTTTCAAATCATCATTAGAGTATCATCATGCAGCCTTACAATGTATTACAAATCAAAACATATAGCCCAACGTTTGTAGAACAACTGAAGTTACATTAATAACTCTAAATTAAGCATATAGGAGTACCTATTTCTTTGTTAACCGCTCAACACAGAATAGCCGCATATGCACACTCCCTCAAATCAGTTGGAGAAAATATTAATATTTTATTCAGCTTTGTTCAATTGTATTCGTCATACTATAAAATAATGCCACGGAATTATAAGCAAATCTTGTCTGCTTAATGAACTAGTTTAGCCCACAGCCATTTGGCATAGCCACATCAGGACCTAACATAACGACAACTTAGAGTATGCTATTATTTTCTTCTGAAATAGACTACATTTTCTTCATATCATGCTTCTTTAGACCTGTCTAAATTAAATAATGGATTTATTGCGAAGGTGTAGGATATTGCATGGATTTATTATACTTTTTTAAATGGCTTGTAGGCTATGTGTGGAAGCCAGGAGATGCTGTAAGGGAAATTGTATGTTTGTGTATCAAAATCAATGCTACTTCTTGTAACCAATTAGATGGGTTCATGCAGGTAACTGACTGATCCTATATGGAGGAATCCTCGCTATCACTGATCCTCGACTTGGCAGTACGCCCAGAATATTGCTACGGGAACAACCAAGGTATCTCAGTTTCAAGGTCTCAACTTGGAGAAAGAGAGAGCCTCGTGAGGTATTGGTCAGTCACATGTGCGAGCCACTGGTAATGATGAATGAATTATGCTAAATCATGCAAATCTAACTTGTCTGTGTATAGCCGTATATAAGACAACTGCTGGGACCGCTTCAGCTGAGTTTCTGATAGACCTGTACAGTGTGCAGAGTTTGTTGTAACCTCTCCAGCTTGCTGATAATAAAGAGTGATTCATTTAAGATTGACTTCAGGTGCCCCTGGTGTTGAATTTCCACCACAATCTGGCGTCACAAACCGATCCCAGTGAAGGTCTGTGAGGGAACACCAGTGGCGCGTTCCGTGTCAAGGCGTGCAAGAGAAATTCCCATCTGACCAAAGATGACATGGACCCGACCAGACCAGACTTTTACTGTGAGCTGCCCGAGGGAAGATACCTGATCCGCGAACCTCTGAAGGACACGTCTACTGAATTTCAGTAAGTCAATTTAAATGAATTTGTATAAAAATAAAATACAAATTATAAAACCAATAAAATTGAACATAAAGATGTAGAAGAAGGGTACCACTAGTCTTAGAATAAGGCTAGAACTAGTCTTAGGATAATTCTACAGTGAGGGCAAGAGAGGCCCCACTGACAATTGTCCATAGTCTTAAAGAGAAGGCAAGAGTGAGGGCAGGAGAGGCCCCACTGACAATTGTTTGTAGGCATTTATATGAGAAGTGTCTACATGGTCTGAGAACCACTGATAATAGCACAAGGTATTATTTTAGGCATTGATGAGAAGTGTCTATGTGGTCGGGGAACCACTGAGAATTAGGTACACAATGTGCTATTCTACATGTATGGGAAGTGGCAAGACTATAGAGTCTATAGAGACCATAGCATTTATGACTATATAAACTATTGATACTATGGATGCTGAGGGACTGTAGATGCTGAGGGACTATAGATGCTACGCCTATAGCGACTATGGATGCTATTAGGACTATAGATGCTCAGGGACTATGGGCTCCCTAGTGGCGCAGCGGTCTAAGACACTGCATCTCAGTGTTTGAGGCGTCACTACAGACCCCCTGGTTCGGTTGGAGTGAAAACGTACAGGACGGTAGCTCTCCAGAAACAGGGTTGGTGTGCCCTGCTGTAGAGACTATGGCAACTATGGGGACTATAGAGGAACTGCAGAAGATACATATGTATGCATAGGAGGTAACGACGAGTAATAAGGGAGATTACTGAGTGTGTTTAGGAATAGTACTAAGTGAATGTGGATGAGAGTATTGTGTGCTTGACTAATTAACTGAACAGGGGTTTGGCCCTGGTGTGGGATGACGTGTTAAGCTGGAATATTTTTCTAAAGAGTTCAACAAAGGGTTTGAGTATGGGAAAGGGAACTAGTAAGAGTAGGATGGAGGATCCGTGCTGGGAACCAAAAGGGCTGTGTAGTGTAATGGCAAAAAAAAATGGTAGGGGGGTACTGAACCAAACAGAAGACTGGACAAAATGGACAGATGGATATTTCCCTGTTGATGGGACACCGAGTACAGAAAGAATGGAGTCAGTGAGAGGCCAACTTGAAAGTAAAGAATGAAAACACAAGAAAGTTTAAGTGAAGTGGGACGATTTCAGAAAGTGGGAGAGAGAAGCAGAAAATGCAAAAGATAAAGCTGTAAGAGGACTGATAGTAAAGCAAGTGGAACCGGAGAAGAAAGAGGAAGATAAAAAAAAAAAAGAAGCCTGGCTGGCTGGCCTTTCTCTGAGGGGAACCCTTGCATGGGGCCCCACTTGTACCCGCCACTGCCAAATCCTCCACCAGCAGACGGAGATGGTGGCCTCCCACCCCCTCCTAACCCAGTTGGGGTTGGGCCTGTGCCAGGTGGAGGAGCCGTGGGATTAGGAGCTGTTGGAGGAGCTGCAGGTGCTGGAGCTGAAGACAGAAGGCTAACAGCAAAAACAAGGACCAGAGCGAACGAGCAGAGAGGAACAGAGGAGAGGGAGAGTGAAGAAGATGAGCTAGAAGAGCTCAGAAAAGAACTGGATAAACTTAAGAGAAAAGAAGAAAGCAGAGAAACAAGAAGGAGCGCAAGCAGGAGGAATGAAGATGAAAGTAGCCAAGACAAAGATAAAAGGAGCAGCAACGAAGGACAAAGCAGAAAAAAACAGCAGAAGGATAGAAAGAAAACCTCCAAAAAGAAGCTTGAGGGAATGTTTCCAATAATACTCTACCCCATCCCCAATGGAGGTGGGATGTTCGAAATGGAGAAACCATGGGATGTTGACGAAACAAAAGCAATAATGGGCGATGCCATTGACCCAGCAAAGGATGCTGTGAGGTTTGATGAAGGGGTAAAAGCAATCATCTCCATGAACAACCCCACCACCAGAGAAATGGAAGAAATACTCCGCCACTGCTTGAAATGTAAATGGAAGGACTATAAACACATGTGGGACCGCAATGTACCAGTTGATGATCGTGGTGACCAGCTGGATGCAGTTTTTACCGCAATAAAGGCTGTTTTCCCCAAATGCACAGACTGGCAGAAAATCCATTCCACCAAACAGAGAACTGATGAAAAATTGAGTGACTACACAGAAAGAATGGAGACAGTCTTCCTCCAACACTCAGGCCTGACGCCTGACCAAGACTCATACAGCAGCCTACTGTGCAATGCTGTGGTGACAGAACTGAGACAAGAGCTGAAGACAGCTGTAACTACAGTGAGAGAAAAAAGTATTTGATCCCCTGCTGATTTTGTACGTTTGCCCACTGACAAAGAAATGATCAGTCTATAATTTTAATGGTAGGTTTATTTGAACAGTGAGAGACAGAATAACAGCAAAAAAATCCAGAAAAACGCACATCAAAAATGTTATAAATTGATTTGCATTTTAATGAGGGAAATAAGTATTTTACCCCTCTGCAAAACATGACTTAGTACTTCGTGGCAAAACCCTTGTTGGCAATCACAGAGGTCAGACATTTCTTGTAGTTGGCCACCAGATTTGCACACATCTCAGGAGGGATTTTGTCCCACTCCTCTTTGCAGATCTTCTCCAAGTCATTAAGGTTTCTAGGCTGACGTTTGGCAACTCAATCCTTCAGCTCCCTCCACAGATTTCCTATGGGATTAAGGTCTGGAGACTGGCTAGGCCACTCCAGGACCTTCATGTGCTTCTTCTTGAGCCACTCCTTTGTTGCCTTGGCCGTGTGTTTTGGGTCATTGTCATGCTGGAATACCCATCCACGACCCATTTCAATGCTCTGGCTGAGGGAAGGAGGTTCTCACCCAAGATTTGACGGTACATGGCCCCGTCCATCGTCCCTTTGATGCGGTGAAGTTGTCCTGTCCCCTTAGCAGAAAAATACCCACAAAGCATAATGTTTCCACCTCCATGTTTGACGATGGGGATGGTGTTCTTGGGGTCATAGGCAGCATTCATTCAATGAGCTCCATTTTGGTCTCATCTGACCACAACACTTTCACCCAGTTCTCCTCTGAATCATTCAGATGTTCACTGGCAAACTTCAGACGGGCATGTATATGTGCTTTCTTGAGCAGGGGGACCTTGCGGGCGCTGCAGGATTTCAGTCCTTCACGGCGTAATGTGTTACCAATTGTTTTCTTGGTGACTATGGTCCCAGCTGCCTTGAGATGATTGACAAGATCCTCCCGTGTAGTTCTGGGCTGATTCCTCACCGTTCTCATGATCATTGCAACTCCACAAGGTGAGATCTTGCATGGAGCCCCAGGCCGAGGGAGATTGACAGTTCTTTTGTGTTTCTTCCATTTGCGAATAATCGCACCAACTGTTGTCACCTTCTCACCAAGCTGCTTGGCGATGGTCTTGTAGCCCATTCCAGCCTTGTGTAGGTCTACAATCTTGTCCCTGACATCCTTGGAGAGCTCTTTGGTCTTGGCCATGGTGGAGAGTTTGGAATCTGATTGATTGATTGCTTCTGTGGAAAGGTGTCTTTTATACAGGTATCAAGCTGAGATTAATCTCAGCTCGTTACCTGTATAAAAGACACCTGGGTGGGAGCCAGAAATCTTTCTGATTGAGAGGGGGTAAAATACTTATTTCATTAATTAAAATGTAAATCAATTTATAACATTTTTGACATGCGTTTTTCTGAATTTTTTCGTTGTTATTCTGTCTCTCACTGTTCAAATAAACCTACCATTAAAATTATAGACGGATCATTTCTTTGTCAGTGGGCAAACGTACAAAATCAGCAGGGGATCAAATACTTTTTTCCCTCACTGTACAACTTGTATTGCATGGGAAACAAAACCACTGTTTGACGTAAAGCCATATATCACCTATGCGGAAAGACAGTTGAAGGAAAATGAAACTAAGGACGGAAAGACACTGAAGAAGGCACAGCTGATGTACTACTCTGGAGGAGGAAGAGGTAGAGGCCGAGGGGCCCCTGCTGGAGCTGACGGAGGGCGAGACTGGACTTGCTACAACTGTGGGAAGTTAGGGCATTTTTCAAGACATTGTCCTGGAGTGGGCCCTGGAGCTGAAGGAGGGAGAGACTGGAGCTGCTACAACTGTGGGAAGGTAGGGCATCTTTCAACACACTGCCCAGCAGGAGAAAGCCAAGGAGAGTGGCCGTCCCCACCTGTTGGCGTGCAGGTGGACAACCCATTTGGAAGAGGAGGTGGACAAGGGGCTACCAAACAAAGGATGCGGTGGAAACAGAAGATGAAACTAATGAAGAAAACAATGATGAATAACCAGAAGAGACCTGTCAAATGCTAGAATTGACCACCTTGTCAACCCAAAACCCGCTTATTGATATTTTAGTTAATAAACACAAAATTCAATTTTTGGTGGACACTGGGGCCGTGGTCTCAGTGTTGAAAATGTCTGCCCTGTCTCTCTCCCCCTCAATGAAAACAATGCACACAGTTGGAGCGTCTGGAATTCCCTCTGAAGAATGTTTGACCTTTCCCCTGGACGTGGAGTGGGGAGAGGGCAAATGGAGACACCGATTCCTGTACTCCTCTGCCTGCCCAGTACATTTATTAGGAAGAGATTTTATGTGTAAAATGAATTAATCTGTTGCCTGTACTGAAGAAAGATTGTCATTGGGATCGAGAGAAAATTGAATCTTCTCATGCCTGATGAACTGTTACAATGCTTGGCACCTGAATGATCAACATGTTGAGGGGGAGCTGAGAGAGCAATCTCTCTCGTTGCATGGTAACTGGGAAGTGTCTGAATACCTACATTGTACTGCTGCTGTTCCCTCATGCGAAGAGGACCCTGAATACCAACAGAGATGGTCAAAACAAAAAGAGAAAGTTGAGATAACCATGAATGGGATTTACAGAGGAGAAGACTTCGTAGCAGCTGGAGTGTTGTTGACGGATACTAAGATGAGTTTGTATGAAGTCCCTGGCTCTGTTCCCCATTGTAGCTTATCAAAAGCTCCTGGAAAACAATGGAAAGATGTGGGTATTTGGATGAAGAAAGGGATGGAAGCAACTGATTGGGGTGGCCTGGGAAGGGGAAGAACAGTGGTCAGCTTCTACAGCAACGTTCTATTCCCCATACTGGGCTACTGCAATGACAACACCAAGAAAATAACAAATTCCCGTTGAAACCATGCCTGAGGTATTACAAGATAATTCACACATTGATTGGCTAAAAGATATCCCTGAAGAGTTGTGGGCTAAATCAAAGAATGACATTGGACACATGAAAGGAGCTGCACCAGTTGTAGTAATTCCAAAAAGCACCCACAGACCTTACAAAGCTCAGTACCCTCTTAGCAAAGAAGCCGAAAAGGGTATAATTCCCATTCATAGTGCATTAGTTGAAAGAGGCGCTCTGGTTCCCTGCCCGAATTCGCCCTGTAACACACCAAATTTTACCATCTGGTGATTATCATTTTGTGCGAGACCTTAGAATAGTAAACAATGCTGTACATGCTAGAGCGCCCCTGGTGCCTAACACTGTTACCCTTTTATCCCAGGTGCCTCCAGGTAGTTGTTGTTTTTCAGTAATTGATTTAGCTAATGCTTTCTTTAGCATCCCTGTAGCTGAAGAGTTACAGGATTGGTTATCGTCTACGTTTTTTGGGGCTAAATGGAAATGGACGGTGATGCCACAAGGCTATGTGGAATCACCGGCGATCTTTGCCCAAGAAATGTCTCGAAACCTAGAGGTTATTTTTGCTCCGGGTGGAGTACTTTGGTTCAGTATGTTGACGATTTGTTGGTTTGCTCACAATCAGAGGAGATATGTCACGAGGACACTAGGGCATTGTGGATTTTCTGGCAGAAAATGGCCATAAAGTTTCCCTGAGTAAAATGCAATTATGCAAGAGCTCCGTTAAATATTTGGCTCATGACATTACTTCTGAGGGTCGCGCCCTCTCCAAAGACAGATTAGAGGCAATTAAAGCTTTGCCTAAACCTGTCACCAAGAGAGAAAGATGGATGCGAGTGAAGTTGTGGTCTGGACTGATGAGGTTGAGGTGGCATTGGTAAAATTGAAACAAACATGAATGTCTACCCCTTGCTTGGGGTTGGCAGACCATAATAAACCCTTCCATCTCTTTGTTTCGGAGACGAGTGGGTTTAAGTCAGCAGTTTTGACACAGTATCCTGTTGGTTATTATTCTAAACGATTAGATAGTGTGATCAGGGGAATGGTTTCTTGTTTGACATCGGTAGCGGCTGCTACTGAAGCTGTTTTGGCATGTTCTGATATTATGGCTATGTCTACCCTAACCGTCCATGTGCCCCATGCTGTGCACGCAATTATTACACAGGCAAAAACGGCTCATTTGACGCCTGCGAGACTGCTAGATTACATTCTGTTGACGATGTCTCGTTACTCTGAAACAATGTACAATTCTTAATAATTGAACTGGTGTTGAATTTCCACCACAATGCTAAACGTGTTTATGTTAATTAACGGTCAATTACCGTGAGACCGACAGTTATTTGCTTGACAATCACCGGCTGACGGAATTTCGTGACCACCGCAACCCTAGTCACAAGACAAGGTCATGGTTCTACACAGATGTCACAGTCATAAACTGACATCGTGGGATAAGTGGTCATGGTCATGTAGCCTCAGACGAGCAAATACCAACCAGAATGAGGCCATTTTATTGCACCGCTGAGGCCTTTGGGCTCGGACCCAGTCTGACACTTGGATGATCAACTTCTTCACCCTGTGTGCCTTGTCGAAACGCTGTTTCATTGCTCTTTGGTGCCTGGTCACTGCCTGCTTTTCTTGGGTGCGCCTAGTCGCCGGTTATGCTACTCTCTGTGTTCTAAGTCTGTCCAGTGGCATTTCCATCTCACGACCTAGCATGAGGGATGCCGGGGAGACCTGTGTTGTTGTGTGTTTGCTTGCTCTGTATTGCATTAGTGTTTGATTCAAAGCAGTTTGGAACGTGCACGCCTGGACCAGGTGCGCTCTGATGCCGTTCTTCAGCGTTTGGTTGAAGCGTTCCACCCCTCCGTTACCTTGTGGGTTGTAGTAGGCTGTGCGGATGTGTTTGAGTCCCTTGTTGCTGAGATATGAGGAGAACTCGGCAGAGGTTAGCTGGGGCCCATTGTCCGTGGTAAGGGTGAGGGGTAGGCCCCACCTTGTGAACAGGCTGTCTAAGATGTCCACAATGGCCTGTGCTGTGACAGTTCCGACAGGAACCACTTCTGGCCACTTAGAGTGGAGGTCATACACCACCACCAGGAAGCGCTGATGGTGAGGGACTGCGTGTCCATGGATCTCGCCACAGATGTCCAGTTGGATGTGCTCCCAGGGGCGGGAAGGCCTTGCGAGAGGCTGCAGGGGGGGTGGGGCGGACTGTCCTGTTATCCCACTGAGGAGGCATGCAGCACAATCCCTGACCAGGGCTTCAATGTCGTGGTCAATGCCTGGCCACCACACAAGGTCTCAACATCGCTGTTTGACCTTCACTATGCCCAAGTGAACCTCGTGCGCCATGGATAGAACACGCGCATGCAGGCCACTCGGGACCACAGTGCAAAACCCTCGAGAGACACAGACTTCTTCCCAGCAAGAAAGTTTGTGCTTCAACCTGGCGAAAGTCGCCAGCTCTTCCGGCACATGTGCTGGCCATCCAGTGCGTATGTAGGTGCGCAGGGTAGACAGTGAGGGATCCTGTTCCGATGCTTGCTTCAGCTCCTCCAGTGAGACGACTGACTGAAGGGGAGCATAGAGCATTTGTACGAGCTCTGTTTCGTTGTCGTCTGGCAAGACGGTCGGAGTAGGAGCGTCAAAGGAGCGTGAGAGGAGGTCTGCCACCACGTTATCCCTCCCCGGAGTGAACTTCAGCTGATAGTCATACTGTCTGAGGCGGTCGGCCCATCTGTGCAGCCGAAGTGGCTTGTGGCCAGTTCCTGACGCCGACAGTAGCGTCGTGAGGGACTGGTGGTCGGTTCGGAGCGTGAACAGCAAGCCATATAGGTAGAGGTGCCACCTTTCACACGCCCCGACACAGGCCAGTGCTTCTCGTTCGCCCACAGAGTACCGTTGTGTGGGGCTCAGGGCCCTTGAGGCGAAGGCTACGGGCCTCTCAATGCCATTCTGCAGCTGTGAGAGGACAGCTCCTAGTGCTCCAGCAGAGGCGTCACATTTGACAATGGTGGGGCAGACGGGGTCAAAGTGAGCCAAGACTGGGGCTGTGGTGAGCTGGCTCTTCAGTGAGCGGACCGCATCTGAGCAGGCTGCCGTCCAGGACCATGGCTCGTCCTTCTTGAGGAGCTGGCAAAGGGGCGCTGTGGTCTGAGAGTAGTGGGGCAGAAACCGGAGGTAGTAGGCTGTCATGCCCAAGAATGAGGCCACCGGGATCTGGTGGACGACTTCAATGTTCGACATGAGTGGGGCAATGCCTTTGGCCGACAGGCGGAACCCCACAAACTTGATGACTGGAGCTGCAAAGGTGCACTTTCCACTGTTAAGGGTCAGGTTGTTCCGCAGTAGAGCACTGAATACTCTGTGGAGTCGATAATCATGGATGTGGAGGTCAGGGCCGTGGACCACGATGTCATCCAGATAAACTGCCACCCCAGGTATTCCAGCGAGGATGGTCCTCATCACCTTCTGGAAGCAGCTGGGGGCGGAGCTAAGTCCAAAAGGCATGCGTGTATATCTGAACAAAGGCTGTGAGGTCTCTGCCAGCTGCATGGAGGGGTACCTGAAGATTTCCGTGTGTTCATGTTGAGAGTGAGATGAAAATAAGGTTCTGGGTGGAGCTAGTAGCTGGGCCAGAACAACACACTTTCGCAAAGTGATTGTATTTTGAACAGTTCTTGCATATTTTTGGGCAGTTTGAAGCCCTTGAATTGTGAGAGCTAGCCCCACAGTTGCCACAGCTACTTCTGCATACCGGTGTCTGTGTCCATGCAGCTATCGACGTGCGCAGCACGTGATCGTTGTAGTGCGCCTGCTCGGGCTGAAGTTGCTGTGTGAGAATGGCCGAGTGTATGCTGCAGAGCTGTCTGTTAGCATAGTAGAGCATTCCAACGCCGCTTCAACCTGGAGTGCTATTTTAATAGCTCCATCTAGTTGTAAATTATACGATTCCAAAAGCAGTTTCTCCCTTGTCTGTTCACATAATGTCCCCTCTATCAACTGATCCCTGATGATCTCGTCCTGAAGTGTCCCATAGTTACAAGAGCTAGCCAAATCCCTCCGATTAGCCACGTAGCTTTGAATGGACTCACCCGGCCGTTGGTGTCTTTTCCGGAGGAGCACTCGCTCTTTCCCGGCGAAGTGGTTCCGTAGGAGGCTGACTGCAGCAGTGAATGTAGGAGCCGATGCAAGCGCTCTGAAAATCCTCTGTACCGAGGCAGTGACGGAGCAGTGCTGTCCTCCGCTTGTCGGAGATTGTAGAAAAAGTCCATAGCTTCGAGATAAGTGTTAAAACTTTCAAGCCAGTTATTCCACGGGACTGGAGGTTCATCAGGCATGGCGAGGAATGGTGCTGGCGGTGGTAAGCTGAATTCAGCCATCTTCGTCGCCAATGTTATATCTAGCCTAGCTGTAGAAGAACGCACATCTGCACAGTTTCACATTGTACATCACTCTGTCGTTTAATGACATGTGCCACTCATTCTCACAACCCATTCATCCGTAAAGCAGCACACTGTTGTAAGCCATAACAACGTACAGTACGACGTACAGCACGTCATCTCATACATAACACTATCCCCTAAAAAAATAACAAAATATAAAGTACCATGTGGTGCCAAGAAGTTGTCAAGGGAATAACATCAGTTGAATCAGTTCACATAAACACCAACCTTTGCCATGTAATTTCTAAGTAAATACCTTGTAAATGGTGTGGTATTGTACTGTGAAATAAACACACACTCTGCCCTCATTTTTTTAGATTATATTTCCATTGGTTGTGCACTGTGGTTTGCGGTAGGATAACCTGATTCTAGATCTGTGGTTAATGACAATTTCTTACATAGGCTTCTTCAAGCAGATAGATAGTCATAGACATAGTACCCCCATGTGGTGAGAGAATTACCTTGCAGCTCTCGTCGTTGTCCATGCGGTGGGGTAGGAGGAACGAGAAGACATTGAGGGGGCCGTCACACACCTCGACCGTCTGGTTGACATCCTGACAGCTGGTGATCACTACATAGTAGTGGGTAGGGACCGGAGCCGAGACTGCGGCGTACCTGGGGGTCACAGTCATTAGCAGTCACTTTTATGAAGATACAGGCAAGCACACAAACACCCACACAAACACCACACCCGGAAGGGCGGTAGGTAGCCTTGCTGTTAAGAGCGTTGGGCCAGTAACAAAATGGTCGCTGGTTCAATTCCCAGAGCCGGCAAGGTGAAAATTCTGCCGTTCTTGAGCAAAGCAGTTAACCCCCAACAAGAACTGCTCCCTGAGTGCTGATAGTGTCAATTAAGGTAGCCCCCTGCACCTCTCTGATTCAGAGGGGTTGGGTTAAATGCAGAAGACACATTTTGGTTGAATGCATTGAGTTGTACAACTGACTACGTATCCCCCTTTCCATTTACACAGAAAGACGCACTGTTGCAGGCACAAAAACAAACCTGACCTGGTTGGTGTTAGTTTTTTTAATCGCTTTGCTACTATTTTCATAATTATGTGGTGAATGTTCTAAACTCTTAGTACAAAACTCCAAACTGGTAACACTTGTTACGGAGCCAGTCTTACATTCAAAACGTTTTATTGTGCATTCATTTTGTTTGTAGACATCTTTCAAATCAAATCAAATCAAAAATCAAATCAAATCAAATTTTATTGGTCACATGTGCCGAATACAACAGGTGCAGACATTACAGTGAAATGCTTACTTACAGCCCTTAACCAACAGTGCATTTATTTTAAACAAAAAAAGTAAGAATAAAACAACAACAAAAAAAGTGTTGAGAAAAAAAAGAGCAGAAGTAAAATAAAGTGACAGTAGGGAGGCTATATATACAGTAAAATAAAGTGACAGTAGGGAGGCTATATATACAGGGGGGTACCGTTGCAGAGTCAATGTGCGGGGGCACCGGCTAGTTGAGGTAGTTGAGGTAATATGTACATGTGGGTAGAGTTAAAGTGACTATGCATAAATACTTAACAGAGTAGCAGCAGCGTAAAAGGATGGGGTGGGGGGCAGTGCAAATAGTCCGGGTAGCAATGATTAGCTGTTCAGGAGTCTTATGGCTTGGGGGTAGAAGCTGTTGAGAAGTCTTTTGGACCTAGACTTGGCACTCCGGTATCGCTTGCCGTGCGGTAGCAGAGAGAACAGTCTATGACTAGGGTGGCTGGAGTCTTTGACAATTTTGAGGGCCTTCCTCTGACACCGCCTGGTATAGAGGTCCTGAATGGCAGGGAGCTTTGCCCCAGTGATGTACTGGGCCGTACGCACTACCCTCTGTAGTGCCTTGCGGTCAGAGGCCAAGCAGTTGCCATACCAGGCGGTGATGCAACCAGTCAGGATGCTCTCGATGGTGCAGCTGTAGAATTTTTGAGGATCTGAGGACCCATGCCAAATCTTTTTAGTCTCCTGAGGGGGAATAGGCTTTGTCGTGCCCTCTTCACGACTGTCTTGGTGTGTTTGGACCATGATAGTTCGTTGGTGATGTGGACACCAAGGAACTTGAAGCTCTCAACCTGTTCCACTACAGCCCCGTCGATGAGAATGGGGGCGTGCTCAGTCCTCTTTTTTTTCCTGTAGTCCACAATCATCTCCTTTGTCTTGGTCACGTTGAGGGAGAGGTTGTTGTCCTGGCACCACACGGCCAGATCTCTGACCTCCTCCCTATAGGCTGTCTCATCGTTGTCGGTGATCAGGCCTACCACTGTTGTGTCGTCGGCAAACTTAATGATGGTGTTGGAGTCGTGCCTGGCCATGCAGTCATGGGTGAACAGAGAGTACAGGAGGGGGACTGAGCACGCACCCCTGAGGGGCCCCCGTGTTGAGGATCAGTGTGGCAGATGTGTTGTTACCTACCCTTACCACCTGGGGGCGGCCCGTCAGGAAGTCCAGGATCCAGTTGCAGAGGGAGGTGTTTAGTCCCAGGATCCTTAGCTTAGTGATGAGCTTAGAGGGCACTATGGTGTTGAATGCTGAGCTGTAGTCAATGAATAGCATTCTCACGTAGGTGTTCCTCTTGTCCAGGTGGGAAAGGGCAGTGTGGAGTGCGATAGAGATTGCATCATCTGTGGATCTGTTGGGGCGGTATGCAAATTGGAGTGGGTCTAGGGTTTCTGGGATTATGCTGTTGATGTGAGCCATGACCAGTCTTTCAAAGCACTTCATGGCTACAGACGTCAGTGCTACGGGTCGGTAGTCATTTAGGCAGGTTATCTTAGAGTTCTTGGGCACGGGGACTATGGTGGTCTGCTTGAAACATGTTGGTATTACAGACTCAGTCAGGGACATGTTGAAAATGTCAGTGAAGACACTTGCCAGTTGGTCAGCACATGCTCGGAGTACATGTCCTGGTAATCCGTCTGGCCCTGCGGCCTTGTGAATGTTGACCTGCTTAAAAGTCTTACTCACATCGGCTACGGAGAGCGTGATCACATAGTCATCCGGAACAGCTGGTGCTCTCATGCATGCTTCAGTGTTGCTTGCCTCGAAGCGAGCATAGAAGTGGTTTAGCTCGTCTGGTAGGCTTGTGTCACTGGGCAGCTCGCGGCTGTGCTTCCCTTTGTAGTCTGTAATAGTTTTCAAGCCCTGCCACATCCGACGAGCGTCAGAGCCAGTGTAGTATGATTCAATCTTAGACCTGTATTGACTCTTTGCCTGTTTGATGGTTCGTCGGAGGTCATAGCGGGATTTCTTATAAGCGTCCGGGTTAGAGTCCCGTTCCTTGAAAGCGGCAGCTCTACCCTTTAGCTCAGTGCGGATGTTTCCTGTAATCCATGGCTTCTGGTTGGGGTATGTACGTACGGTCACTGTGGGGACGACATCATCGATGCACTTATTGATGAAGCCAGTGACTGATGTGGTGTACTCCTCAATGCTGTCTGAAGAATCCCGGAACATGTTCCAGTCTGTGCTAGCAAAACAGTCCTGTAGCTTAGCATCTGCGTCATCTGACCACTTTTTTATTAACCGAATCACTGGTGCTTCCTGCTTCAGTTTTTGCTTATAAGCAGGAATCAGGAGGATAGAGTTATGGTCAGATTTGCCAAATGGAGGGCGAGGGAGAGCTTTGTATGCGTCTCTGTGTGTGGAGTAAAGGTGGTCTAGAGTTTTTTTCCCTCTGGTTGCACATTTAACATGCTGGTAGAAATTTCACCACACAGCCATTGATCCAAAATGTTTACTGTGAAATATAATGAGTACATTGGTCTAATCACCAAAACACAGCATAATGATATCTTCTCAATTTAGTTATTTTAACAACCAGTTAATCCAATAGCAAAACATGTAAGATACATGTTTCAAAATTGCCCTTTTAATGTAGTATGCTACAGTACTGTACATTACAGTACATTACACTGTTTTTCACATTAGGCAATACACTTGCACTACCCATAAAAATTTACTGAACATCAAATGTCCATCATTTCTATCCCATGTGTGATCAAAGGTGGGATCATTGAAGACATCTTTCACAATGTAATCAAAGTAAAGAAATGAAAAAATAAAGGTTTTCCAGGCACTAGTTTGCATCAAGCCTGTCTTGAGCATTTGGCCATTGGTTCTCATCCAAATCGCAGTAAATATCCTCATTGTTCATGCACCTGTGGAAAAACCCGGCGAATCCAAGTCTGACATACAGTACCAGTCAAAAGATTGGACACACCTACTCGTTCAAGGGTTTCTTTATTTTTACTATTTTCTACATTGTAGATAGTGAAGACATCAAACTTGGAGTGGCCATCACAAAGCCCTGACCTCAATCCTATAGAACATTTGTGGGCAGAACTGAAAAAGCGTGTGCAAGCAAGGAGGCCTACAAACCTGACTCAGTTACACCAGCTCTGTCAGGAGGAATGGGCCAAAATTCACCCAACTTATTGTGGGAAGCTTGTGGAAGGCTACCCGAAACGTTTGACCCAAGTTAAACAATTTAAAGGCAATGCTACCAAATATTAACATTTACATTTACATCATTTAGCAAATACTAATTGAGTGTATGTACACTTCTGGGATTTTTGCTCACCGTTCTTGTGATCATTTTGACCCCACGGGGTGAGATCTTGCATGGAGCCTCAGATCGAGGAAGATTATCAGTGGTCTTGTATGTCTTCCATTTCCTAATAATTGCTCCCACAGTTGATTTCTTTAAACCAAGCTGCTTACCTATTGCAGATTCAGTCTTCCCAGCCTGGTGCAGGTCTACAATATTGTTTCTGGTGTCCTTTGACAGCTCTTTGGTCTTGGCCATAGTGGAGTTTGGAGTGTGACTGTTTGAGGTTGTCGACAGGTGTCTTTTATACTGATAACAAGTTCAAACAGGTGCCATTAATACAGGTAATGAGTGGAGGACAGAGGCTGTCCTCCAGACAGAGGCTCCTCAATTTGTCTGTCATAGTTGACGTGTACCTATGATGAAAATTACAGGCCTTTCTCATCTTTTTAAGTGGGAGAACTTGCACAATTGGTGGCTGACTAAATACTTTTTTCCCCCACTGTACAAACACAAGCATTTCTGATCTTGTCAATATCAGATTTAAAATAAAATCTAAATAGTCATCATCATAGTAGTACATTTAAGCAATAAGGCCAGAGGAGGTGTGATATATGGCCAATATACCATGGCTAAGGGCTTGGATTTCAATTAAAAGCAGTCGGATTAAGTAATAGTAAAATGTACTTTAACAAAAGAGAAGAGAATCATATCAAAAGTAATGTGAGCTTTGAATTGTGAAAGGTAATTACTTTATATGAACATGTATTGCAATCTGAAACATGTATTTCTAGATGAAACACTGATTACATTTGGTGAAAAAGTGACTATGATTTTGTGTGTTGTACTTAGTCAATTGAACGTTTGTTTAGAGTTTTGAAACAACTGCCTTTTTGATGATCATTTATAGTTTTGTACTAAGAGTTGGGAAAATTTACCACATACTTGTGAAAATTGCACCAAAGCGATACAAAAAACGGTATTACTGTATAAAAACAGCATGCCAGTTACAACGCACTGAAAAAAATGTGCGTGAACCAGAATGAGGCTCTCTCTTCACTATATTGTTACTGCACTGAGGAATTACCATCTTCAGACAATGTTTTTATAATTTATCTGCAGATAATCGATGTCTGGAGCTCAAAAAGCAATAGTAAAAGTATGCAAATCAGGGAGCCAAATGAACGGCTCGTTCACATATGCGATTCTCTTACCTAAAAGAGACGTTTAAAAAGAGCTGTTTGTTCACGGAAGACCCATCACTCCTGGCTACAAACGGTGTGATAGACAAACGCCCGCACCACACAGACAGAAAGGGGCAATATTGCTGTAAATTAATAGGCAGATATTGTGTTAGGTTTGCTTTTTAAGCCGATAGTGGCAAACCAGGGGTGGGACAATGTCAATGTTGCATTGGTTAGATAGTAGCTGGGAGCTTGCTGTGTCTGATACTTGTCAGATTTGTTTACGACAGTTTGTGGTGGAACACGTGAAAATTGCATGTAGTTTCATATGATTGTTTGGCGGCTACTCATAGGTGGTCTGCAAGCTACTGGTAGCTCTCAATCGACCTGTTGGAGACCCTTGATTAATTATGTAAAACCCCAAATGAATCCAGATCACTCCAGTTGAACAGCCATAACCATATGAACATAAAAATACAATAACACAAAACGTGATCCCCTTTGATTGTAACATCTTACAAACACAGGTCAAAGGGCAACACCTTGACCTGTCACTAGGGCTGGGAATTGCCAGGGACCTCACGATATTATATTATCACGATACTTAGGTGCCAATACAATTTGTATTGCAATTCTCACGACATAACATATTGCTCACCATATGTCTGCTGCAGAGAGACAAGAGAGAGCATGAGAAAACAAGTTTTGATCAGTCATGGAAATAAAAGTGCTGAAAACATGTTGGCTCACTATTTTTTTAAAGCCGGAGAACAAGCTATAGGATGAAAAATACCGGCGTTTTGGGGCAGGTACAGCCGACTAGCACTAGCTAACAATACCTACAGCTACCTACCACTGCCTATAGTAGCAAAATTGATACTTGGGAGTCAAATATAGATATAATATCTTCCAAAAATAGAATTGTGATATGTAACAGTATTTTTCCCCCATCACTACCTGTCACCTGTAGCCCTTTTTTCTGCAGTCAATTACCAAATGCGCCCTCTTTGGCCTCATGGGTGGAATGTTATTAATATTTTTCATAATTTCATAATTAATAATGTTTTTTTTACAAATCAAATCCGGTGTTTCTATGTCAAATAGTTTTGTTATATTTCAGTCTCCTGTGATGTACAGTATATAAAGTGTAATTTTGGGATGCAAAATCAAAATTGAATACATTTCTACTCTATATCTGACATGGTACTGGTGTCTTCTTTTTTTAAGCCCCTAGCTACAGTATGTATGTGAAGTGTATACTTTTGTTTCAAAGAATCACTCTGTGTGACCCTGATTTAGCCCACTGCAGTAATGTGAATCTAGCATTCGTCTACCGATCGTTCAGCGAGCTATGTTTTAGGGATATCTGACTGCCTACATTTTTCATGGGATTCTCCATGTAAAATCGGTGCACACTCGGTTCGCAAAATTACGTTCAGAGGTGCTAAGTGCAAACGCTATTGGTCTGAGTCCTTACTCTTTGATCATCACGGTGGTGTCCCGGAGGCCATCGTAGTTGTTGTCAAAGATGGGACCGGTGACCACATTGATGCCGTTATTCTCCTCTGCGTAGCGCTTGAGAAGAGTCCCCTGGAGGTAGCTCCATACTTCTGCAGAGTTGAAGGACAACGACAAATGTTAGTTGAAGAACCAAAACAAATGTTAGCTAACATTGTCTGTAAATCCCCTGTTGCATGAATGCATTTAGGAGGTTGTAAGAAATCATGAACTGAAATTAATGCTTATAGCCAGCCTTGAAAAATACTCTCTATACTGCATCTGTGTATAGCATTTTGTGAATACATGTTATTAATGTGCTATTACACCTTGTGAATTATAGCAGGGCACCTTGTATGCATCTCAAAAGCCAAAGGCTGGTCTGATCTTGATGCACATTCCTTCAAGAAGAAGTACAAGTCATGCCCTGCACTAAAACTCCCCAGACAAGGGAACTCCCCTTCACATCCTTCTCTATAATCATTCACCACCAGGCTTCACTGAGGCTCTCTCTTTGTGTGTATGTGTGTGCGTGTGTGCGTGCGTGTGTGCGTGCGTGTGTGTGCGGGTACTGGACGTCTCTCTCCAGTGAGAGGACAATGGGTGTCAGCCTGTCCCTTCTCTCCCAGACCTGAGGTCATCAGACTAGCCTCCCTCCTCACTCACCCTCCTACTTCTCCCTCCACACATTAGCATGGCCAGTCCAAGCAAAGATGCAGCACAAGAGTCACAGAGGGCCACATGTACTATATACTATGTGATTGGTAACTGTAATAGCTTTGCAGGGAAGCATCAACCAGAGAAAAACAGAAAGTGAGCAACAAGGATCTCCTTAGAGAACCTATAACTACAAACTGCTTAACAAAACGCAGTGCCAGATTTATAAAGCATTTGAACCAGCATTTTCAAAGGGGTTGGATATACAAATAAAAAAGATAAATAAATTATTATAAGTATACATTCAAGCAATAATACATGAGAGGCCATGTGTTATGACATTTTTATCATGGCTGTGAAGTGGTCATAGCCACGAGAAACCACCTGTTGTATAAAAATAAATGAATACTCACTTTTGAATGCAGGGTACATGGGAACGGTGTTTGTGATCAGTGATGCATCATATTTTGATTCAGGAGACATGGCCAGCTCTAGCATAAAAAATACAAACATATACTTTAATTTACCTCCCATTTAGGCCTGGAACAAAAGCCTGCACACCCTGTAGCTCCCCAAGACCAGGGTCATCTTCATTAGGTACGAAAATAAGTGAAACGAGAGATACTGTCTGAACTTGTCCAATAAGATACGCTTGTTTTCGTTTTGCATTGCAAAATGTTTTGCTTCAGTGTGCCTTAATGAACACGACCCAGGGTGGGCTAGTGAGCGACCCACCTGGTGGATAGAGGAAGCCATAGGAGATGTCGGTGTCCTGGCTGTAGGTGGTGCAGGCCAGGCTGTGTTCAGGAGGGACCCGCATGTCTGCTCTCACACACTTACTCACTGGCTCAGGCTCAGGGATGGGTGTGACTTCTTCCTGGAAGGGAACACGTTGTCATTAGTAACACATTGTGAAATCCCATCGTAAAATGAGAGAGAAGTGGTATACAAACACCCAATACAGTGTTGCTGTATGTGATTGGGGACATGTCATTATTTGATATTTGTGTGCTGGATCGTGTCTGGATCTGTATAGGGTTCTGTTAGGTTAGTGTTACGCAAGTCCCTATCCAGGCTCTCTCCCCCCAATAAAGCAAAACCACGCACATTCTAATACAAAATGCAATTAACCAGTTGAGTCAAATACCAAAATAACATTTACGATCTCCCAACAGGACTACTAATTGTTTTCACACATACTAATTGTTTTCACACTTGCTACTCCCTGCAACCATTCAAGTAAACAGAGACATTTCAAAAGAGCTTTGAAAAGATATGACCTAATGCAATGTTTCCCAAATGGTGGCTCCGGACAGACTGGTAGGTCATAGCCAGTCCCTGACCAAACGTTATTAATGATGAAATTATGAAAAAATTTGGGCTGTGGCTATGCTATTTTTTTGTGTGTCTATTCTGTGGGTAACAAGCCTTATGTGGGTCACAATTCAAAAACCATTCTGCAACCACTGATCAACGAATCAACATGCCCCAGGTCTGAGGATAAGCTCTCAAATCATATGGATCGAGTCATTAAATGACTTGAGGTCAGTTTCATTTCTTGTGTTCCATGTGATGAATAGCCTACTTGTTTGGGCACTGTGAATGACGTCCATAGGGGCATGGAGAGTTCCTGGCTGTATCCACTGATGAAGTCACTGTGGAGGAGGAGGCTATACGTCGTTTGGAAAAGAACCGCTGGTCGACCGAAGGGGAGGTGTGTGGCGTCTGTGAAAACACCAATTCATCAAGCAAGGAGGGCAGTAGTTAACCTGGGCTCGAAATCAGTCACTTTGTATTTTAATTCTACAGTATAGTACTATTTTTATTTTATATTGTCTGAATATTGCATGTTGCATGCATATTGCAATTTTCTGGTTCTTCTCATCTTTTTAATTACAGAATGTAAAAAATATGTTTTCACATGTAGACACTGATATGATGCTGGTCAAGTGCTGGTTAACAAACTGGATAGTTTTTTGTTTTTGTTTTAGCTTTCGACTTACCTGAGTGTTATTGTTTCATCCAAAGTTCTAAGTTCGTTAGCTGGTTCAATACTAACGTCCAGAATCCCCTGGCTAGTGTTTTTGGAGCATGTAGCAATGCTAGTGGAAACGGATTGTGTCAGTTAGCACACTAGCATTAGTATTAGCATTAGCATTTGCATTAGTTAGTGCATTCAAAAGCATGGGGGAAATGTGTTGGAGCTGGCTGGAGACACTCAGGAGTAGAAAATGAACGTGTGTACAAAGTGTAAACGCTCTGCACTACGGGTTCTCCCTTCCAATCACGTTCACATTGTCATGGTGCGTCTGTAACCGAGTTGAGTTGATAAAGATTCAGCTTGAAATACCACCACCTGTGCCATTTAATTGCTTTTCGGTGGCTAAGCTGGCTAAGGTGTTTTAAGAGGACAGTCACGTGTATTTGCGAGACAGAGGATGCAAGATCAATCCCTCTCAGCAGTGGGCTTGTGAGCGAGGAAGCAAAGCTGACAAGCAAAGCTGTTAAGCAAGTAGCATGCCGCCGGTTACAGTGGTGCCGTGCCCCCGGATCTGCAGTTGCACTCAGCTCAATGGCTGGGGTTGCTATGGACTGAGAGGGGCGAGTGTAACCGAGTTTAGTTGATAAAGCTCACAACTCAGCTTGAAATACCCCCACCAGCGTCATGGACGTGATACGAGAGGGTGGTCACATGTGTATGGGAAACAGAAGACACAAGATCAATCCCAGTAGCGGACGTGTGAGCGAGGAAGCAAAGCTGTTAAGTCACACAGTGCCACCGGTTACACATCAGGCAGTTGCTAAGCTCTTAGTCACTCAGTAAGCGGGAAAGTCAGGGTATGAGTTTAAGAATAGTTAAAGGGATAGTTCACCCAAATTACAAAATTACATAGTTTCCTTACCCAGTGAGCAGTTTATGGACAAGGTAAGACAGCAATCCATGCTTTGGTTTTGTTTCCCTGGCCATTTGTGTCCAAAAACCAATGCATGTCAATATCCCCAATATTAGCATTTTTCGCGTTTCATGTCAGACTAGGCCAGTTATAATACTTTTGAATGCACTGCTAACTGATACAATCTTTCACATAAACTGTTAGCCAGAAGATTCTGGAAGTTGATAAATTACCAGCTAACAAACTTAAAAATGGTTTGGATGTCTCCACAACACCCTAGGTAAGTGGAAAATAAGCTAAAACGTCAAAAAAGTTAACTATCACGTTAAGTAAACTATAACGGAACACACTCTAAAAGATAGACACTTACCATCTGCTGCTGGGCTGAATCTCTGATTGTTCTCCTCTACTTTGTTCTGAAACAGAGGAACAGAGACCTTAAATGCCCAGTGCAGTCAAAAATGTGATTTTCCTTTGTTTTATATATATTTTTTTTTCCACACTATGAGGTTGGAATAATACTGTGAAATTGTGACAATTATGATAATGCCCTTTTAGTGTAAGAGCTGTTTGAAAATACTTCCTGAAATTTCAGCCTGTTTTAGTGGGATGGAGTTTTGGCATGCCCGGTGGCATCACCAGGCGATAAATTAGTTATTAGACCAATAAGAAAGAGAGTTCCAAACCTCTCTGCCAATAACAGCTCGTTTTCAGTTTTTCCTTACTCAGACCAGTCCCAGACAGTCCTAGCTAAATTCTTGCTTGAGAAATTGCTCTTTGGAATGGATCCCAACCCTGGTCCTCTGTAGCTCAATTGGTACAGCATGGCGCTTGTAACGCCAGGGTAGTGGGTTCGATCCCAGGGACCAACCATACGTAAAAATGTATGCACACATGACTGTAAGTCGCTTTGGATAAAAGCGTCTGCTAAATGGCATATTATATTATTATATTATAAAACACTTTGAGTTGGTTTCCACTCATGACCTCACCACTGACCTCAGGTTTCCACTCATGACCTCACCACTGACCTCATTGTCACAGCTACATCGCAGGTCGTAGGTTATGGCAGAGGTGGTGTCAGAGGTGGTGGGTGCGGTCACTTCTTTTGGCATGATGGGTGTGAAAGGAGGGGCTTTCAGCATGTCATTCAGACTGCCATGGGTTCCATTGTTAGGGGCAGGGGTCAAGCCCAGGAGGTCTGAGAAAGGGCATATGAGATGGAAATTTCCACAGAAACGTTATATTTCCTAGTTATTAAATATCTCTTGTAAATATTGGTTTCAGAGTAATCAGTGGTGCCAACAAATAAGCTCGTAATAGCACTTAATAAGTACAGAAAGAAATCGTACCACACATGACATTGTACAACTCGATATTTTCAAATTCTGCCACTTTTGTCTGGAACATAAAGCTTGGTCCATAGCCCAAAAAGATTGTCTATACAGGGAACAAACATTGGAAACAATGTAAGCACAAGCAGCTAAGAATACAATATGTGAAAAATGTTGCACTGACAGAATGTTAATTTAAGGGGTTTACCTGCATACTGGTGATCTTATTGTCAAATCCGTGGTCACCAAAGAAACCACATCTCCCAGGATGCCTCCTGTTTTCAGGCACTTTCCTGCATCACATAGAAAGAATATACAAAATAAAAAGCATTACACAAATACCAATTCGTCCCCAAATTCCATATAACGCTTTTTAACTTAATCTAGTTGAGTTGATAGTACTAGTAGTGTAGAAAAATACAGTACTTGGCAATGTGCCACTTTCTCTCCATGAGTAAGTGGACAGCCTCAATTCTGCGGTTGTTGGCGTAGTGAAGCCGTTTCGGGAGATGTTGTTTCAAGTAAGGCTTAAAGTGCTGGTTTGGCATTTTACACTGAAAAACAAGGTCATTACATGGACTCTGTGACCACACGTAGATGACTTACTGTAAGTTCTACACAGCCAGCAAAATATCTAACAAAAACATAATAATTGTTTAGTTTTGTTCATTTTTCATGTGCACTTACTGTAAGATTTGCCACAACTACTTTTGGGTCATCTGAAAAAAGTAAACATAAAAAGTCAAACAGATACATAGGAAAAAATTAACTAGAACGAAATAAATATGTGTGAACACATTCTAGTTCATGAATCTAGCCTGCTATGTCCATTCTCTTACAGTACTGTGTAACTCACAGGTGGTTGATTTGGGATCCCGGGCCCGGATTCTCCCAAGAGATCCAGGGATCAGATTGATCTCATCCACGTTCACAGGATAGGTACTGAGGAACTCAGTCCTATCACAGTGGGCCTCCTCCATTCCTAGGGGGAGAAAGAGATAAGTTACGCATAAGCCAAGGTTAGTAAATATTTCCCATGGAACAAAAGTTGACATGGGAGATCAAAATAACATCATTTTATGCTTGTAAAATGGTTTTCTGGTTGCAGAGACATCAGATTACAACAAGGTAAATATGGATATTTTCACAATGTTATCAAGACATCAGGGAAAGACATCAGGTTTTGGTGTTAAGTCAGTTAACCAGAGTAGACATAGGCTAGTGCAGATACAATTCAAAATGGTGGTCCTTGTGGTCCGTTCTTCCATACCATGGTCTCCAACAACGATGATGTTGACACAGCGGTGTAGGTTCATCTGCTTCAGGCCGTTCATCAGCTGACCAATGACATTATCAATCTCCCTCAGGGGGTTGTCCAACTACAGCACACAAAACACACAATGGTTACTACAGTAAGTCATGCCTCAAGAACAATCTCTGGACTTTGTCAATTGTGGTTCATGATAACATTTTACCTGTATTTACAGTATCAATGTTTAAATATCACTAAAGTTAGAGAGCGCAACATGATTTAGCTCTTTAGCCCATTAAGATGAGGCTCTTACGTGACACATCCTCCCCAACACCCACCCCGCCCCATAGCAACCATGAACCATCTCTGGCCTAATTTCGTCCACCAGCCGGCTCTCGCTCGCTCTCTCTGTCGAACCAATTCGAGCCTGGGGATGAGGTTATCTCTGGCCCAATCAGAGGCGCTCACCTCGTTGCTGAAGGGCCCCAGTCTGTGTCCGAACGTGTCGGGCTGCTCTGAGTGGACAGCATATACATAGGGCCTAAAGACAGCACACAGACACACATCTCAACCACTGACCTCAGTACAGTACAGTAGCTTGCTTCTCTATTCAGTATCTATTAATGCTCTTATATATATTAATGCCCCCCCCCAAATTAGTCCATCTCTGAGTGTTTTGGGGAAATTTGGTTGGGAAAATTGGTGGAAGTGAGTTTGGCACAAGTTGATGTTAATATTAAATGAGCATTGGGGATGAATATCTAACCTCTCATCGTCAGGAAGACTTAGCCAACGTAAGATGGTCAGGATTCTCCTCTCCAGTGGAATCACCCTGCAACAACACAGACATGTCAGTCAAGTATACTTGCCGGTATCTCATGGTTTAGAATAACTACATGTTATGGGGTAAAACATTTTCGCAAAAACCCAAAAGGGTGTCAAAACGTAGAAATATCCACCAAAGTGTTCGTTTGGCAGTCTAACACGTGGCTCTCATGTGTATATACTAATTAGCAAAACTAGCTAGCAAAACAAGCTGGGCTCTACGCTACCATGCTTTGAAAGCTCAATGGACAATGTGTCTGCTTGTATGAGGGGTATTGTTTGTAAAGATGTGGTGTAGGAAGGACCACCTCCCTCGTGCTTATTAGGTCATAGATATGCAAATGATTTGCATTATTTCACAAGTAAAATAACAACGTCCATACTTCCAGTCATTTTTTAAACTGGTACCGGGTTACCTTCAGATGAGTCCTGTGACACCATCATGTTCGTGAGAGTCTCCCCTTTCAATATTAGATTTTTGGGATGTCTCCTGGTCTGACAAACAGTGCTGTAGTGCTGGCACTTTCCACCGCAGATGCGGAAGGCAGACATAGGCGGATGTGGTGGATTGAGACGCAGCCCATACAAAGATATAAGCTACAGTTATAAACTGATATCTCTAGCTTAAACAGACAGATTTTGATGGGGATTTTATTTGTATTTTTATTAATTGACGCACTCAATCGACGGGTTTCATTTTGCTCTAACAGGCCACTGTAGTTGAAGGTCGAAATAGTCATTGACAAAGTGACCAAGTTAACTCACCATGGCCAGAAGAAGGTGCCTGCCTTCACCCCTTGCTTCTCCGCAGTGATCCAGATCTACAGACATACAGGGAAACAGGCAATGTTCCAAGCTCAGATATAAAACATGAGGCATACAGTATGCAAAAAATCCATTCACTTATTATCTTATCCATTCCTAACCACTTGATACTGCTCCAAGTTGTTATCTTACACTACAAATGTAATTGTGATTCTGCACAAATCTTGGTGTATTTCCCTAAGTTTAAAAACGGTGTAACTGTGAAGAATTTGACAGTATCTATACACTCACAGGTTGGCCACCCCACCAGCGGTGGTTCAGTTTCTCCCTCCCCCTCAGGTTGAAATTGGCGTCAAACACGGGGTCATGCATGGAGTTGCCCACTATTCCATGAGACTCTGGATAAAGCCCCTTAAAAACATCACAACTCACAGAGTTACCAGAGAAACATAATTGAAACATCAATGATCTGTTTAAAAGTTGTTACAATGTTATTGTAAAGTTGTTACAATGTATATAGAAATGTATTGGAAACCATCTAATTGAAAACATATTTTATTTCAAGTTTCAATAAAACAGTGGTATATTCATATGGCATCAGAATAAGTAAACATACCGTGGCAAGAGTATACAAATTGGGGAAAGTTTTGGAGGGGTACACCGGTCGCATGTAGGGTGCATGAGTGCCACATGTTCCTATATGGAAATAAATGAGCCAATGATCAGTAGCCTAGAAACTTTCATCACACTGCATGAAATCTAAACACATCCATTCTGATCTTAAACATAATAGTAGAGTAGAGTAGAGTAGACCCCTATGCCTTCTAGAGAGTTTTTCCTAGCCACTGTGCTTCTGCCTCTGCATTGCTTGCACTTTGGGGTTTTAGGCTGGGTATCTGTAAGGCACTTTGTGACAACTGCTAATGTAAAAAACGACTTTATAAAATAAATGTGATTGCCATGCAAATTGCCTGGGTACTTCACCTTTTCTGCCTTCAACACCATTAGCTACAGTATGGCCTATCTAGTGTCAGGATGTGAGTGGGAGTGAATTACGTAGTTTCTCCATGTTGGGGATCACCGCTTTGCCCTTTTTCATGTAGGAGGCCCGGAACCCATCCACCGACAGCATGATCAGAGGAGGGCGGATAAAACTGTGAATAACGATCAAATACTGTAAAGCTGTCATGGAAAATTAACTGTTGACGTGATGTCACTTCTTTATTTTACACAAATTCTATGGGAACCATATGGCCTAGTAGTGTTAGGTCAAAAGGTAGCCACAGGGCTACTGGTTCCAGTCCAAGTTGGAGGTGTCTGCTCAACTGCTGCCCCTTTCCCCAGACCATAAAGCCATTGTCACTGTTTCTAAGGATAAAATCATAAATAATAAGAAAACATTTATTGGGTTTTTGATTCAAACTTACCCTGCAGGGCATTCAGGGCCTGTGATCTCCTCACACTCATCGTCCACCCATTTAGTGTCTTCTGCAATAGGAGAATTTGAAAATTAAAAGTTTAGCACATGATCTAGTAAAATTGTCTGTTGCCGGTGCATCGGAATTTGATTCAAAAGAAGAATTCTCCTCAAATTTCCTTTCGATACCATGTAGAATGCAAAAGTAACATTGTATATGCGACTCACAGCTTGCACTTTTTAGCGGTTCATTGTAGAGCAAACAACATATGTGAAGCTAATGCACTTCTGTCCAAAGGAAAATGCAAGACAAGAACCCAAAGCCCACATCCTACGTCACCTTCTAACCAACTGCCTTCCCATTTGGGTCCCAATACGGAATGAACTGACCTAAATTCACTTTCTTCAACAGTGAATACATCTTCATACATCCCTAGTTTGAGTGTGTACCGTTGCAGAGGGCTTTGTAGTTGGTGCAGCAGTCTCCTTTCTCCAGACAGTCTTCTGAGCAGTGGCATGCATGCTCATCATTCCTGGTCTCCCCACAGCGATCTTCACTGCACTCAAAGCCACCCGCTGCACCAGGGAAGGGACATAACAGCCTGTATTCAGCACCAACAACTAGCTACAACAGGACCATAGTCATGACTCATGCACACAAATCAATCAGAAAGCAAATTCAATATCAGCCATTGTGTAATTTGGTGTACATTATTTTCAACAGTAGTGGATGGTTATAATCTGTGCATATTGGGGATTGTAAAATGGGCAGTTCGAGCCCTGATTGCTGATTGGCTGAAAGCCATGGTATATCAGACCGTATACCAAGAGTATGACAAAACATTTATTTTTACTGCTGTAATTATGTTGGTAACCAGTTTATAATAGCAATAAGGCACCTCGGGTGTTTGTGGTATACAGCAATTATACAGCGGCTAAGGGCTGTATCCAGGCACTCCGTGTTGCGTCGTGCATAAGAACAGCCCTTAGTCGTGGTATATTGGCCATATACTACACCCCCTCGGGCCTTATTGCTTAATTATACCATAGCACCACAGTAAGAGATACAGTAAGAGAAAATAGTTAAAAGACAAGCTGGTACACAAACCTGTTTTTAAACAGTGCTCATCGAAATCTGAGCAGCAGCTGTAGTAGGTTTTGCACAAGTTGTCACATCTGCAACCTGGCGGTAAAGCTTCCTCCAATTCAAAACATCTGCCCGTACATGATCCTGCTGAGCTAACCCACAGGGAGTCTGAAATAGCTGGGACAAGAGAACACCATTAGCACAATGCTAAAGAGACATGCCAACTCCATGTGACTCTGACACAACTTCCATGGATGTGTCCTAATACAGATCCCATATTCACTAGAAAACACAGTTTGTGTGTTGCACATAATAAGCTCTGGCGTTATGACAAGACGAAGGCTAAGGCGACCAGGCTGCAGAAAATGTAACGTCAATCTTAAATATTGGGTTACTACTGTAAGTATATTAGCCTACTGTACCAGAAAAATATGGAAGAAAATGAACAGTGGTGATGCCATAGGACAATTTCCATCCTCGAAGGGACAGTTATATTATCCTCTATTTTATTCTACTGTAATAAAACCATTATTTTCCAATTGAGTGTCAGGGCAGGAAAGGCCAGATGTCAACACATCGATTCATGTCTCACTTTTGGTTTGTGGCGGAGATCCTGCATCTTCTCCAGGTCGACTTGCTTGAAAGACATATGCCACACTAACACTGGATCCCGTAAGGAGTGCGACGAGAACAACTACCTGAGAATAAGAGATAGACATCATCCTAAAGCTGTTCACGCAACATCAGCATCAAGGAGTCAAGACTAGAACATCAGGTAATCCACCTGATGAATTCAAACAAATCCCAAAATAATGTTCTACTAGTGCGAAAATACCAGTTATAGGTAGGTACCGTGACAACTTAGATATTTGTATACTGGTTGATGTCAACTACATTCAAATACTCAAGCTGAGCATGATTTAGCCTACACTGTACATTTACAGCAAAATCAAGAGCACCTCAAATAGGCTATTTTAAAGTATTTGACCTATAGCCTATATTTGCCTCTGGTCTGACCATAGTACCTTCATATTGACAAATATTCTGTTACTAGTGTATGTATGTGTTGAGCTTGAAATATGATTAAACAATCCTTGAAGAGAGGAACGTAATATTTTTTTTTGCTTGATGTACTCCTTAAAATTCATCACAACAAGTGGTTGGTTGCCTTTTGTTATTCCACAAACAGCCCACGGATTGACGCAGTTTGAAGAGAGGTTTGTTTTTCTAATGGATGACAGAAAAGCTGAATTTATGTATAGTAACTTTATTATCATGGCAAAATATTTCATACACAAATATCGCTTTTTAAAAACTATCCCCATGTTCGATGTATTTTGAACGAGGTAGTGTAATATAAACAATCCTTGAAATTAGTTCAATCCAAACAAGCCCTTTGTCTTTAATAATCTTTGTAAGTTGATCCCTGAATCATGTGTATTTGATTAGATTTTTTTATTTGTTTTTGTACAAGTTTGCTCGGCTATTGAAACCAATCTTTTCATATGTGAAATTTTCTGGGGGGAATAAATAAACATCTCAATTAGATGCTGATAATTAAGTCAATTAAGAGAAGACTTAAATGAATGTGATTAATTATAGGCTAATCAATCTGAACAGACGATTCCTGTCACTCATTTGCATCAATATTGTTTCAAGTTCATCTGAACTGTTGCAGTTAAACTGATACATCTGACACATAGGCCTGCCTATTCAGTTTCAGTTGAAACATTCAAAAAATAGCTGGCATCAATTAAGATGTATGAAAAATAATTAGTCACAGAACATAATGGAGCCTTACATGACAAAATATTAATCATTAGCCAATTAACATGTTTACTTTCCCGGGTAAACAAGTGCGTGTGCCACTATTTACAGACTATAGCCTACCGACAATTAGGCTATTCATCAATTGTTTATTTTCGTTTAAGACAATATGTTAATGCCTAGGAAGAATAATTACATACGTTTTGTTATAGCTCGCTTGCAAAATCTGGACGCCTGTCTATACGATTCAAAGAACAATTTCTTCCCTACACGAATCAATCTGTTGCAAGGAAGCATTTTGCATTTTGTCAGGTTGTCCAAAAGAAGTCCAAGAATTTCAAGACTACATTTCAGAATACAACAATTATGCAACAATTTTACCGTACCAATTTTCCCAGTAACATGTTCCAAATTGCGTATCCTCCTCTTTAGTATTCCCCAAAAGAGTCAAAAAATGGTGGACAAAGTCCACCTCTGACCGTTCTGAATCGATGACTAGGGCGTATGTGTTCAGCGCTGTTGAGTTGTCTTGCTCAATTTTCTTTTTGCTGCAAACCAATGCGGATTAAGTAATGGTGACAGCTGCACTGTGGTACAATGGTGCTGCTGGCAGATGTTCTGTAAACCATAGTCAGCACTAAACTGTGGGTTTACTCGACCCGCGCAATGACTGAGGGAGAGGGAGAGGGAGAGAGAGGCGCTCAGAGAGAGGGGGTGGGTTTTTATAAAAACTTTCTCTACTACAGCTTATGTTGAAATGACAGCTGTAAAATCATGTAGCTGCCAAATTTGAGAAAACACCACACCAAGAACTTGTTTGGAAAAGGCCATGGGAGCATATGCGAAATTGCCGCGGGGGATGGGCCCCCCCATATTCTGAAAAGGTCGACTGTCCCCCCCAATAATTTATTTAAAATGTATATATGTATATATTAAAATGTACATATTTATATATTATTTGGGGGGTTTGTGGGCCCCCTGGGGGTCGGGGCAACCCAGATAGTATATGAACACGTCATAAGCAATGTCAAAATGTATAGAATTGCAGGAAATTAGCTTTAATGGTCAACTTTGGGCACGAAAAAAAGAAATGGGGTGTGCCTTTTGTGGTTCATCGATGTGTGATTCTGGTCATGTGCGCCGCGACCAACATAGCTAGTTTGTTAGCTAAGCTAGCCACTTGTAGCTAGCCAGTAACTCCTCCAGTATGTGTTCATGTCATTTCACTGGATTTGTTTTTGGACGGAAGCTGTAGAGATCGGTAAGAAATGGTACTTCTGTAGCCAAATATCTTATTCATTCTTTTTTGGGGGGTTTTAAGCATGAAATGACCTGGTTTGATGGTGCATTGATCAGTTATACAGTTTAAAGCGGTTATAAACTCGCCAGTGTTTGCAGATTTCTATGAAATATGACCTATAATTAATTACAATATGAGTGAAATCGTTTTCTTTCCAAAAAATGTTAATTAAGTATGTTAAACAGCAGCTTTTCTGTGTTGGAATGGTGTGGGCGCACCCCAACAACAGAATGGTGTGAGCGTATACCAGTCATACAAAATATTCCTGCGAGTAGAACGCTGATTGGCCAGCTCACCCTCCTCTATGAGGAAATAGCAAGCATTTTTTAAACAGTCTGTTTGAGATACAAGTTTGAGGTGGGGTTTTTGAAGTGTTTTTTTCTCCTATTTATGCTTTGGCAACAAATATGAGTATAGGATTTTCTCACTGCCCCATGGCAAAATGTGTATAATTGCAGAAAAGTAGCTTTAAAACTGCCAAATTGTCTCTCAGACGCATGACAAAATGTGTAGAATAGCATTATAAAACTGCAAATGTTTCTCTCTGCCCAATGGCAAAATGTGTTGAAATGCAGGAAGTAAGCGGTTTTCCTGATGGGGGGCCTTTCACTTATCCTTCCACTTATACTGTGCTTTCAAAATACCCCTCAATATACCCCTCAAAATAAGCCTCAAGAAAGGCATAATAAGTCATGTCAAACTGTGTAGAATTGCAGGAAATGCGTTTTAAAATGTACCAAAAACATTGCATGGGAGGGTGAGCGCACAGGGTGATTCCATGTTTATCCCGAGGATGAGGACACATTGAGATAACAGATAGGGCTGTACTGTTTGTCAGATATGGCATGTGCCCCCTTGTCGACCTCTACTTGTGGTGCTAGGGATTTGACTTGAAATTGACACCTTATTGAAATATATTTTGGAAATGCATGGTAAAGCACTCCTCTTGCCCTTTATAATTGCCTGTGTACTTATGCATTTCATTAATCAAGCCCAAAAAGCAAAGATAACAGTATTTTGATACTGAACAGGGTAACACATATTTGAGGTATGAGTCCTCGATTTCATTCACTACAACAAATACGCCCCATTCGGTATAGTTTACTAATCATTATGTTCTGTTTACTGAGTCAAAGGGGATGTCACAATGCAAAGGGAACATTTACTCAATGCTTCTCTCAAGGCTGTCCCAGAAGTATAGAGGGTTCAAACAGCCCACAGGGGCATCTTTCAGTGCATGCTGATATACAGTACAGTACATAATGTTATATTCCATTCATTTCACAGGGGCTCTAATCCACAGCATTATAAAGATGACAATGTTACCAATACAGTTTTTTTATTCTGGGAGTCAAACCCTTTACAGGAGGCTCTCTGTCGCTGCTTTACTGTTTGAAACTAATCAGGACAACCTTTGCTTGAGGGCATCCACTTCCTAAAATGTACTCCGATGTTATGAAATATTTATGAAACAATGGTCTTTTATTCAGCCGTTGGAGGCTTAGGGAGTCATGGGTAGCTGTTGAAAGACACTGCATTAAGACTAAAAGCTTGCCCTGTCTTATTAGGCTATTTGGCCTCTGGAGCGGATTACCTGGCATGGCCATGGAGCAAATTGATTGGGCCGTGAACCTCTGCTACCTGGAGCTATGCTTACCTCCCTGATCCTACAGCAAGTTGGATTGGATAGGGTTTCAACTTCCATGTCACCTGGGGACCAGATTAATTAAACATTTTCTTTCTCTCTCTCTCACACTCGCTCTCTCTCTCTGAAAAAGGGCTTCATTCAACTTCTGACACGGACTAAAATGACAGACTGTCTTGGATTGGACACAGTCTTGTTCCCCCTCAGGCTCTGGTTGGCTAACTTTACTATAAGGACACTTATTGGATATGGTTTCTAACAATGTTATCCTGCGAATTTAGACCAGAGAATCCTGCATGTAAGAGCCTTGGAGTTTTTTTTCGAACTCCAGATACACACCACAAGTTTAAATGATTAAAGAAAATACATTAGACAAAAAAGAATATCATGAATTTGTGAGTTTGTCACTACTCCACATGCAGTAACCATTGCTCGGGTCCCAACCTGCCTCAGTCTTTGTACAGTCAAAAGTGTCAACCACAATGACAGACCTTAAAGGGAAACATTGTTGCCACTCTAGATTAACTGAACAAATTAAGAATAGCCCAGGAATCAAATGGACAGTAATATGGTTATAGGAAGTGAGGTCAAGAGTATACTCAAATAAGCTTGTGCTGACATTGGTTGAGAGCAATGTGAAAGAGCACACCACTGCACTTTGGACAAAGTTTGTAAATATTTGCCCCACCACACACACACACACACACACACACACACACACACACACACACACACACACACACACACACACACACACACACACACACACACACACACACACACACACACATTTTACATTTTCGTCATTTAGCAGACGCTCTTATCCAGAGCGACTTACAAATTGGTGCATTCACCTTATGATAGCCAGTGGGACAACCACTTTACAATAGTTATATTATTTTATTTTTTATTTTTTGGGGGGTAGGGTAAGGGGGGGTAGAAGGATTACTTTATCCTATCCCAGGTATTCCTTAAAGAGGTGGGGTTTCAAGTGTCTCCGGAAGGTGGTGAGTGACTCTGCTGTCCTGGCATCGTGAGGGAGCTTGTTCCACCATTGGGGTGCCAGAGCAGCGAACAGTTTTGACTGGGCTGAGTGGGAACTGTGCTTCCGCAGAGGTAGGGGAGCCAGCAGGCCAGAGGTGGATGAACGCAATGCCCTCGTTTGGGTGTAGGGACTGATCAGAGCCTGAAGGTACGGAGGTGCCGTTCCCCTCACAGCTCCGTAGGCAAGCACCATGGTCTTGTAGCAGATGCGAGCTTCAACTGGAAGCCAGTGGAGTGTGCGGAGGAGCGGGGTGACGTGAGAGAACTTGGGAAGGTTGAACACCAGACGGGCTGCGGCGTTCTGGATGAGTTGTAGGGGTTTAATGGCACAGGCAGGGAGCCCAGCCAACAGTGAGTTGCAGTAATCCAGACGGGAGATGACAAGTGCCTGGATTAGGACCTGTGCCGCTTCCTGTGTAAGGCAGGGTCGTACTCTGCGAAAGTTGTAGAGCATGAACCTACAGGATCGGGTCACCGCCTTGATGTTAGCGGAGAACGACAGGGTGTTGTCCAGGGTCACGCCAAGGCTCTTTGCACTCTGGGAGGAGGACACAACGGAGTTGTCAACTGTGATGATCATGGAACGGCCAGTCCTTCCCCGGGAGGAAGAGCAGCTCCGTCTTGCCGAGGTTCAGCTTGAGGTGGTGATCCATCATCCACACTGATATGTCTGCCAGACATGCAGAGATGCGATTCGCCACCTGGTTATCAGAAGGGGGAAAGGAGAAGATTAATTGTGTGTCGTCTGCGTAGCAATGATAGGAAAGGCCATGTGAGGATATGACAAAGCCAAGTGACTTGGTGTATAGCGAGAATAGGAGAGGGCCTAGAACTGAGCCTGGGGGACACCAGTGGTGAGAGCACGTGGTGCAGAGACAGATTCTCGCCACGCCACCAGGTAGGAGCGACCTGTCAGGTAGGACGCAATCCAAGAGTGAGCCGCGCCGGAGATGCCCAACTCGGAGAGGGTGGAGAGGAGGATCTGATGGTTCACAGTATCAAAGGCAGCAGATAGGTCTAGAAGGACGAGAGCAGAGGAGAGAGAGTTAGCTTTAGCAGTGCGGAGAGCCTCCGTGACACAGAGAAGAGCAGTCTCAGTTGAATGACCAGTCTTGAAACCTGACTGGTTTGGATCAAGAAGGTCATTCTGAGAGAGATAGCGAGAGAGTTGGCTAAAGACGGCACGCTCAAGAGTTTTGGAGAGACACACACACACACACACACACACACACACACACACACACACACACACACACACACACACACACACACTATTCACCTGTAACAACGTAAAGATTACTTGTCAGCCTATGAGGCATTTCTAGGATTTTCATTAGACAGTGTACCTCATTGATGCAATTGGGTTTCTTTCTGACAATGATAGTGGCTGTCAGCTAATCTCAACAAAGGTTAACGGGACAGTTCAGCTAGGTCTATATGCCTCAATTAAAGTGAATAGAAAATATATTATTTTATTTGGTGCTTATCCATCTATTCATTTGGGGCATGTAGCTGGATCTACGCAAACATTGCCGTGGGACATGGAATCATAATGACATTAGACTACTTTTGAGGTCTGAAAACGTTATGATTTCGAACTGAACTGTCCTTTTAAAGACAGCATTTTCTTGGAATTCATATTCCAAGTCATGTTTACAGAAGACTAATCATATTAAAGGTAATCTCGGCAACCCAGAACCAAATCTTGCTTGACCGCTGGCTTCCTGCCAGCTTATAGATTTGGGTCTGGGGGGAAAGGCTGAGATGTTTCGCCAAGTACAAGTGGCGGAACTTTGGCGGACAAGTCGGTAGCAGACAAGTAAACTTCCCCTCCCCTCTTAAAGCCTCAGCCAAGTCTATGGGCCAAATGAATCCCTCCTCTTTCCAAAATGCAAAAGACGGCAGCCAGGTGTAGGTGAACTCATGCAAAATCGTGATTGGTCCAAATAAACAGTGAAAACAAGCGCACCAGTAGAATTGTTCCTCATAATACTCATATCTCACAGAATATGGACAGATGTACCATTTTACAGTTTTATGTTATTCATGTTGTTTATTGCTGTGTGTTGTGGCGAATTGCGTTACATTTTGCCCACACAGCTCACTAATGTAGGACCACTGACCTAGTTCAAACAATGTAATGTAACTAAAAAACATATTTGAACTTATTGTACCGCATGCTGAGAGGCTGGTTGAGGGGTATTATTTATTTATAGTTTTTGAAGGCCAAGCCAGTATTCACAAGTTTGAGAATTGCGAGCGTTGACAGTTTTCTCCTTGAAAGGCTGACAGGTTTGAGGCTGTATGTCTCTATGCTCTGCAAATATTCCAAATCAGCAACTTTGGGGAAGGATGTTTGGCAAACCTTTGAAATCTGTATCCTTAATAATTATTGAGAAATAGGCTAACTAATTAAAGTTGGGAAATTTGTGACATTTTGGCCTTACCCAGGCCTTATTTTAGACACTACAACGATAAAGGCCAAAATGTCACAAATTTCCCAAATTGAATCAATTCCTTCTCAATAATCATGTTGGATACAGACTTATGCAAAACATCCTTCCCCCAAATTACCTTTCTATGGATTGGTAATGGATAAAAGCACAAGAACTACAGTACTTAGGTTTGTCCTCTAATGCACTGCCCTTCAAAACTACCACATCCATGATGCCATGGGATACATTTGTGCTTTTGTGCTTTGTGATGCTCAAGGTACATAATAGAAGAGGGGTCCCTTAACCACAGATCTAGAATCAGATAACCCTACTCCCAATTCTAACCTTAACTATTTGTGGGATAAAAAAATATGTTATACTGTATCAGTTTTTAGGAACTTCAATGTCATTGGAGGAAGGGGAGGACCATTCCTCCTCTATTTGAATTTAAGAAAAAATTTAATATATACAGTACCAGTCAAAAGTTTGGAGACACCTACTCATTCAAGGGTTTTTCTTTATTTATACTATTGTCTACATTGTAGGATAATAGTGAAGACATCAAAACTATAAAATAACACATATGGAATCATGTAGTAACCAAAAGGAGAGTGATGGAGCGCTGCATCAGATGACCTGGCCTCCACAATCCCCCGACGTCAACCCAACTGAGATGGTTTGGGATGAGTCGGACGGCAGAGTGAAGGAAAAGCAGCCAACAAGTGCTCAGCATATGTGGGAACTCCTTCAAGACTGTTGGAAAAGCATTCCAGGTGAAGCTGGTTGAGAGAATGCCAAGAGTGTGCAAAGCTGTCCTTAAAGCAAAGGGTGGCTATTTGAAGAATTTCAAATATAAAATATATTTTGATTTGTTTGTGTGTTATTTCATAGTTTTGATGTCTTCGCTATTATTCTACAATGTAAAAAATAGTAAAAATAAAGAAAAAACCTTGAATGAGTAGGTGTTCTAAAACTTTTGACTGGTAGTGTATATATATATGGGGAAAAACATAATGTTAGATTAATCTATACTGAATAAATATCATGTCTTGTCACTAAATACAGTATCTGGATAAAAACACTGTTTTGCAATACAGTATCTGGATAAAAAACTGTTTTGCAATGTTCTACAGTAGTCTCAACAGCACACCCTATTTTCTGTCCTCCTCTAGGTTCCTATTCAGTATTTAAAAACTTTATAATTTACACATTCCTGAATTCCCAATAAGTATGTTTAGCCAAATAGTTTGAAACCTCTCTGGTTTAACTGTTCATTTAAATAGCTGATGACGTGGTTACATCAATACGCGAATATTTAACGTTACCTAGCAAGCAAACACAATCTGATTACACTTACGCTCAGTGACTTTCAACGTGGCACCATCATAGGATGCCACCTTTCCAACAAATCTGTTCTTCACATTCTGCCCTGCTAGAGCTGCCCCTGTCAACTGTAAGTGCTATTATTGTGAAGTGGAAACGTCTAGGAGCAACAACGGCTCAGCCTTGAAGTGGTAGGCCACACATGCTCACAGAATGGGACCACCGAGAGCTGAAGTGCGTAGCATGTAAAAATCATCTGTCCTCGGTTGCAACACTCACTACCGAGTTCCAAACGGCCTCTGGAAGCAACGTTAGCACAATAACTGTTCGTCGGGAGCTTAATGAAATGGGTTTCCATGGCCGAGCAGCCACACACAAGTCTAAGATCACCATACGCAATGCCAAGCGTCGGCTGGAGTGGTGTAAAGCTTGCAGCCATTGGATTCTGGAGGAGAGGAAACGCGTTCTTTGGAGTGATGAATCACGCTTCACCATCTGGCAGTCCGACGGACAAATCTGTGTTTGGCAGATGCCAGGAGAACGCTACCTGCCCGAATGCATAATGTCAACTGTAAAGTTTGGTGGAGGAGGAATAATGGTCTGGGGCTGTTTTTCATTGTTCGGACTAGGCCCCTTAGTTCCAGTGAAGGGAAATCTTAACGCAACAGCATACAATGATTCTGTGCTTCCAACTTTGTGGTAACAGTTTGGGGAAGGCCCTTTCCTGTTTCAGCATTACAATGCCCCCGTGCACAAAGTGAGGTCCATACAGAAATGGTTTGTTGAGATTGGCGTGGAAGAACTTGACTGGCCTGCACAGAGCCCTGACCTCAACCCCATCGAACACCTTTGGGATGAATTGGAATGCCGACTGCGAGCCAGGCCTAATCGCCCAACATCAGTGCCCAGCCTCACTAATGCTCTTGTGGAAGCAAGTTCCAGCAGCAATGTTCCAACATCTAGTGGAAAGCCTTCCCAGAAGAGTGGAGGCTGTTATAGTAGCAAAGGGGAATGAGATGTTCAACGAGCAGGTGTCCACATACTTTTGGTCATGTAGTGTATGTCTTGAATGTTCCCTACTGTTCTACTGCTTTCGGCACCCGTATGTCTTCATCTGTTCATTTTTCTATAGTTATTAAAGTTATCGGTGGGACATTTTGCAAGTTTCTGGTCAAACTACCCACCATCGCTGTTTTGAAAGGTAACTTGGGGAGAATGAACAGATAACCGTTCAGAGCTCTTGTAGTAGCAATTGAAATCTTTCACATCCAATCAAATGATTGAATGAACTGACATGGGCAATTCAGAATATTTTTTTATTTGGGAGCAGATTTTGGGGAGAGACAATAATTGTTGCTAGATACTGGTGTTAGGTGCTGCTTGCTGATGTAAGACTTAAAGGGGCAATCAGTAGTTGAAACATTAACAAAGCACCATCCTGCCACTGTTTCAGTAAAAGGCTAAGGGATGGGGCTAGAGAAATGTAACCACTCTCAAATTTATAGACTTAGCTATGGATGCAAGGACTGACCATCCAATATATAAAAGTATAAATGTAACCATTGTTTGAGGCTATGCAGTGTTTTACATTTACTTTGTTTACAAACATTGGAGTAAAAAAGCATATATTTTGGGTTCTGATGGGGTGCGACAGTTGAACTAAGCTCATGAGGCATTTATAAGTTATATTCTTCATGAATCAATCAGAACATATTATCAATTTATAAGTACAAAAATGGATGTAGCAACTGCAGATTGCCGATTTAAACAAATTTGCACTTTGGTGCTGTAGCGTCAAATTAAAATGAGGTATTTTTCCAAATAATTTACCAAGTCTAAATCTGACATTGATATGAATTTACAGAAACACACAGTATGCTCTACCATCTGCAACGGGACACTTGAACTCATCAAACGTACTCTCTCTGCTGGTGAATAGTGGTACTGACATAATTTCTACTTCTGTGTAACCTCCATTCATTTGCACTTTGTTACAGCACTGTTACTGTATGACTACGAATATAAGCCTTGCTGGATCATGACTGCTTGTTAGTTAAGTTGTCCATTGTTAGAAACAAATGTAGATGTCCTCAATAATTCCCCACCAAGCTAGTGGAAAGATTCAAGCACATCTTGGATGGAGACAGTCTGTGAAAACAGAATAGTATTTTTTTTTTACAACCCAGTCGAGTCTAAAGGATCTATTGAACTTCAAAGAGTGGTATGAAACTGAAAAGTTGGTAGCAGAGAATTACAAACTATGATTGCATTATTAACACATTATTATGATCAACAAAATAGTTGTGGTTTGGTAGTCACTATAACTCAGTCTATGGCCAGTAGATGGCAATGTTATCTATAATACATTTACAGTACATTTGTACATTTTAGTAGACGATCTTATCCAGAGCAACTTACAGTAGTGAGTGCATACATTTTCATACTTTTCCCCTGTGGGAATCAAACCCACAACCCTGGCATTGCAAGTGCCATGCTCTACCAAGTGAGCCACACGGGACTAATACAAAAGCATCGTAACAGTGGTCACCAACTCTGGTACTGTTAATACTTTTGCTCAAGCCCTGCACTGAAACACCACATCCAGCTGACCAACCATTGTCTCCTGAAAAGTGTGTAATTCCTTCAACCTTCTGTCAACTGACCTTAAATGGCAATGATTAAAAAACTACTGTGAAATGACACTGTGTGCCTGCCATTGCTATCATGTAGGCCTATAGCAGGGGTGGACTCTGTTACACATGATACAAAGCAAGGACAAATCTAAACTACATTTGTGGTTCAAATGTTTTACAGTAAGTCATGTGGTAATACTATCATGTTGACTGTACTGTCATCTTGCAGTTCTCTAAACTTAGCTTATCTTCTATGTTTTTGTCTATGTAATAACACATATGGAATCATGTAGTAAGCAAAAAAGTGTTAAACAAATCCAAATATATTTTCTATTTGAGATTCTTCAAATAGCCACCCTTTGCCTTCATGACAGCTTTGCACACTCTTGGCATTCTCTCAACCAGCTTCACCTGGAATGCTTTTCCAACAGTCTTGAAGGAGTTCCCACATATGCTGAGCACTTGTTGGCTGCTTATCCTTCACTCTGTTGTCTGGACATCAGAACAGCGATTACTCACCTTGAATTGGACTAATAATTTTTCTTTAATGAGTCAGACGAGAGGGATTTGCTCCAGACACCCGATAGGGCCCTCATCCCCGTCATTCGCAGTAGAAAGAAAAGGAGATATCGCGGAAGGAGATCAGGGTGCTTGGTAAGGATCCGGCGACGAGTGGCTAATCTGCCTTTGCCATCGATACTATTGGTCAATTTACAATCACTTGATAATAAAGTGGACGAACTACAGGTACGAATATCCTACCAACGGGACATTCAAAACTGTAATATCTTCTGTTTCACCGAGTCGTGGCTGAACGAAGACATGAATAACATACAGCTGGCGGGTTATACACTGTATCGGCAGGATAGAACGGCAGCCTCTGGTCAGACAAGGGGTGGCGGTCTATGTATATTTGTAAACAACAGCTGGTGCACGATATATAAGGAAGTCTCAAGGTTTTTCTCGCCTGAGGTAGAGTATCTCATGATAAGCTGTAGACCACACTATCTACCAAGAGAGTTTTCATCTATATTCTTCTTTATACGGCCATAAGCAAACAGGAAAACACTCATTCAGAGGCGGGAACGTTATTGCAGGGAAACCTAAATCTGTTTTACCTCATTTCTATCAGCATGTTAAATGTGCAATCAGAGGGAAAAAAACTCTAGACTACCTTTACTCCACACACAGAGACACGTACAAAGCTCTCCCCTGCCCTCCATTTGGCAAATCTCACCATAATTATATTCTCCTGATTCCTGCTTACAAGCAAAAACTAAAGCAGGAAGCACCAGTGACTCGGTCAATAAAAAAGTGGTCAGATGAAGCAGATGCTAAGCTACAGGACTGTTTTGCTAGCACAGACTGGAATATGTTCCGGGATTTTTCCGACGGCATTGAGGAGTACACCACATCAGTCACTGGCTTCATCAATAAGTGCATTGATGACGTCGTCCCCACAGTGACTGTACGTACATACCCCAACCAGAAGCCATGGATTACAGGCAACATCCGCACTGAGCTAAAGGGTAGAGCTGCCGCTTTCAAGGAGCGGGACTCTAACCTGGAAGCTTATAAGAAATCCCGCTATGCCCTCCGACGAACCATCAAACAGGCAAAGCGTCAATACAGGACTAAGATCAAATGGTACTACACCGGCTCCGACGCTCGTCGGATGTGGCAGGGCTTGCAAACTATAAAGGGAAGCACAGCCGCGAGCTGCCCAGTGACACGAGCCTACCAGACGAGCTAAATTACTTCTATGCTCGATTCGAGGCAAGTAACACTGAAACATGCATGAGAGCATCAGCTGTTCCCATTCTCATCGAAGGGGCTGTAGTAGAGCAGGTTGAGAGCTTCAAGTTCCTTGGTGTCCAAGCACACCAAGACAGTCGTGAAGAGGGCATGACAAAACCTATTCCCCCTAAGGAGACTGAAAAGATTTGGAATGGGTCCTCAGATCCTCAAAAGGTTTTACAGCTGCACCATCGAGAGCATCCTGACTGGTTGCATCACTGCTTGGTATGGCAACTGCTCGGCTTCCGGCCGCAAGGCACTACAGAGGGTAGTGCGTACGGCACAGTACATCACTGGGGCCAAGATTCCTGCCATCCAGGACCTCTATACCAGGCGGTGTCAGAAGAAGGCCCTAAAAATGGTCAAAGATTGTCTCCTTCTTGGTAAAATAGCCCTTACAGAGCCTGGAGGTGTGTTGGGTCATTCTCCTGTTGAAAAACTAATGATAGTCCCACTAAGCCCAAACCAGATGGGATGGCGTATCACTGCAGAATGCTGTCGTAGCCATGCTGGTTAAGTGTGCCTTGAATTCTAAATAAATCACAGACAGTGTCAACAGCAAATCACCCCCACACCATAACACCTCCTCCTCCATGCTTTACGATGGGAAATACACATGAGGAGATAATCCGTTCACCCACACGGCGTCTCACAAAGACACGGCGGTTGGAACCAAAAATCTCCAATTTGGACTACAGACCAAAGGATTGCTCGTGTTTCTTGGCCCAAGCAAGTCTCTTCTTATTATTGGTATCCTTTAGTAGTGTTTTTTTGTAGCAATTCGACCATGAAGGCCTGATTCACACAGTCTCCTCTGAACAGTTGATGTTGAGATGTGTCTGTTACTTGAACTCTGTGAAGCATTTACTTGGGCTGCAATTTCTGAGGCTGTTAACTCTAATGAACTTATCCTCTGCAGCAGTGGTAGCTCTGGGTCTTCTTCCATTCCTGTGGCAGTCCTCATGAGAGCCAGTTTCATCATAGCGCTTGATGGTTTTTGCGACTGCACTTGAAGAAACTTTCAAAGTACTTGAAATTACGTATTGTCTTAAAGTAATGATGGACTGCTTATTTGAGCTGTTCTTGCCATAATATGGACTTGGTCTTTTACCAAATAGGGCTATCTTCTGTATACCCCCTACCTTTTCACAACACAACCGATTGGCTCAAACGCATTAAGAAGGAAAGAAATTCCACAAATTAACTTTTAAGAACGCACACCTGTTAATTGAAATGCATTCCAGGTGACTAGCTCATGAAGCTGGTTGAGAGAATGCCAAGAGTGTGCAAAGCTGTCATCAAGGCAAAGGGTGGCTATTTGAAGAATCTCAAATATAAAATATATTTTGATTTATTTAACACTTTTTTTGTGTTATTTCATAGTTTTGATGTATTCACTATTATTCTACAATGTAAAAAATTGTAGAAATAAAGAAAAACCCTTGAATGAGTAGGTGTGTCCAAACTTTTGACTGGTAGTGTACTTTACAGCTTACTGCATTTTATATAACAGTGTGACCTTATGTGAATTCAGTCAAACCCGCCATAGCAAGTTTATTTACTAGCGGAGTCTGAGTCTGTGCACAGTCTTACACACACACACATACACACTACCTTTTCTGGAAATCCGAAGACATCTACCTTTGAGCAGAGCCTAACTGTTAGTAATAGTAGTATAATATCCAGGAACATTCTGTTATTTTATTTGGGGACATATGCATGTGGGTTTTATTGAATTGAGCCCTAAGTTTACAGATGTAGGAGCTTAATTTGAGCTAGTTTGCTACAGAAGGAAAATAATCCTGCAGCAACAGGAAATGTGAATTATTATGTGGATTATAATTAATGGACATGTTTTTGTAGGGGTTGATGCATTTTTCATTAGGGCAAATCAAGTCTGACATTTTATAGTGGAAATTGCTAACTTTAGAAGCCTTTTTAAATCTCGAATAGCCTACAGGTTTGCATTTCCTGCTGTGCAGGAAAATTCTCGGCAACAAAAGAGTGATCAAATGAAGATTGTACATCTATATGTAAGAGAAGGCCTATATAAAGTTATTCAGCTGTATGTTTTTTAAATACCAGAGGCAGTGTGTCATCCATATCAGACTTTGTCTATCAGTCTATTGATCATGACTCACCTCTATACATTATGAAGTATGTCTCTACCTTTTAGAAATGTGAGAGTAGAGCGACATTGCTATTGCATATTGCTCTCTGGCCGGGCAAGCAGGCAAAGGAACCACAGAATAGAGGTCATTAATGTTATACTACGGATTATGGTGCACTCAGTGTTGGTGTGTGGTCAATGATCATCTTGGTTTGATGATCATCTTGGTTTGTCATTGAAATGACACAATAAACTTTCTCTTGGATATAGTTCACATAATCTAGGACAGTGATAGTAAACTATACGTTAGGATGACTGTCATTGTCATATGGTTTAAAAAAATATTGAACAGGTTCATTGACCTAAATGACACCCAGCAAACACATGGCAGCTTTTGTTTCTAGAAACAAATATGTTTGATCCTATTATGTTCTATTTGCTACTGCTCTTAAATTTCCTGTAGCTTCTTTGTTTCCAAATGACCAATGGTATTATATAGGCCTGTTATATCATTGGGTAAATATATTGAATATTGTATTTGTAGAAGCAAATACCTCTTGCTGTCAACAGCTAGGAATGTTCTTGATTCATCTCACAGAATGCCATTATCATTAGGCCATTATCAGCGGTTTGTTTGTCTATATCTCATTGTGGATGTTGTCATTGTTGATATGGATGTTGTTGTTGTCGTTGATGTTGTTGAACATTCCTCCTGGCCACGTCTCTCAACCATGTACCATGACAGAGAATGTGTGTGTATGTGTGTGTTTGTGTGTGCATGTGTGTAACAGAGAATGTCCAGTTATTCCACTCCACCTTGCCTGACCACAGTGACCAGTGGAAAACTCCACTGTTTCTGTCCCTACCTCCATTAGAGCTTTAGTGATCCCAATGCCTTTCTCAGCTCTTATCTCCTACCCTGGGATAGCCTGGCAACAAGGCATCCCTCAACCCCTCCCTCTCCCTCCCTCCCAGCCAGCCTAGACTGTTTACTCTCTCTGGGGGTTAACATTTAACATTTACACCGGAGCACCACAGCTGACTGCAGCATCAGAGATAGTGGACAGCAACTTCCCAAGTTACTTGGCACTTTGGCTGGCAAACCTTTGAAGTGAATTGAATTGTATGATGGGACCTCGGACAGTTGGTAAGGGCTACTTTTATTATGTGAAAAGTGTTGATTTTAGGTTTACTGAATTTGTTTTAGGTTTACTTGCTATGGCTAATGTAATATTGTGTCTCTTGTTAAATCATAAACATTGGTGTTGTTCACCTTTATGAGTGCTGTGAATACAATGGTATCACAAGTGACTGTGGAACTGTTTTCAATGGGCTCTTATTGGGCTCTTATTACATTTTTTTTAATGATCACATTTATTCATTTTTTTTTTGTTAGATTGAGATCAATTTGATTGATGCCGAATGATAGATCAGTCCAATTATATTCAACCATAAATTAGAAGAGATTCAGAACATAGATGAAAGCATTTTTGCATTGAGTTTGACTGGGGGTGAATTTGACATTTATTTGATGTGCCATCATAATAGTATGCTGGTGATTGTTATGTAACTAAGTGTAGTATCTATAGCTACCTGGATAGGCTGGTAGATAAACATTAGCTTGTCAGGAAGTGTTATTATGATATCAATCAGGTCAGGGAGTGTTCATCAGCACGTTGTGTGGCTATATTTGATTAGCAGCAGACGCTTAGTTCTTTCAAAACACTCAGATATGACATGGTAGGCAGTGGGTTATGTGGTGTGTGTTAGTATTCTACTGTAGATACTACAGCACAGTAAACAGTTCTGAAACTGGAGTGTATGTGTGTGTGAAATCTCGGAATGAATAACATGGTGGCTTCCTTTTGTTATTAGTGCCTTTTCCTCTCGGTACACTTTGTCAATCACTCTCAATCATACAACATGCCAATGTTCCCTCTGTGTGATATCTCTATATATTATTATTCTCCTTCTCTCAGTCACTCCATCCAAGGAAAGAAAGGTGGTGTCTCGGGGGCATGATAACAGTCGTAGTAGTGGCAACAGTGGGTATTGTAACAGAGGTCCCATTCTTACCCCTACCTCACCAGTGCTGTCAAACCCCAAATCAGGTAAGAGTCTCTCTGGTCTTCACCTAAAGCTGTATCATGTCCTCTCTACTGTACAGATTAAATGTAAACACCAATGTTCATGATTACACTGAGAACCTGCTAATTATGTGTTTGTTCCATTGACAGTGCTGAAGAGACAAGTGAGTCCAGAGGAGCTGCAGAGACCAGGAGGTCCATACATAAAGAGGACGTTTACGGTACGTTTCCACAGTGTTATCTCTTATTCATGCTAAAAGCATGAAACTCAACCAAATATCAATAAAACCTTTTTCATGAGTACATTATATTTGTGATTTTACAGAGTATTTTCTTTGTAAGTAATGTGATAAATCTTTCTCCAGATTGTTGGTGATGCGGTGGGCTGGGGCTTTGTGGTCAGGGGGAGTAGGCCATGTCACATCCAGGCAGTGGACCCCAGTGGCCCTGCAGCAGCAGTAGGAGTGAAGGTGAGCACCATGGCATTGTGGAACATGTAGTGCAAAGAGCCGCTCCAGTGTCTACAGATTGATAGCTTTGTCAAATCAATATATTTGTTAGATGGGTAATCAATAAATGTCTCCTCTGCTGTATGCAGCTCTCATAAATTCTCTTCAGTACGTACAGTATTTGACCAAAGTCTGTTTTCCAGGTGTGCCAGTTTGTGGTCTATGTCAATGGTCTGGACGTCCTGTCTCTGGACTACAAGATGGTCAGCAACCTCATCCTCACTGGACCGCGAACCGTGGTCATGGAGGTTATGGAGGAGTCTGATTGTTGAGGATGAGGTTGTATTGTATTTGGTTACAGTCAACTTAAGGCCTCAGTAACCCATTGGCTCTTGGAGGCGGAAAGCTTAGAGTAAGAATGTGGACCATTTCGGCCCAAATAAATCCATAGAAACCTTATGACCTTGATATGGAGCAAATCTTAGCTACATCTTCGACCTGAGACGGGGGTCACAGCAACAGTGACTCCACAGAAACCTGATGAGCCCCATTGTGAAGCCAGGTGTGCTTACATCATCAGTCTGAGACTCTGACCAGTGTTCCGTGGTTAACATGGACCAAGTTTGTGTTTTTGTTCTCTCGCGGCGGTTTAGACTTTTGACCTGTGCGCCTACTCATTGCCATCCCCCTGCTGTTTGCTTTTCCATCCACTCCCTCGTATGCTCCAATGGAGGGTTCCTTCCTAGAAAGACAAGTATTTAGGGAGTTGTTGATAAGTGAGGTGGCACATACTGTAAACAACTCCACGCTTTCTGACGTGGCAGAGGTGTTTCTAAATAGAAGTTGTTTTGTTGAATTAGCTTTGCATTTTGCTTTGAATATGTTTGGCATTGAATTCTTAAGTTTGGTAGCAGGAGCAATTTAAACCTTGTATTCATATTGGACTGAAAATAGCACAATACTGTCAAACTACAGACCACTTTCTAGCAGCATAAAAAGGCTTGGATGTCATCTTGGTTTCTGATTCCACTGCAATGTTTTTGGAAACCCATAATACTGATAAAAGTTCAAATAATCAATCAGTAGTAGCCTATCAACATGTTAATCTTTTTTTATTTTTGAAAAAACTAATTAATGTATTATGTCAAATGGAAATAGGTTATTGCAGTGACATTGTGCATTTTGTAAAATATTTCAAGTGTAATGCATGATTACATGGTCCAACATAAGGTATGAAGGACCAAAATCACTAAAGGATTTGTACTTGTATATAGCCATATAGCCTGACCCTATACATTTGCCATGATCAACTGATCTTTAGAGGGTATTAGTGCAGCCAGGCCAGCAAAGAGTATCTACATTTGTGTTAGTGTTTGATCAGTGTGTAAATATTCAAATTAGCCAATGAATTAATAAAATAAAGTAATTCAATTCAAAATATTAGCAAATGTGTATTTGAATGTATCAATGTTTATGATTTTAAAGCAATTATATAATTCATCACGCAAATAATCAATCTTATAATCTTTTTTTTTTTTAAGGAATCACATCTAATGAAGCAAATTATTTTAGCAACATCACTGGACAAAATCATATTTTCATCAAGATTATGGCTAGAATTTTTACTCTGCTTCAATCTAATGGCAATAAAGTGAGAGCATTTATTGAACCATGGCAGGAACTTGAAACTGCAATAAAAGTTGAAATTACCTTGAAGATCAAGATCGAAAGGATCACATTGGCATTCCTAGATTAAGTGGCAATAATATCTGGTTAAGGAGTGCATGGTGCTATAATATATGTAGATGGCATATGAACTACAGTATAAGGAACAACGTTCAACAATGTAAGCAGAGCCATAGACTCTATATGGCTCTGACCACCAGGTGGCAGTATGTACCACATATACAACTCGTATCCCCAAATTGGATCTCATTGACTGAATATCCAAATCTCTTTTACAGGCTTTTTCCTGTGAAGACCTTTTCAGTACTTTAAGATGTTGTTTTTTTTGTCATCATGTTTGTTTGATGTCACGTTTGCCACAATAATATTACAATCAATTGATCACATTCATTTATAAAGCCCTTTTTACATCAGCAGATGTCACAAAGTGCTTATACAGAAACCCAGGCTAAAACCCCAAAGAGCAAGCAATGCAGATGTAGAAGCAAGGTGGCTAGAAAATACTCTCTAGAAAGGCAGGAACTTAGGAAGAAACCTAGAGGGGAACCAGGCTCTGAGGGGAGGCCAGTCCTCTTCCGGCTGTGCCCGGTGGAGATTATAATAGTACATGGTCAATAACAAACCACAAGCTTTTCCTCTGCATTATATATTTTTTTCCTGCATTATTATTAGAGTTGCTATCACTACAGAGTAATAGAGGGATACTAAAATATCTAGATTTGCGCCTGTTAGTGTAGGAAATGTATGTTAAAATAACTCTCTTGAGGGGTTAATGGGTCAAGGGCTTAAGTGCAGTAGCATGGAATGCTCTTTAGATGGGTCAGGGCTTGTGTCAAGGGCAGAATTGTGAGCTATTTCAAACTCCATCTAGTGGGGAGCTTAGCATTATAAATGCACAAATGCACAAGGTATTCAGAACCAAAAAGAGTAACAGATAGAGTGTAACCCAGAGCCATGTGTAACCATATCCTACTGCAACTACTGTGACTACTGTCAATCCCATAACTGCAGGAATGTGAAACCCATAAGGGGCCTCCAATAAAGACAGCTGAAGAGGGATTCCACTGGTAATAGATTTTTAAAATATTATTCTTTATCACCTCTGTCATGACCATGACCTTGCTGTCATGGCGATGCCTAAAACATGGCGTTTCTAACTACCCCTCTGTGCTTGTAGAGAAACATTCGACATCGGGCCAACTGGGAAAGGTGTGTAGCCTGAGGGGCTCCTGTAGCCTAGCCCCTAATACTGCATGGGGTTACCCATGCTAACACACTGTACTGCATTCAGTCACAGCCATCCTTTAGTCAATGACGTGTTAACTGTCCACTGATGAATGAGCACAGGTTTGATGTGAGATAGTCTAATCAAAACAGCTATCCCGAAGTTACTCAGATAAGTCAAAACAACTATATTTTTCAATATAGTGTGTTTGGAACCATTTAATTTAAAAAATACAATATTAATTGTGTGAAACATTAAACTTGATTGGATATTCATTCAAAAAAATTTAGGCTGCATTGGAGTGCCATCCCACTCATAACACCATTGTGGCAAAGGGTTAAGGTTAGGGCTAGGTAAGGGTTATGGTTAAGGTTAAGGTTAGGGTAGGGGTTAAGGTTATGGTTAGGGTTTTCGGGTAGGGATGTCCCAAGGATCCTAGGATTCCTCTGACTCTTAACTTGACATAGATATTATGAAAGGCATTAACACATTTGATGTGGTCAAATAAATAAATAAAAATAAATTGGTCATTTAGCAGACGCTCTTATCCAGAGCGACTTACAGGAGCAATTAGGGTTAAGTGCCTTGCTCAAGGGCACATCGACAGGTTTTTCACCTAGTCGGCTCGGGGATTAGAACCAGCGACCTTTCGGTTACTGGCACAACGCTCTTAACCACTAAGCTACCTGCCGCCCCTAGTTAGTTAGTTACACGTGCCAGGACAACAACCTCTCCCTCAACGTGACCAAGACAAAGGAGATGATTGTGGACTACAGGAAAAAAAAGAGGACTGAGCACGCCCCCATTCTCATCGACGGGGCTGTAGTGGAACAGGTTGAGAGCTTCAAGTTCCTTGGTGTCCACATCACCAACGAACTATCATGGTCCAAACACACCAAGACAGTCGTGAAGAGGGCATGACAAAGCCTATTCCCCCTCAGGAGACTAAAAAGATTTGGCATGGGTCCTCAGATCCTCAAAAAATTCTACAGCTGCACCATCGAGAGCATCCTGACTGGTTGCATCACCGCCTGGTATGGCAACTGCTTGGCCTCCGACCGCAAGGCACTACAGAGGGTAGTGCGTACGGCCCAGTACATCACTGGGGCAAAGCTTCCTGCCATCCAGGACCTCTATACCAGGCGGTGTCAGAGGAAGGCCCTCAAAATTGTCAAAGACTCCAGCCACCCTAGTCATAGACTGTTCTCTCTGCTACCGCACGGCAAGCGTACCGGAGTGCCAAGTCTAGGTCCAAAAGACTTCTCAACAGCTTCTACCCCCAAGCCATAAGACTCCTGAACAGCTAATCATGGCTACCCTGACTATTTGCACTGCCCCCCCACCCCATCCTTTTTACGCTGCTGCTACTCTGTTAAGTATTTATGCATAGTCACTTTAACTCTACCCACATGTACATATTACCTCAACTACCTCAACTAGCCGGTGCCCCCGCACATTGACTCTGCAACGGTACCCCCCTGTATATATAGCCTCCCTACTGTCACTTTATTTTACTTTTGCTCTATTTTTTCTCAACACTTTTTTTTGTTGTTGTTGTTTTATTTTTACTTTTTTTGTTTAAAATAAATGCACTGTTGGTTAAGGGCTGTAAGTAAGCATTTCACTGTAATGTCTGCACCTGTTGTATTCGGCGCATGTGACCAATAAAATTTGATTTGATTTGATTTGATTTGATTTATTTTTTAACAAAGTCACTTTCCAGAAATTATTTTATCTCTTACCCAACCATTCAAATAAAACATAGACTGATGGAACATATTTTGGTTGCATAAGCATAAGATTGATAGACACTTTCATACATGTCCCATTGCATATTGAGCCAAGGACAACTTGCTGCACCCTGATGATAGTGACAGCCAGATAGATGGAATGCAAACAAATAATAGAGCAGAGATGAGGATGGAGATCTTACAAATTGAAACCTTGAAACCTGAAATTGGTTTTGAGAGGACTAGGCTACTCAGAAACCATGCATGTAGCAGGTTCACATGTAAATATTGTTTTATAGGCCTACATAACAACACTTATGTGTGTGTGTGTGTGTGTGTAATATAATAATAATAATAATAATAATAATAATAATAATAATAATAATCTAGACTATGCCAAGATATCATATGGCTGGCTGATTAAGCTACCTAAAATGTTTCAGCCACAGTATATTCTCCCCTAAGAAGAGGAACGAACAATTGCGCGTAGGTAGCACTCGTGCTGACTAGAAGTGCGCGAAAAATACATACTTGAAAAAAAGCTCGCCGACGAATGGTAGAAACAGAGTTTTCGCAGCTTGTCACCTCTTTTATATTGGCTGCAGCCGAAATACATTTATCTGTCTCAATCGAGATTAAACGAGGTGAAGGAATGAATAGCTAAAGGGATGGGTGAATGAATAGCAGCGCGGGATACACCCACCTTCGCAAGTCTGAAACTGAAGGAGCGCGAGCTGAAGATAGTTTGCCAACAGCCGGCGAAGGAAGACACGCATGAAGGGTCCATTGGGAGCAATATTACCTGTAAACATATGTTTTGAAAAGGTATGAGATATTTTCTTTAGTTTGGGATAAAGTCAGTGTATTATTTCTACACATTCAAAGTAGAAGTGGTAGGAAGTGGAACCTCACCTGTCATGCGACAGTGGTGGTCGTGGGGGCGCATGTTTGACAATTTATGCAAATGTAGTTTAGTCGATGTACTATATCTATTGTATTTCGTCGATACTGTTTGTTTATCTAATTTATCATTAAAATATAATGTACAGTCGTTTTCAATGTTTTCCTAAATCTGTAGGCCTACACGAACCATCATCGAGGATAGTTGACTACTACTGGGGTTTGCCTGTAGGTTACTCCTGCAATTTCTCAGAATGCTAAGATTAGAAGGCTATTTAGGCTATTTAATAGCTGAGGAGAATGATTAGGCATAGAGAATTGGAAGTACTGCTTTGAAATGTCAGCTAGCCTAATGATTAAGTATTCCTGTTGAAATGTTTGCATAAGTTTGAGATAAAGGTAAAGGTGTGACATCTTTTCTTTTACATCCTCCAATTTTTTGAGAAAATAGTCATTCATTTTACATAATTGCCTGCATTTTATTCCTGCCACAGTACTCTGCAGGAGCATGCCACGTTTCAAATATGCTTTGAGTGGTTTATGGGTGTCAGTATGGTTATGTCAAAGTTTAGATGCTTTGATGAGTTATTTCCAAAGTTATTTGAAATTTAAATAGGAATCAACTTTTGTATCTACATTCTTTGGAGTTGATCAATGATAGTAATTGTATTGCTCTATAACTTATAGGGATGTGAATCTTTCCCTTTCAAGACGATTCGACCATGTGTTTGATGTATTTGATACCATTCCACTGATTCCTCTCCAGCCATTACCACAAGCCCATCCTCCCCAATTAAGGTGCCACCAACCTCCTGTGCTAGATACATGGGCTCCAAAATGAGCGTTTTAGTTTGAAATGATTAGTTGCGAATCAGTTTGATTAGAGAACGAGTCGATATGATTAGGTTTGATGTAATGAGATTGGATGCACTAACATTTGTTGCATAAACACATTAATTGTCCATTCTAAATTAAAATCTGCTGCAGATGGAGCTCATGAGCTGGGCCTCTCTGAGCTGAATCTGTCTCAGCTGACATCTGTGTGTGTGTGTGAGTGTGGTGTGTGTAAATGATGTATGTATTTGGTGTATGTACTATGTAGGCACCTTAGTTGAGTCATAAGGGAGACTAGGCATCTACCATTCCAATACCACTATCAGATTATTGGGGGCAATGTAGCCTTGGTTCTGAAATCATCACCCACTCATTAAATTGCCAAGTGTTTGAGATAGTAATGTATCAATATTTGTCGTTTACAAATTAGCTATGACATAGCCAATCAATAAATAGCACAACTTTGGATTTCACCCCTATCTCAAAATGGAATGGTTTTGACCGTTTGGACGTTTTAACTGAAGGATCTTCTCTTCTCCTCTTGCTTTGACCATGCAGTGCTTCTCGCAAAATAGGGTTACTGTCCTCACTCTGAAATTATCAACTTTACCTTGTATATCAAAAAAAATATCATATACACTGATTGTTTAAAGTAAAACTACCAAAACTATTGCTGATGGTGAACCTGAACAATCAAAACAAAATCTATTGTAGTAAGCGCCGTTCAGCAGGTATAGCCAGATCAGAGTTCCCACTGGGCACATACCTCAGTTCAACGTCTAGTTTTGGGGTCCACATGCAAAATGACTTTTAGATCAATGACACAGTTACATGCAGTTCGACACTGAAGGACAGGACGCATCGGTTGTCACAAAATATTATAGTTTTTTTTCAGAAGGTAGAAAGAATGTAATATGAGCAAAATACATTTGTGAACCAGCGATTTGTAACGTTACTACATTTGGATCTGTTTGGATTCCGCAGACCTACGCACTTGTATCTTAATCGTGGACCTATGCATATCGGTGAATTGTTACCTCCTTAAGAACCAATTCCATTCCTTACTTTGAAATTGCATTAAAGGGATAGTTCGAGATTTTCAGTCAAGCTGTTCCTCTAGACCAGCCTTTCTTAAAGTATGGGTTGCGACCCAACGTGGGTTGCGGACCTGTTCATGCTGGGTTGCGACGTGTCAGAGTAAATGTATAATTATTTCATTCATTACTAGAATTGATTTGGCTAAGTGCAACTGCGCTCTCTTTTTAGTGCGCTCTCTGCTAGTATCGGTGTCTCTGCTCAGTTTGGCAGCTGCGTGAGTGGGAAGATGAAGATGAACAATGATCAGGTCTACTGATCTTACTGAACAAATTATTTGTGAAAAAAGTCTATGTTGGAACTGTTGCTGTTAAAATACAATAAACTGATTGAAGCAAGATGCTTTTTAAGAAAAACACTCTCACAGTTCTGGGTTGCTCCTCTCTTTCTTGTCTAACTGAAAGCAGTATATGTTCTGATCCAGTTTGGCACAACATACCTATGCGAGTCAGGGTTCTCAATTCTGCTATACTTAAAAAAAACAGTAAAAGTACAGAAACAGACTCAATGCTGAGCATGACCTCAGGGTTACACTATCAAAAGCTGAGCACAGAATAGACATGCTTGTTGAAAACTTCAACCAGCCACACACCTCTCATTAGGACTGTGTGTGTGTGTGTTTTCTGGTCTACATCTGTGTGATGTGATCAATCAGTTTATTCCAATTCAGAATAAAAATGATTTATGGTATTTTAACAGCAACAATTCCAACCTAGACAGATATATAAGTGTTTTTAATGGGAGAAAATAAACATGATTAGCTATTTATATGGGTATTTCATTTTATTGTTATTTGTTTTAGTCTATATTGCATTTGTTTTAGGCATATGGGCAATGAAATGTACCGATATGTACGTATAGTTGCATGCTTTGATAAGCTTGGGTCTCAGGAAAACACAGAATTTCTAATTTGGGTCCCAGGCTGAAAAAGTTTAAGAACCCGTGATCTAGACTTCCAGTCATTTCGTTAACGCTAGTTAGCATTGGCTCACGACACTACCTCTAACTTCCTTCATACTGTACACAGATACATAAAAATTGTATCCACAAGTTCATCTGACTCTGGGGAAGTATAGATAATGATGATCCCATTAATAATGGAAGTTATTTATTTCCAATAGCATCAAGCATTGTCATTCCCTTTGCTGTCTCCTCAGGTTTTCTGAGCTCCTCTCCTATACCAGTGTGAAGGATGCAAGCTATAGGACTGAAGATGTGGGTATGGAGTCCTGTACTCTGTCTGGCTCTTATCTCTGTCTTACCTGTGCCAGCTCAGGGTCAAGGTAAACACAATTATATAGGCTGTTTCTTATTCTTTGTCGTCCTGTGTGTGTCTTTTTGATGTGCAGTTTTTGTCGAAGCATTTGTCTTTGTGTCACTGTCACTTTGTGATTATTTTACTTCGAAGGGAAAAGTCACTATTTTCTGGTAATATAGGCTCATTTTTGTGTGTAAAATCACATCATTAACATTCCTTTTGCAGTTGACTCAAGTGCTTTCAGAATATGCTTTGACATGAACTACCTACCCTTATATATCTGCCTTTGACCTTAACCTTTTTGATGTGAAGACGAACAAGAACTGCATCCTCAAACAGCTGCAGTTTGTTTATCTGGGCTTGTCTAGACAACGTTGCCCAGTCCTCAAGTAAGCATTTCACTGTAAGGTCTACACCTGTTGTATTTGGCGCATGTGGCAAATACAATTTGATTTGATTTGATTTGATTCAAGTGAAACAAACTACAGCATTCCTGTGCTAAGAGTGGACTCTGCACTGTGCTAACCTGGGCTACAGTATAGTGCTGCTTTGCGTTGTATTGTAGCATTACACCTTGGACAGCATCCATTGGGTTTCGGCGGAAGCCTTCTGCTCTGAAGGGCTGCCCTCTGGTTTAAGGTAAACAACCTGTCCCTTTTACAGGTCAGGGTGGGCTGTCAGTGGGCTTCTATAGAAGTTTCCTTCAAAGTACACCACAGAGGTTTAACTGAAAGCATCCGGACCTTAAGGCGATAAACAAGGGAAGGAGGTCTGGGAACACATGCCACTGTCACCCAGCGGCATGTGGCCACATGCCCATCCCTACAGTGTCAGTATCTCACCCAATATGGCCCTCCTTATAACACATTTTCACAGATAATTTAAAATGCATTACACTTTCCATGTCTGACTTGTTCCAAACTTCCCATGGGTGCTTGAGGCCTCTTAAACCCTCACCAGCCTGCCGGCTGTTTGCGCAAGACAGCTATGAAAAATATATAAGAATTTAAGCCCATCTTCACACAGGCAAGTCCTTAGTCTTGTAGATGTTATACTACTAGTCTGTTCTGGAAATGTGCAAATTAATGAACCAAGTCTCTGAAGGTTAAAAAAAAAACGCACACAAACAACACACTTTCTAATTCTCTTACTCGGGGAAGCGACATTCTTCAGAGAAGACGTATCTTTTTTTCAGAGAGAGTTAAGCCCTGCTGAATACCCACCCCCCATTTTCAGGTTGGTGAGCTCGGTACAGTATTATTATTCGCCTGTTAGCACCATGCACCATCTCCGGGCTCTTTACCCTCCGATGAGTTACTCCATTCTATGTGCTTGATCGTATTCTTTCCATACCTTGATTGTATTCTTTCCATACCATTAACGTCTGAAGGTATTTAAAGAATACATTGGCAAAAGATATCTTGCCTGCTCTTAATGAGGACACAAACAAGACCAGTTTGTGGGACTGTTTGCAGTTCTTTCCATTGTTACCAAATTGGATGGGAATGTTTTTTTGGGGTTTGTTTAGTTTTTCTCTGGGATTTGGTAATGCCTATTATTGCCTGCTTTGCAGAGCTGATGGGATGTTGACCCAAGAGGAAGTGGTGAAAGTGGTATATCGCTCGACTTGCAGATAGATATCTTCTTGAAGACAGGAATAAATGCTATTCCAGTGCCTTTCAATTTGTCGCTGCTGCAATTGAAAAAAAAGGCACATTCTACTCTGAAAAGGCCCCAAAGTAAAGAGCACACTCTTTGTAATACAGTCTCAATTCGACTGCTCCGGCGAAATGCAATCATGATGAGATCGGGGATGGTACTTTAATGCTGAGATAAGTGCTGCACAAAAGACCCCCCATCAAAAGAGATATGAGCGCTATCAATGGCAAAGGAAGGGAGAGAATGTGACTTTGCTTTTAAGTGACATCTGTGGTACTCTTTGAATCTGTATCTTTTTAATTTGGCCAAGATACACTCTTTTAGGACTGTTGAAACACAGATGGAGAGTGCCTGTTACCTTGCCAAACTCTGGCTGGAGTTCAATCTAGCTGCTAACTGTTTCATAATCACTTTTAACTGGGGAATCTCAAGTTTCATGCATTTCAATTGGCTAAAAATCTTTTTTCAAAGAACATTGGTTTTTACACCTGATTGAACCCCAACCACTGTCTTGGTGTCATTAACCATGCATTGAATATTACTATAGAATACTATATACAAACGCTTCTTGAGTTAGTCAGTTATTGTCTTTTTTTGTCTAGTTGCCACCCCACGAAGACTTCGTTTCAAAGTCCTGAGCGCAACCCAGCTGCTTGTGTCATGGAAAGAACCGAAAGGAGACTTTGAAAGCTACAGATTTATTTATAGCACACAATCAGGTAAGGTCCAGCAATGAGAACAAATGATCAAGTTACGATTCGGCCTTGAAGGATGCTCTCTAACTTATGTTGCGTGTTTCACAACAGCTTCATACTTGCAGTGAAGAAAACATAATTACATATCAACTATCTATCAGATGATAATGTAATCAAACAACCATTTTGTAATCTATATTAATCACTATGATTGATGCACCTATTAGGCGATTGACTCACTGTGTAGTACAGCCTACCATTTCACTTCTCATGTTGTTCTTAAGGAAACATATTTATAAATGGCCAATTCTCAATGTATAGATAGACTCCATGACATTCCACCATGGCTTTTACTTTGAGTCCTTACCTGCAGCTAGGGGGAAGCTGCAGCTCCAGTGGCTTGCCTGGCCTTGAGCTGGTGTTGATCAAGATAATGTAGTAAGCGTCAGATAAGACCCAGTGAGCAGAGCACAAGCAGCTGTATCTAAACTGCCTGAGGCGGGCCGGGGCGGGGGACACAATCTCATCCCACCCCTGGCACCCTGCTGAGGAGCACATCTCCCCACCAAGCCAGTTTCATTTGGTGAACTTCTCTTCATGCCAGCTGCAGCATGGAGGATATTTCATCCGTTTTCTTCCAGACCTGGGTTCAAATAGTATTTGTTTGTCTTTTTAAATGCTATGAGCTCTTGATCTGCCTGCCTGGAGTATCCTATGGGTGGCGAGGTTTGCACTTTTGGGGCTATTCCGTTGGTTCCTTTGAACCAGACAAGCTCAATCTAGCGCAGCTGAAGTATTTGAGTATTTTAAAGAAAACGAATGCTATTTGAAACCAGGTCTGATTTCCCTCTTCTCTCTTTCTCTCCACCCCTGTGGTTCAGTGTTTGTCATTGCTCAGAATGGCATTCCAATTGCGGAGTCAGTCAGAGTTTTCATATTCCGTGTGGGTTGAAATGGGAGCTCATGCGAGAGGCTAGTCAATGAGCCTATGTTCATTGAAGAAGAGTTGCTTTGACAGAGAGCGACACCCGCAGACATACACAAATCATCATGATTGGGGTGAAATTGAATGCAGCGCTGGATTGTGGGTAGTAATACTTACTCCCTTCTCCAACACTTAGGGCTCTATTTTAACAAACCTAATGCAATGGTAAATCTTAGCGCTGGCAGTAGCACTATATGTTTAGGGGTTTGTCAGAAATATTTTTGCTATTTTCACAACCAGAATTATTGGCGTAGTAGCTGGCGGTGGCACGAAAGGGGTGGGGTTTGATGGATAAATAAATTGGAGGTGTGACGAGGGCTTGGCCACTCACTGCCAATCAACATGCTTCATGGCTTAATACTGCATTTCGTTGTCCCAAAATCTGTAGGTTATTGATAGTATTTGCGTTGTCGTCAACTCCAATTCGGGTGGGGGCACTAAATATTCTCATCCTAGTCCATTGTGGATTGATACTACAGTTTATTAAATAGCTTAGGCCACAGTAATGAGTAATTGACAGTCACATTGTTGAAATTGGCTTCAACGAGCATAGGCCTAAATATATTTACGCATCGCACTTACCACAAATAAAAAATACTAGGCTCCCATAAATTGTTTTGTATGTGTGAGGCACGTTCTCAATAAGCAAGATATAGCCTACCCATAATATGATGTTATAGGACTGGCTGGATAATTTGAATATGTTTGGTGGAGCACGTCTTTGGTAGCCGGACAAGAGGCGCTCTTTGGAAATGGGGGTGAATACAAGCCGAATGGAGTATGCATTAATACAGCTTTGGTGATTAAGATGTATTTCAAAGCGGTCTCACGGGCCAAACCCTTTATCGATAGTCTTGACTACTTGGTGAATGCATTGGGCAGGACAAAAAAAACTGCCTTCATTGAGAGGAGGGGAGGCTATGCTTGGTTTTTAATCAAATGAAACGAAATGGGATTTTGGCAAATTGGCAAATTGTTGCACGTTTTTAAGGGCACACCTCAGATATTGCCACCCCTCCCACCTCAGCACAAGCGAGCTCATATAAGAAAGGTCAATTACCAATCCTGGCGCAAGTGTTTGAAAATAGCAGAGCGCCGGTCGAAATTGCCAATGAGCGTGCTTTTGACACTGCGCTGGCTTAACACCAGTAGAAAATAGAGCCCTTACACTCCCATTTTTGTCAGGTTTCAAAATGCACATTGACTTGACCGTTATAAGATGCAGGGTAAGATAAGTGTGATCACTGTGCATTTCTGATGCATTATGTATCATGTATACTGAGTGTGCTGTAATCACACAGACATTTTGCTGAAAAATATAAAATATCAGTGCTTTTCAAGTATGCTGTGGTACATTCGGAAGTATTGGTCAATAAAACCTATGAATGACCTATGATGGGCGCACCCCTCACTAAATAGTATTTTTAATCATCTTTAAGCAAGATCTGACAAGGCTTGACACCCCAATTTCTACAACATGCCCACACACTTCCATTTGCAACATGTTGCCTTCAGGCCGTGCTTAGCAGATATACCATCATTGTAATAAAGGAGGAACAGTACGTGTCAGTGAACCTGTGAAAGATGAGTGTTAAATGTCAGGATAATTATAATTCCGTAGTTCTGTTCTGATATGCAGAACAAGAATGATGAAACGTATGCATAAATGGTACATTTTAGATACATAGCTACATTCCCTTAAGTGCTTCAATGCTCTGCCTGGCTACACAGCAGGCTACACAGTGAGTGCTTTCTCTCCTGTTTTTTTTTAACAAACAGCCCTGTTAAGTTGTTTTTGAAGATAGAGACAGTTGAGTGAGTCAAACTGAGGTTCTTCATGTCCTGTGGGTACTGCTTAAAATAATTCAGGTGTGTTAAGCGCAGAGGCCTCTCTTTACTTGTCCTGCAGCAGCCGTTTAGCCGCTGACTAGTTCGTTTACTGCCAATATACCCCCGTAGCAGTAGTATCCTTCATTGCAACTAGTACGTCAACTCAACATCAATACCATTCCTGACATTCCACATGAAAAGGAGATTTCAAAATAGTCGAACTCAAAATAAAATGATGGTAAACTAATTTTCAATAGAATGCATTTAACAAACAATCAGAACACAAGTGAAAACAATTTCTTGAATATTGACAAAGTTTGGTCTTGTTTGTTACTTTCTCCCAATGACAGATGCAGAGGAGACTGAACTAGAGGTGACAAAAAAGGAAGCCAAAGTGATCATAGACTTAGATCCCAGAAAGTTGTACACAGTCAAGGTCACTGCTGTGAAAGGTGCTCAGGAGAGCAAGCCACTCCTAGGAACATTTGAGGGTGAGAAGAGCCTTTGAACTTTTACAACTTATTCCAGGATTTAATGAGGTTGTTTAATCAAAGGAAATAGCTGGTCTGTGTGATTGCCATTGTTCAAACATCTTTGACAAAATGTATTCTACAGTATAATGTGTCAATGGAAATGTGTTTGGTTTGTTTCAGCCCAACTTTCAGAGCCTGACAATGAGAACGTACAGCCCCAGAATGTACGACCCAAGAACCAGAAAGACACCAGTGTCACCGAGGAGAACAATGAGATATCTGAAGGTAAGGTGGAAGGTATGAGTGACCAACCTCTGAAATCTGGAAATTGCCGTGGCTCAGTCTTCAAATCACAATTCAAAACCTGGATTTCAACCAAGATTTCAACATAGAGAAGATTCACTTGACAACATTCAGGTAAGTTGAAACTCCAGAGGCCTCTTGGTTGGTGCTGAGGCTATCCCTGGCGGTGGAGTGGACTGCTGTAAATTTTTCATTGGGAGTGGATGCGACAATTAGAAAACATTGCCCTTGTGATATTTTTGTTTAAACTTTTCTGAAGAAGAAAGGCCTTGAATGTGATCCTCATTCCCACTCGAACCCAGGATCTAAAAATAGGAATGACAAAGTTTACAAACATTCATCATGAACCACCAAACATGGATGTAGATGTCTATACAATTTTCAGAGAAGATACAACAGTAGAATACACACATAAATTACATCAAAGGAATAGTGCATTAACCCTGATACAAAACTGTAATGTCATAAGAGTCTACAGTGATGTCTCAGGGCTAATACTGTATAGGAGGATTCAGCCCCAACTGAAATAACCTTTACCCTGACAGATGTTATGTATGCAATAGTTGCAGAGGTGTTTTAACACGCACTTCCAGTTGAGTTTAAACAGATTAAAGAGACCTAAGGGACTAAGTATAGATTCTTTGCAAAGGATTGATCTCAAAGTGTCTGAACATAGGAGTTGTCTGCAAGAAACCAATTTTCTGGCACACTATTGCACCTTGTCTGTATCCAGCGTCATTTTAAAAAAACAGCGATATTGCAAGAGCTGTTGGTGGGCTGAAACAGGCTATTAGTGGGAGATTTAGGAGTTTGTTTTCAGACAAAGATCGTAACAGTGTTTATGAAACTCCTGTGGTGTGTGTGTCTCATGGTGACTTGGACCTCGTCTGTGCTTCTGGCATAAAGAGCTATGATTTGACCGAGGTGTCAAAAAGTATTTGAGGGAAGGCTTTGCAGTTATGGAGTGTGGTGTAAGGATCCCTGTGGTGCTTTGAGATCTGCGATGGATCACCTGCCGTCTCTTAAAATGCCTATGGGTAAAAGACAGAAGGGGGAAACTAACTCAAATATAATGATGCTGCTTTGCTTTCTCCCTCACTCTTTTTCTCTCTTTTCCCCCTCTTTCTTTTCCTCTCAAGCTCTCATTTCTTCCTCCTCACTGTTTCTCTCCTTTTTCTCTTTCTTCCTCCTCCTCTCTACTCTCTCCATCTCTCTCCCTTTCTCCCTCACTCACTCTCTCTGCTCTCTCTACTCTCCCTAGCTCTATCCATTGCATGTAGACAATTGACACAGGCAGCTATCTCCTTGACCACACTTGCAGAATACCATTGCTATGTTATCACGGGGCCCATTCAAGGACGGCTCCAGCCTTGCTAAGTAAACCCCCTATAGCTCCCTGCCTGGGTGTGCAGGGATGCCAGAGGGCATACAGGCCTGGCAGACGCCTCAGTCCCACACAACCTAGCACTTAGCTCCATGCCTACCCTCTCTGAACTGGGCCCAGGAAGGATATTAGACCCTGAAATGTATGCCCTAATTGAAACTTCTGGGGCTATGCTCCGCAGAGTCGGTGCTTCCGGCGGTGGCGGTGGTGTCATAAGGGACACATACAGGTGATTAAGGCCGGATGACTCATGCGTCACCATGGCAGCGCTTATGTTGTGCAGGGGCTGGGGTTTGGGACCGAGGCTCGGGGGTTGATTGACACATTTTTTTGCTAAAAATAATTGCTGTCAGTCAGTTAAGGGATAAAATGGCGTAGTTTACAGTTGAAGTCAGAAGTTTACATACACCTTAGCCAAATACATTTAAACTCAGTTTTTCACAAATCCTGACATTTAATCCTAGTAAAAATTCCCTGGCTTAGGTCATTTAGGATCACCACTGTAGCTCAGTTGGTAGAGCATGGCATTTGCAACGCCAGGGTTGTGGGTTCGATTCCCACGGGGGGCTGGTATGAAAATGTATGCACTAACTGTAAGTCGCTCTGGTTAAGAGCGTCTGCTAAATGACTGAAATGTAAAAAATGTCAGAATAATAGTAGAGAGAATGATTTATTTCAGCTTTTATTTCTTTCATCACAATCCCAGTGGGTCAGAAGTTTACATACACTCAATTAGTATTTGGTAGCATTGCCTTTAAATTGTTTGACTTGGGTCAAATGTTTCGGGTAGGCTTCCACAAGCTTCCCACAATAAGTTGGGTGAATTTTGGCCCGTTCCTCCTGACAGAGCTGATGTAACTGAGTCAGGTTTGTAGGCCTCCTTGCTCGCAGACGCTTTTTCAGTTCTGCCCACACTCTTTCTATAGGATTGAGGTCAGAGCTTTGTGATGGCTACTCCAATACCTTGACTTTGTTGTCCTTAAGCCATTTTGCCACAACTTTGGAAGTATGCTTGGGGTCATGGTCCATTTGGAAGACCCATTTGTGACCAAGCTTTAACTTCCTGACTGATGTCTTGAGATATTGCTTCAATATATCCACATAATTTTCCTTCCTCATGATGCCATCTATTTTGTGAAGTGCACCAGTCTCTCCTGCAGAAAAGCGCCCCCACAGCATGATAAAAAAATTAAAAAATAATTTAAAAAAAATATATATATATTTTTTTTTTTAAATAAATAAAAAAAAATAAACAAAAAATAAACAAAAACAAAAATAAATAAAAATTTGTAAAGTGGTTAACCCACTGGCTATAGGGTGAATGCACCAATTTGTAAGTCGCTCTGGATAAGAGCGTCTGCTAAATGACTTAAATGTAAATGTAAATGATGCTGTATAGTTTGTTAACAATAAATGTGTGGAGTGGTTGAAAAACGAGTTTTAATGACTCCAACCTAAGTGTATGTAAACATTGATTTTCAGCCCCTTTTGGCTCAAGATGAATAGACGGGTATGGGCCTGTGTCGTGTGGTATATTACAGTGCCATAACATTATCATAGCCATTATCTAACCTCTTAATTTCTTTCCAGGTTATGTTTCCCCTGCCAGCTTTTAGGTATATTCTATATGCAGCGGCATAAGCAGTTACCAGTATATCTGAACCGATAACCGCAACCAGTACCAGACCATATCCTTTACCTTTCAGCTAGACTGCTTTCAGTTCCCGCTGGCTACACTGCTACCTGCTCAAGTTAGCGCAGATTGCATTAGCTTATCATCCGCCCTGTCAAGTTGGGGTCAAGGAAAATATTACGCTTCCTCAATGTTCCTTAACTAGCAGGCGGTTGGGGAGGGGGTGCAACCAGACAGTATTGCGCTGCGATGACATGGCCCATTTGTTTAACTTTAATTACACGTCATTTGTTCACACTGTGGCAATTGGACCGTATCCGGAGAGGCCGGCGAGATAATGAGATCACAGCATGTTCCTGATGTCCCCCACTCATCAGGGACCCTAACGAGCTGTAGTGTCAACCCCAGGAACCACAGTTAAAATTTTAAGCATGAAAGACTTTCAGTGGTCTCCAGTAGCCTACAGGCAGGGCTGCTTAGAGGACAGAGATGTTCTCTCTAGGCTCATGAATAACAGCTAAGAGATGGGGACAGAAGATGTAATGGTAGTGGTATCGTTTGAGGCAATGTTTAGTGAAGGAGGAGATCGTTATTTTGCTTTTCTGTTGGTTAAGATTTGATTGAATATCTGTGCAGTAGTGGATAAATATGTGCCAATTTGCACTAATTCAGCACTGACAGGAGCAAACTAGTGTTTTGAGGCATGGCTTACTTTCCCATATCTCTTGGCTGTCTGGAAAACACAGTGTTTTCATAAGACATAAGAGCAACCCGAGGTAAAATAATGTAACTACAGTATCTCTGTAACCATGGGCACCGTCACAGGCATGGTTTTGAAGTCTAAACTAGTACAATTGTTTGAATTCTCTGTTTGGTGTCAAAGGCACAGGATTTCATCAATGTTAATTTATAATTCCTTATAATTAATTTATTTTGTAACAGGCTGTACAGTACCTTTGATATCCAGCCATAATGCTGTCCATGTAAGACATGCAGGAACAATGTTATGAAATGGAAATAATTTAATGGACAAATGGAGCATTGGAACTTTTATGCTGGACACTAGGGATACTGCTTCCTATTGAGTGACAGGAATTATGTAATTCATTGGATGGTGTTATAAAAGGTTTTATAACAGTTTCATGGCAAAAATATGGCCGCAGTGGCTCGCGGGGCTGCGTACCCACAATGATTCCAGCACATACAGTCAGAGTTGGCCCTAGCCTTTTGGGGGCTCTAAGCAACATTTTGTTGGGCTAATTGAGTGACTGTCGGTGACTGACATAACAAGTGAAAAACTGCTGTTGCACAACTACATTTCGAAATTGCATCTTGTGTATTCTGCTATTGATCCGCGGGCCTACAAAAGGGGGGCCGTGAGCCGCCAGTTGCCCATCCCTGCTCTAGCTGATGGATACATTGCAGACCACTGCAATAAACAACTCAACGCAATGTAATTTCCCCATGCTACAAATCACGATTAATCAACAAAGCATGCCTCATCGCAGACGGATGCACTGTTGATATAGCCAAATTGAAAGTGAGCAAGAGAATGATGTAGCCTAGACTGAGAGAGAGTCTGGGATTCCATTAATGCAAGTGCAGGTTTTACTGAGTTATGAATCGTGGAAAGAAAGCTCCATCAATGGAACTTGACATTGAAACAGAGTCATTTGGAGTCCCAAGTGGAAATGGAAGGGATAGGAATGTGACAGGTGACGGATAGGCAGGCACCAGTTTAAAGGCACCTCTCCTCCAGAGAGAAGATCTCACGTGATCACGTCCATATGTTCAGGAGGAATTGGCTTCTGTTGACCAGCATCATTCATTAGGTGTTTAGCCTCGGAGGCTTGGACCTTTGCTGACAGTTTTCTTGTAAAAAATGTTTTATGTTTCCTTTGTTGTTGTTGGTTTTGGGTGAGTGGCAGGGAGTGTTCACTTTCTGAGATGTCACACATACACATTCTCTCTCTCTCTCTCTTACACACACACACACACACACACTCACATCACCCAACTCCTCCGGTCTGTCGTTAATTGTTTCTAGCGACAGAAGTGCATTTGAATATTCGCAGGATGCATCTGACTTACAGTAATTTCCCCCGGGTTCCCACTACAACGTCTGAACGTTGTCACATTGTCTGTTCATTGTTTGTTCTTTGCCGGATGGTGCTGACAGATAAACTAGTAACATCTTCGCTCGATCGACAGCGCAGCCCTTTCTCCATATGCTGCATTGCCTCACAATCACAAAGCCAATACCCAGAGGTGAGGCTTTACCTGTTCCACTCTGCCCTAGTCGCTGTAGTCACATCACTCACTGGGAGTGGGGCCGTATGGCCTCTCAGCTTAACATCTTCACAAATAGGCTTATGGTATGAGGAAGTATAGTGGAAAATATGCAGACAGAAGGCCATACATTCTGTAGACACATTTTGGATTTTATTGGACAAAAGGCTTTAAAGAAGCAGATTTTTCTGTCACAACAACCTTCATCAGGCAGATTGATGAAGTCGATTTTAAGTTGATTATTTTTAAATTACCCATCGAAAAACATTAGCCTGTACCTGCATTGTTTATAGAAATGCATGAGGGAAAATCCACCTTGATCCCCTAGGGAATAATGAATGCCATAGAGACCTATCATAATCTGATATCATTGGACCACTATGAACCATACACCATCCCATCACTATTAATAAGGCACTGCCCATATCTAATGCCTTACATATTTCAGCCACATATTCCAATATTCCACATACTAGCATAGAATTAAGAGAAAACTAGCATGGCTATATTGAGGCTTGTATTATTGGCTCTAGTCTGTGAGATGCCTGTGGGAGGGAAGCATGGAGATTCCTCATGATAGTATGGTCTGCATGATTTCATTATTCTCCTGTATGGTGGAGCTCCTCGGAGACAGCTCCTGTGAATAATATCAACCCTATGAGATGATTAGGGTTTGATTTGCCACTGGGGGAGGAATGTTGGTGTTGAGCTCCACTGGCTGATCACATCTATTATTTATTGTCAGAGGGAGCTATAGTAGTTTGTTTGGAGTAGTTGAATACATTCATGATATATGTGACAGGATTCTATATTCTTCTTACTTACTTATTTATAAATGTGTCTGTGTGTATGTGTACGCACGTGTCACGTTTGTCACGTGTAGCTTTCACTAATCAATCACTTTAACCCTGCAATTTGTTCATACTGTAGATGAATTAGCAGACCTTTGAGGATACCTGGCTAGTTGACATACACGTGTGGAATCTGCAACTGGCTTCTGCACACAGCTATTTTGCCCTTTCATGTCTTTGGAGAGGAATGTTAGGCCCTTAGCTTGAGGTGATGGTGACTTCTCTCCTCTGTGTGTGTAAATTACACACATAATACATTTGGATGCGGATGAGAGAAAGGTGCATGGACCAGCTTTGACATGGACGAATGGGAACTCTTGGCTCCCTCTCCCCCTAGGTGTTACCGCAGTCGCCTTAACCCTGACCCCGCCTTGGCCTTGACTGTTGACACTGTGACCCGTCAGAGCCACAAGCGCCTGAGGTTCTCCACTAATAGCTATGTTCTAAAATAATCTCTCCCTCCCCCCTTTCTCCATTCTTACTATCCACTCTCTACTTTTCAGTATCCTTCTCTCTCTCTCTCTCTCTCTCTCTCTCTCTCTCTCTCTCTCACTCTCTCGCTCTCTCTCTCTCTGTCTCTCTCTCTCACTCTCTCACTCTCTCTCTCTCTCTCACTCTCTCTCTCTCTCTCTCTCTCTCTCTCTCTCTCTCTCTCTCTGTCTCTCTGTCTCTCTCTCTCTCTCTCTCTGTCTCTCTCTCTCTCGCTCTCTCTCTCTCTCTCTATGTCTCTTTCTCTCTCTCTCTCTCTCTCTCTCTCTCTCTCTCTCTCTCTCTCTCTCTCTCTCTCTCTCTCTCTCTCTCTCTCTCTCTCTCTCTCTCTCTCTCTCTCTCTCTCTCTCTCTCTCTCTCTCTCTCTCTCTCTCTCTCTCTCTCTCTCTCTCTCTCTCTCTCTCTCTCTCTCTCTCTCTCTCTCTCTCTCTCTCTCTCTCTCTCTCTCTCTCTCTCTCTCTCTCTCTCTCTCTCTCTCTCTCTCTCTCTCTCTCTCTCTCTCTCTCTCTCTCTCTCTCTCTCTCTCTCTCTCTCTCTCTCTCTCTCTCTCTCTCTCTCTCTCTCTCTCTCTCTCTCTCTCTCTCTCTCTCTCTCTCTCTCTCTCTCTCTCTCTCTCTCTCTCTCTCTCTCTCTCTCTCTCTCTCTCTCTCTCTCTCTCTCTCCCCCCCATCTATCCACCTGGCTATATTTGCTGCCCTGCTATTACAGTTTTTCTCGATTGCTAAGACACATTTCTTGAAAGCTGCTCTCCTTTTCTCTTACAGTTTTTCTCAATTGCTAAAACACTAAACCCTATTGTCTGAACCAAATGCTCAGTTGCCTGAACCCACTGATTGAATCAATCACTCTTTTGGCAAAACCATAAGCACTTTTCACCTGTTTAGACATAACTTGCCAACACATTTTCATTGTGATGCACCCGTGCTGCATAATGGTGAGCACAGGTGACAAAAGTCAAACACAATTAGAGCACAGGTGTCACCACTTGAACACAACAACTCAAAATTGATCACACTTGTGGCTAATGATGTGAGGGAACATATACAGTAAGCCAGTTCAGAGAGCACTGGTTTGTGAGGCCCTACAATGGATAGAAATCTGAGAGGAAGAGTTCGTGTGAGAGGAGGTCGAGGTGGTCGAGGTGGTCAGCGAAGACAAAGAACAGTAATATCTGATGAAATCAGAGCTACTGTGATTGACCATGTTCTTGTCCATGGTATGAGCATGAGGGAGGCTGGACAAAGGGTACAACCAAACATCAGTAGATTCACTGTGTCCACCATAATCCGAAGATTTAGAGAAGAGAACAGGTAATTACCTTTTTTTGACATTATAGTACAGTATGTAAATGTTGACAGCAATTACTGTATGACATACTATATACTGTACCACAGTATACTGTAAGTAAATATATGTTTCAGTACATCACTGTACCAATGTACTGTAGTATTGTAATGGAGGGTTGGTCTAACTGTTTGTAGGCCTAGTATTCCATGTATATTTTTGTAACTCCATGTTCTCTTTTTGTAGAATTGAAAGACTGCCACATGGGGGTGGGAGGACAGGTATGTTCTCCCCACACCAAGAGACCCTAATTGTTGATATGGTCCGTGAGAACAATGCCATTAAACTGAGCGAAATTCAGCAGAAGATCATTGAGGACCATTTAAATTTTGAGGGTATCAACAGTGTCAGCCTCTCTACTGTTGATCGTGTCCTCAAGCGCAACAGACTGCGCATGAAACAGCTATACAGAGTGCCCTTTGATCGCAACTCAGACAGAGTCAAAGAGCAAAGATTCCAGTATGTACAGGTTGGCATATATCCAGACACATTCAATGTTGATTACTCTAAGTAGTGATTTACTGTAGTGGCCTAAATCACTTTTTCCATATCACTTACAAAACTATATCTATTTCTACAGAGGGTTTTTCAACTGGATGCAATGGAAAGACCCCATCAATACATCTACATGGATGAAGCTGGGTTTAATCTCACCAAAAGGAGAAGGAGAGGCCGTAATGTGATTGGCCATCGGGCCATTGTTGGTGTTCCTGGGCAGCGTGGTGGCAATGTCACATTATGTGCTGCCATCAGCAATCATGGGGTTGTCCACCATCATGCCAACCTGGGGCCCTACAACACTCACCAGCTCCTCATTTTCCTCAATCACATGCGAGATGCTTTGTTAGGGCAGCAGGATGAGCATCCCATCTATGTTGTTGTTTGGGACAATGTGAGTTTTCACAGAGCCCTCCAGGTTAGAGAGTGGTACAATATGAACCAAGGTTTTATCAATCTTTGCCTTCCACCGTACTCCCCTTTCCTAAACCCTATTGAGGAATTCTTCTCCTCATGACGGTGGAAGGTATATGAACGCCAACCTTACACCAGGGTAAATCTCCTTCAAGCAATGGGACTTGCCTGTGGTGACATAGGTGTGGAGGCATGCCAAGCCTGGATACGGCATGCCAGGGGTTTTTTCCCCCGTTGCCTGGCCAGACAAAATGTGGCCTGACCCAGTACGGAGACATGATGCTGTGGCTGAGTAATGCACTTATTTGTATATTTTTGTACTTTATTTTTACATGGGCTTACTGTACACAAGTGGCAAACGCATAAGATTTCTGTTTGTTTTTACAAGTGCTACATGTAAATGCACAAGATTTCTGTTTTGTCTTTTTGTACAAGTGCTAAATGCACAGTTTATTTTTTTTGCAACATGCATTTAGCCTACAGTGAACAATAAACATTTATTTCTCCAGCTTCATGTCCTGAGCATTGTGTTTTCTATTTTTCTACGTAGTGTTTAGTGACTGTTCAGTAGTGTTTTTAATTTTGATTGACTCGGGGCACGATTTGACAACATAGTTCAGTTTTGAGCACAGATTGAACTGTTTTGAGGTGAAAGTTTGGTTTTGCAAGAAGAGTCTGAGGTTTTGTGAATGTAGCTTGAAAATTGGGTTTTGTGTTCACAGTTAAGAGAAAAGGAGAGCAGCTTTCAAGAAATGTGTCTTAGCAATCGAGAAAAACTGTAACTGTGAACACAAAACCCAATTTTCAAGCTACATTCACAAAACCTCAGACTCTTCTTGCAAAACCAAACTTTCACCTCAAAACAGTTCAATCTGTGCTCAAAACTGAACTATGTTGTCAAATCGTGCCCCGAGTCAATCAAAATTAAAAACACTACTGAACAGTCACTAAACACTACGTAGAAAAATAGAAAACACAATGCTCAGGACATGAAGCTGGAGAAATAAATGTTTATTGTTCACTGTAGGCTAAATGCATGTTGCAAAACAAAAAATTACTGTGCATTTAGCACTTGTACAAAAAGACAAAACAGAAATCTTGTGCATTTACATGTAGCACTTGTAAAAACAAACAGAAATCTTATGCGTTTGCCACTTGTGTACAGTAAGCCCATGTAAAAATAAAGTACAAAAATATACAAATAAGTGCATTACTCAGCCACAGCATCATGTCTCCGTACTGGGTCAGGCCACAGGACTTCATCCACATCACAGGCCACATTTTGTCTGGCTAGGCAACGGGGGAAAAAAACCCTGGCATGCCGTATCCAGGCTTGGCATGCCTCCACACCTATGTCACCACAGGCAAGTCCCATGGCTTGCAGGAGATTTACCCTGGTGTAAGGTTGGCGTTCATATACCTTCCACCGCCATGAGGAGAATAATTCCTCAATGGGGTTTAGGAAAGGGGAGTACGGTGGAAGGCAAAGATTGATAAAACCTTGGTTCATATTGTACCACTCTCTAACCTGGAGGGCTCTGTGAAAACTCACATTGTCCCAAACAACAACATAGATGGGATGCTCATCCTGCTGCCCTAACAAAGCATCTCGCATGTGATTGAGGAAAATGAGGAGCTGGTGAGTGTTGTAGGGCCCCAGGTTGGCATGATGGTGGACAACCCCATGATTGCTGATGGCAGCACATAATGTGACATTGCCACCACGCTGCCCAGGAACACCAACAATGGCCCGATGGCCAATCACATTACGGCCTCTCCTTCTCCTTTTGGTGGGATTAAACCCAGCTTCATCCATGTAGATGTATTGATGGGGTCTTTCCATTGCATCCAGTTGAAAAACCCTCTGTAGAAATAGATATAGTTTTGTAAGTGATACGGAAAAAGTGATTTAGGCCACTACAGTAAATCACTACTTAGAGTAATCAACATTGAATGTGTCTGGATATATGCCAACCTGTACATACTGGAATCTTTGCTCTTTGACTCTGTCTGAGTTGCGATCAAAGGGCACTCTGTATAGCTGTTTCATGCGCAGTCTGTTGCGCTTGAGGACACGATCAACAGTAGAGAGGCTGACACTGTTGATACCCTCAAAATGTAAATGGTCCTCAATGATCTTCTGCTGAATTTCGCTCAGTTTAATGGCATTGTTCTCACGGACCATATCAACAATTAGGGTCTCTTGGTGTGGGGAGAACATACCTGTCCTCCCACCCCCATGTGGCAGTCTTTCAATTCTACAAAAAGAGAACATGGAGTTACAAAAATATACATGGAATACTAGGCCTACAAACAGTTAGACCAACCCTCCATTACAATACTACAGTACATTGGTACAGTGATGTACTGAAACATATATTTACTTACAGTATACTGTGGTACAGTATATAGTATGTCATACAGTAATTGCTGTCAACATTTACATACTGTACTATAATGTCAAAAAAAGGTAATTACCTGTTCTCTTTTCTAAATCTTCGGATTATGGTGGACACAATGAATCTACTGATGTTTGGTTGTACCCTTTGTCCAGCCTCCCTCATGCTCATACCATGGACAAGAACATGGTCAATCACAGTAGCTCTGATTTCATCAGATATTACTGTTCTTTGTCTTCGCTGACCACCTCGACCACCTCGACCTCCTCTCACACGAACTCTTCCTCTCAGATTTCTATCCATTGTAGGGCCTCACAAACCAGTGCTCTCTGAACTTGCTTACTGTATATGTTCCCTCACATCATTAGCCACAAGTGTGATCAATTTTGAGTTGTTGTGTTCAAGTGGTGACACCTGTGCTCTAATTGTGTTTGACTTTTGTCACCTGTGCTCACCATTATGCAGCACGGGTGCATCACAATGAAAATGTGTTGGCAAGTTATGTCTAAACAGGTGAAAAGTGCTTATGGTTTTGCCAAAAGAGTGATTGATTCAATCAGTGGGTTCAGGCAACTGAGCATTTGGTTCAGACAATAGGGTTTAGTGTTTTAGCAATTGAGAAAAACTGTAAAGACACTCAGACAATGCTCTTTCACTCACTCTAAAATGGTGCCCTGCCGTTCAATTGAATGTTCAGAAAACAGAATGGTATTTTGGGAGGTTATTTTATGAGGTTGACACACATAAAGCACTTTATACTATAAAGTTATTAGATGTTTTACTTACTTTACTAAGGTGTATTATGCTGAGATTGATTGGTTTTCTGGTACAGTCTGGAAACTGAAATTCCGGGACTGTACAGACTTGTAGGTAGACTATTCTGTTTCTGTCAATGGCAAATTTAATTACTCTTAAAAAATGCAGTTCCACTCTTGGTTTCGTAACATGTTCCAGCCTGATAAGCAGTCTTTAATTCTGGGGGATAAGATTATTATTGAATTATATTCTATATTTTCCAACCAACTGTTTAATTTGTGTGTTTTGCATGGATTTGATAACTGAAACAACGCCTTTTTGATTGTAACAATGTTTAAGTGATGATCTCTACATTGCCTTTATTTACTGTACTGTATTTCCTCTCTCCCCAGAGATAATGAGCAATACTTCCAGAAGATATCTGTTCTCTCAACTCTGAGACTGAATTTGTGTGCCACTGCAGCTGTGTGCATGGAATGCTCAATGGGAAAAGTGGCACATACAGTGCCTTCAGAAAGTATTCATACCCCTAGACTTATTCTACATTTTGTTGTGTTACAGCCTGAATTCAAAATGGATTCAATATAATTTTTTTCTCACCCATCTACACACAATACCCCATAATGACAAAGTGAAAACATGTTTTTATAATTTGTTTCACATTTATTGAAAATGAAATACAGAAATGTCTCTCTTACATAAGTATTCACACCCCTGAGTCAATACTTTGTAGAATCACCTTTGGCAGCGTTTACAGCTGTGAGTCTTTCTAGGTAAGTCTCTAAAGCCTTGTTCCCACTGCAGGTCTGAATGCTCAAATGAATTTTGTTTTTCAAATCTGTTTTGGACTACTGACTGTCCAAACAGCAAGTTACAAGTAACCAAATTGGATTTGTGTGTGTTCAGACAGCAGTCATTTGCTGACAAAGCTATGCTAGTTGTCATAGTAACGGGTGTGTGTTCGGTGGTTTAGGCTGATTGGTGGTGGTGCTCATGCCTCCTATCACTCAGAAGTTATGTAGCAAGATAAGGTGACAACAATGCCTGCCAATGACGTTTCTCAGTTGCTTTGAATGTTCAAAAACATAGGGTAAGAACACTTTTAAAGCCTCAAAGGACAAGATGATCCAACTTTCAAAACAAGTCCTTGCGAGGTAGCTGTTTAGCTTTCTAGCACATTCACTAATTTGTTTGTAAAAAATGAACACGCTAGTTAGCTACCACATGTTCTTGTCAAACTGTCAACAGAGTAGCTAGCAAGCAACAAGATATGCCAAATAACAGTCTAAAAACCACTTGAGGGCAAATAAATCAGATTTGACTGTTCAGACACGTCACATGGCCAGGAATCAGATTTGTATCTGACTTCAAACCCTCCATGAAGGTGGTTTGAAATGTGGCTTGAAATATCAGATTCCATTTTTGGCTATTCAGACTGCAGGAAAAGTAACAGATTCAAATTGGATATGCAAATAAATAGCATTTGAGTCACTTCAAACTGCCAATGTGAAAATGGCTTTAGAGCTTTCCACACCTGGATTGTGCAACATTTGCCCATTATTATTTTCCAAAATGTTCAAGCTCTGTCGAATTGGTTGTTGGTCATTGCTAGACAAACATTTTCAGATCTTGCCATAGATTTTCAAGTAGATTTAAGTCAAAACTGTAACGCGGCCACAGGAACATTCACTGTCTTCTTGGTAAGCAACTCCAGTGTAGATTTGGCCTTGTGCTTTAGGTTATTGTCTTGCTGAAAGGTGAATTAATCTCCCAGTGTCTGGTGGAAGGCAGAATGTACCAGGTTTTACTATGATTTTGCCTGTGCTTAGCTCCATTTCGTTTCTTTTTTATCCTGAAAAACTCCCTAGTCCTTAACGATTACAAGCATACCCATAACATGATGCAGACATTACATTTACATTTTACATTTTAGTCATTTAGCAGACGCTCTTATCCAGAGCGACTTACAGGAGCAATTAGGGTTAAGTGCCTTGCTCAAGGGCACATTAACGTCATTTAGCAGACACTCTTAGCCAGAGCGACTCACAAATTGGTGCGTTCACCCTATAGCCAGTGGGATAACCACTTTACAATTTGGGGGGGGTTAGAAGGATTACTTTATCCTATCCCAGGTATTCCTTAAAGAGGTGGGGTTTCAAATGTCTCCGGAAGGTGGTGAGTGACTCCGCTGTCCTGGCGTCGTGAGGGAGCTTGTTCCACCATTGGGGTGCCAGAGCAGCGAACAGTTTTGACTGGGCTGAGCGGGAGCTATGCTTCCGCAGAGGAAGGGAGCCAGCAGGCCAGAGGTGGATGAACGCAATGCCCTCGTTTGGGTGTAGGGACTGATCAGAGCCTGAAGGTACAGAGGTGCCGTTCCCCTCACTGCTCCATAGGCAAGCACCATGGTCTTGTAGCGGATGCGAGCTTCAACTGGAAGCCAGTGGAGTGTGCGGAGGAGGGGGGTGACGTGAGAGAACTTGGGAAGGTTGAACACCAGACGGGCTGCGGCATTCTGGATGAGTTGTAGGGGTTTAATGGCACAGGCAGGGAGGCCAGCCAACAGCGAGTTGCAGTAGTCCAGACGGGAGATGACAAGTGCCTGGATTAGGACCTGTGCCGCTTCCTGTGTAAGGCAGGGTCGTACTCTCCGAATGTTGTAGAGCATGAACCTGCAGGAGCGGGTCACCGCCTTGATGTTGGCGGAGAACGACAGGGTGTTGTCCAGGGTCACGCCTAGGCTCTTCGCACTCTGGGAGGAGGACACAGCGGAGTTGTCAACCGTGATGGCGAGATCATGGAACGGGCAGTCCTTCCCCGGGAGGAAGAGCAGCTCCGTCTTGCCAGGGTTCAGCTTGAGGTGGTGATCCGTCATCCATACTGATATGTCTGCCAGACATGCAGAGATGCGATTCGCCACCTGGTTATCAGAAGGGGGAAAGGAGAAGATTAGTTGTGTATCGTCAGCGTAGCAATGATAGGAAAGGCCATGTGAGGATATGACAGAGCCAAGTGACTTGGTGTATAGGGAGAAAAGGAGAGGGCCTAGAACTGAGCCCTGGGGGACACCAGTGGTGAGAGCACGTGGTGCGGAGACAGCTTCTCGCCACGCCACTTGGTAGGAGCGACCGGTCAGGTAGGACGCAATCCAGGAGTGAGCCGCGCCGGAGATGCCCAGCTCGGAGAGGGTGGAGAGGAGGATCTGATGGTTCACAGTATCAAAGGCAGCAGACAGGTCTAGAAGGACAAGAGCAGAGGAGAGAGAGTTAGCTTTAGCAGTGCGGAGAGTCTCCGTGACACAGAGAAGAGCAGTCTCAGTTGAATGACCAGTCCTGAAACCTGATTGGTTTGGATCAAGAAGGTCATTCTGAGAGAGATAGCAAGAGAGTTGGCTAAAGACGGCACGCTCAATAGTTTTGGAAAGAAAAGAAAGAAGGGATACTGGTCTGTAGTTGTTGACATCAGTGGGGTCGAGTGTTGGTTTTTTGAGAAGGGGAGCAACTCTCGCTCTCTTGAAGACGGAAGGGACATGGCCAGCGGTCAAGGATGAGTTGATCAGCGAGGTGAGGTAGGGGAGAAGGTCACCGGAGATGGTCTGGAGAAGGGAGGAGGGGATGGGGTCAAGCGGGCAGGTTGTTGGGCGGCCTGCAGTCACAAGTCGCAGGATTTTATCTGGAGAGAGAGGGGAGAAAGAAGTCAAAGCATAGGGTAGGGCAGTGTGAGCAGGACCAGCAGTGTCATTAGACTTAACAAACGAGGATCGGATGTCGTCAACCTTCTTTTTCAAAGTGGTTGACGAAGTCATCCACAGAGAGAGAGGAGGGGGGGAGGATTCAGGAGGGAGGAAAATGTGGCAAAGAGCTTCCTAGGGTTAGAGGCAGATGCTTGGAATTTAGAGTGGTAGAAGGTGGCCTTAGCAGCAGAAACAGATGAAGAAAATGTAGAGAGGAGGGAGTGAAAAGATGCCAGGTCGGCAGGGAGTTTAGTTTTCTTCCATTTCCGCTCCGCTGCCCGGAGCTCTGTTCTGTGAGCTCGCAATGAGTCATCAAGCCACGGAGCTGGAGGGGAGGACCGAGCCGGCCGGGAGGATAGGGGACACAGAGAGTCAAAGGATGCAGAAAGGGAGGAGAGGAGGGTTGAGGAGGCAGAATCAGGAGATTGGAGGGAGAAGGATTGAGCAGAGGGAAGAGATGATAGGATGGAAGAGGAGAGAGTAGTGGGAGAGAGAGAGCGAAGGTTGCGGGCGGCGCATTACCATCTGTGTAGGGGCAGAGTGAGTAGTGTGGGAGGAGAGCGAGAGAGAAAAGGAAACAAAGTAGTGGTCGGAGACATGGAGGGGAGTTGCAGTGAGATTAGTAGAGGAGCAGCATCTAGTGAAGATGAGGTCAAGCGTATTGCCTGCTTTGTGAGTAGGGGGGACGGTGAGAGGGTGAGGTCAAAAGAGGAGAGGAGTGGAAAGAAGGAGGCAGAGAGAAATGAGTCAAATGTGGACATAGGGAGGTTGAAATCCCCCAAAACTGTGAGGGGTGAGCCATCCTCAGGGAAGGAACTTATCAAGGCGTCAAGCTCATTGATGAACTCTCCAAGGGAACCTGGAGGGCGATAGATGACAAGGATATTAAGCTTAAATGGGCTAGTGACTGTGACAGCATGGAATTCAAATGAGGAGATAGACAGATGGGTTAGGGGAAAAATTGAGAATGTCCACTTGGGAGAGATGAGGATTCCTGTGCCACCACCCCTCTGACCAGATGCTCTCGGGGTATGCGAGAACACATGGTCAGACGAGGAGAGAGCAGTAGGAGTAGCAGTGTTTTCAGTGGTGATCCATGTTTCCGTCAGCGCCAGGAAGTCGAGGGACTGGAGGTTGGCATAGGCTGGGATGAAGTCAGCTTTGTTGGCAGCAGAACGGCAGTTCCAGAGGCTGCCTGCGACCTGGAACTCCACGTGGGTGGTGCGTGCAGGGACCACCAGGTTAGAGAGGCAGCAGCCACGCGGTGTGGTGCGTTTGTGTAGCCTGTGCAGAGAGGAGAGAACAGGGATAGGCAGAGGCATAGTTGACAGGCTGTAGCAAATGGCTACAAAAATGCAGAGGAGATCGGAATGAAATGAGCTAAGCATCTGGGAGAGGAGAGAGCAGGGCCTCCCCTCACCAAAAACTTCTACCTCAGAAACTAAAATTGTTTCACTGAACCACCCGAACAAAAACTCTCCCAACTTCCACCTTTAGAAATCAGAATTGTTGTGAACCACAGCGGTTCAATGTTTAAAGGAATAGACTCAACCCACTTTATTCAGCTAGCTAACTATGACACCATAGCTAACTAGCAAGCTAGCATCCAATAACAATAACACACCGTTTAGCACCAACACTTGGTCACAACAAACCACCAATAGTGTGATAACACACTAAACAGATCATTCGTGTCTGTGTCAAGTTCCTTTCATGACGCAGCAATGATTAGACGTTGGCTAGCTAGGACAAGTATATTGTATTTAGCTACTACCGTACAGTTAGCTGGTCGTGTTGGGTAGCTAGCAATGGCCACTGTGTTGACTTTGTTTGAAGAACGGCTAGCTAGCTAGCTTCGTGCTACACCCGGCACACAATGGCTATTGTGTTGACTCTGACTCTGTTCGAAAAAACGGCTAGGTAGCTCGCTTCGTGCTACAGCCGGCACGGCCGAAGACACTGCCAAGACACACCAATAGTGTGTCTTAGTGTGTCTATACTTTAAAATATGGAGAGTGGTACTCAGTAATGTGTTGTATTGGATTTGCTCCAAACATAACACTTTGTATTCAGGACAAGAAGGTTTTTTCAGTATTACTTTAGTGCCTTGTTGCAAACAGGATGCATGTTTTGGAATATTTTTATTCTGCACAGGCTTCCTTCTTTTCACTTTGTCAATTAGGTTAGTTGATCCATCCTCAGTTTTCTCCTATCACAGCCATTTAACCCAAACTATTTTAAAGTCACCATTGGCCTCATGTTTCCTTCCTTTCCGGCAATGACGCCTGTTAGGAATGACACCTGTATCTTTGTAGTGACTGGGTGTTATGATACACCATCCAAAGTGTAATTAATAACTTCACTATGCTCAAAGGGATTTTCAAGGTCTTCTTTTCTTTTTTTTGAAGGTAGACTACTTCTTTTTTACCCTCCCTGGTCTTTGTGGTTGAATCTGTGTTTTGAATTTTTTATTTTATTTATTTATTTCACCTTTATTTAGCCAGGTAAGCCAGTTGAGAACAAGTTCTGGCCTGCGACCTGGCCAAGATAAAGCAAAGCAGTGTGATAAAAACAACAACAACACAGAGTTACATATGGAATAAACAAAATGTACAGTCAATAACACAATAGAAAATCTATATACAGTGTGTGCAAATGTAGTAAGTTATGGAGGTAAGGCAATAAATAGGCCATAGTGCAAAATAATTACAATTTAGTATTAACACTGGAGTGATAGATGTGCAGAAGATGATGTGCAAATAGAGATACTGGGGTGCAAATGAGCAAAATAAATAACAATGTAAATAACAATATGGGGATGAGGTAGTTGGGTGGGCTAATTACAGATGGGCTGTGTACAGGTGCAGTGATCGGTAAGCTGCTCTGACAACTGATGCTTAAAGTTAGTGAGGGAGATAAGTGTCTCCAGCTTCAGAGATTTTTGCAGTCCGTTCCAGTCATTTGCAGCAGAGAACTGGAAGGAATGGCGGCCAAAGGAGGTGTTGGCTTTGGGGATGACCAGTGAGATATACCTGCTGGAACGCATACTACGGGTGGGTGTTGCTATGGTGACCAATTATCTAAGATAAGGCGGGGATTTGCCTAGAAGTGATTTATAGATGACCTGGAGCCAGTGGGTTTGGCGATGAATATGTAGTGAGGGCCAGACAATGAGAGCGTACAGGTCACAATGGTGGGTAGTTGTCACGTTCGTCGAGGAGTGAAGGAGACCAAGGCGCAGCGAGTGAAAAGAACATGTTGACTTTATTTACTTAAAGCAACCAAAAACAACAAACCAAAGCGACGAATGTGAAGTCCAATAGTGACAATGACTAAACAGGAACAAAAACCCACAACCCTCATGAGAACACAAACAGTTTAAATATGGCTCCCAATCAGAGATAACGAGCCGACAGCTGACACTCGTTACCTCCGATTGGGAGTCACACGACACTACAAATAACTCACCCAAAACACAACCAAACGAATACACCCTATACAACAAAAACCCCACAAAACAAATACACCCTGGCTCAAATACAAAAGTCCCGGAGCCAGAGTGTCACAGTACCCCCCCCTAAAGGTGCGACCTCCGGGCGCACCAGCATACAGTCTAGGGGAGGGTCTGGGTGGGCGTCTGTCCACGGTGGCGGTTCTGGCCCTGGTCGTGGTCCCCACCCCACCTTAGTCACCACCCGCTTCCCTAGCCTCCTCCACATGACCACCCTCCAACTTACCCCACCTGGATTTAGGGGCAGCACCGGGCTAAGAGGCAGCACCAGGATAAGGGGCAGCACCGGGCTAAGGGACAGCATCGGGCTAAGGGACAGCACCGGACTCACTGGCGGATCCTGGCTGGCTGGCTCTGGCGGATCCTGGCTGGACGGCTCTGGCGGATCCTGGCTGGACGGCTCATGGCTGGCTGAAAGATCTGGCTGCTCATGGCTGGCTGACGGATCTGGCTGCTCATGGCTGGCTGACGGATCTGGCTGCTCACGGCTGGCTGACGGATCTGGCTGCTCATGGCTGGCTGGACGGATCTGGCTGCTCATGGCTGGCTGACGGATCTGGCTGCTCATGGCTGGCTGACGGATCTGGCTGCTCATGGCTGGCCGACGGATCTGGCTGCTCATGGCTGGCTGACGGATCTGGCTGCTCATGGCTGGCTGACGGATCTGGCTGCTCATGGCTGGCTGACGGATCTGGCTGCTCATGGCTGGCTGAAGGCTCTGGCTGATCCTGTCTGGCGGAAGGCTCTGGCTGATCCTGTCTGGCGGAAGGCTCTAGCGGCTCCGGTCTGGCGGACGGCTTTGAAGGCTCATGGCAGACGGGCGGCTTTGCAGGCTCAGTACAGATGGCCAGTTCAAGCGCCTTAGGGCAGACGGGCAGTTCAGGCCCCGTTGGGCAGACGGCAGACTCTGGCCGTCTGAGGCGCACCGTAGGCCTGGTGCGTGGTGCCGGAACTGGAGGTACCGGGCTGAGGACACGCATCTCAGGGCTAGTGCGGGGAGAAGCAACAGGGCATGCTGGACCCTGGGGGACGCACATAAGGCCTAGTGCGGAGAGCAGGAACAGGGCATGCTGGACCCTGGGGACGCACATAAGGCCTAGTGCGGAGAGCAGCAACAGGACGCACAGGACTCGGGGAACACACAGGAGGCTTGGTGCGTGGTGTAGGCACTGGTGGGAAAAGGCTGGAGACACGCACCATACAGCTAGTGCGTGGAGGAGACACAGGGCTCTGCAGACGTACAGGAAGCCTAGTGCGAGGTGTAGGCACTGGTGGTACTGGACTGGAGCGGGGAGGTGGCGCCGGAACTACCGGACCGTGCAGGCTTACTGGCCCCCTTGAGCACTGAGCCTGCCCAACCTTACCCGGGTTGATGCCCCCCGTCGCCCGACCAGTACGGGGAGGTGGACTAACCCGCACTGGCCTATGTGGGCGAACCGGGAACACCATGCGTAAGGCTGGTGCCATGTACGCCGGCCCGAGGAGACGCACTGGTGGCCAGATGCGTTGGGCCGGCTTCATGACATCCGGCTCAACGCTCAATCTAGCCCGGCCGATACGTGGAGCTGGAATGTACCGAACCGGGCTATGCCTGCGTACAGGAGACACCATGCGCTCTACTGCGTAACACGGTGTCTGCCCGTACTCTCGCTCTCCACGGTAAGTCCAGGGAGTAGGCGCAGGTCTCCTACCTGACTTCGCCACACTCCTTTTAAGCCCCCCCCCAAGAAATTTTTGGGTAGTACCCACGGGCTTCCAGCCTCGACTCCGTGCTGCCTCCTCATACCACCTCCTCTCGGCTTTAGCTGCCTCCAGCTCTTCACGAGGGCGGCGATATTCTCCCGGTTGTGCCCAAGGACCCTTTCCATCCAGTATCTCCTCCCATGTCCATGAATCCTTGATAGGCGTCCATAAATCCTGTGTAGGTAGGTCCTGTTGCCGCTTGACACGCTGCTTGGTCCTTTTACGGTGGGTTTTTCTGTCACGTTCGTCGAGGAGTGAAGGAGACCAAGGCGCAGCGAGTGAAAAGAACATGTTGACTTTATTTACTTAAAGCAACCAAAACAACAAACCAAAGCGACGAATGTGAAGTCCAATAGTGACAATGACTAAACAGGAACAAAAACCCACAACCCTCATGAGAACACAAACAGTTTAAATATGGCTCCCAATCAAAGATAACGAGCCGACAGCTGACACTCGTTACCTCCGATTGGGAGTCACACGACACTACAAATAACTCACCCAAAACACAACCAAACGAATACACCCTATACAACAAAACCCCACAAAACAAATACACCCTGGCTCAAATACAAAAGTCCCGGAGCCAGAGTGTCACAGTAGTATATGGGGCTTTGGTGACAAAACGGATGGCACTGTGATAGACTACATCCAATTTGCTGAGTAGAGTGTTGGAAGCTATTTTGTAAATGACATCGCCGAAGTCAAGTATCGGTAGGATAGTCAGTTTTACGAGGGCATGTTTAGCAGCATGAGTGAAGGAGGCTTTGTTGCGAAATAGGAAGCCGATTCTAGATTTAACTTTGGATTGGAGATGCTTAATGTGAGTCTGGAAGGAGAGTTTACGGTCTAACCAGACACCTAGGTATTTGTAGTTGTCCACATATTCTATGTCAGACCCGCCGAGAGTAGTGATTCTAGTCAGGCAGGCGGGTGCAAGCAGCGTTTGATTGAAGAGCATGCATTTAGTTTTACTAGCGTTTAAGAGCAGTTGGAGGCCACGGAAGGAGTGTTGTATGGCATTGAAGCTCGTTTGGAGGTTTGTTAACACAGTGTCCAATGAAGGGCCAGATGTATAGAAAATGGGGTCGTCTGCGTAGAGGTGGATCTGAGAGTCACCAGCAGCAAGAGCGACATCATTGATATACACAGAGAATAGAGTTGGCCCGAGAATTGAACCCTGTGGCACCCCCATAGAGACTGCCAGAGGTCCAGACAACAGGCCCACCGATTTGACACATTGAACTCTATCTGAGAAGTAGTTGGTGAACCAGGCGAGGCAGTCATTTGAGAAACCAAGGTTATTTAGTCTGCCAATAAGAATGCGGTGACCTTTATCTTTTGACAAAATTTTAAAAAAAAAGGTATAATCTTCGTAAATGATATCATCGGTAGGACTGGTGGAGTTATGTCGCACATGCAGCTAACAAAAACATATGGAAATGTCTGCTCTACCCAAAATTACAACCAAATAATTGCAGCCTTACTGCAAAAATGGAAGAGGAAAGTGGAAGGGGGAGAAAGTAAGGAACTTGTCTATCGGCCTTTTATTAAAGAACATAATTGGTTAAGGAAAACTGTGATAAATAAAAAAGTATATCAGTTTCATTTAAGGACCAATGGATTGACAGCCGTCCCATATAGATTGCAAAATAGTTGGGAAGAGATTTTTGACCTACCGATCCCATGGCATAGTGTTCATGAACTGACACGCAAAACGACACCGGATTCAAAAATTAGAATCTTTCAATTTAAATTATTATATAATATTCTTGCTACCAATAGAATGTTATTTATATGGGGGATACAATCTTCCCAGCTCTGCAGATTTTGCTGTGAAGAGACAGAATCATTAGATCATTTGTTTTGGTTCTGTCCATTTGTAGCTTGTTTTTGGACACAGGTCCAGGAATGGCTAAAGGATTGCAATATTTACTTGGAGCTAACCTTGCAGATAGCATTACTGGGTGATCTGAAAAGTCATAGTCGATCAATCAATAATATAATAATACTTTTAGCAAAAATGTTTATTTTTAATTCACAATCTGTAGAAGCAATGAGAATAGAAAGGTTCAGAACTTTTGTAAAACATCACAGTACAGTTGAAATATATATGGCAAATAGAAATCCTATATGGATGGTGTTAAGAGATAGATGGGAGGTGTTGAATGGAGTTGAAGGATGGGACTAATAACAAATAACAACAAATAATAACAAGATAACTAATAATATAAGCATACTGTGTCCATAATAAGTATATAGGTTGTATGTTGGGAGCTTTTGGGAAAGAGCACAGTTAGAAAGATATGGCATATAGAAGCAAACCGGATGGACATCATGAAAATGATCGGAGAGGTTGAGAGTAGAAGAAGTTCAGGAGCAAAAACAAATAAAATAGAATTATTGTAAAATTGACTGTGTCCATAAAATGTAGATAGTAAGTATAAGCTGGAAGTAGAGGCCTAAGCATTGTTGTTCACTAATTTACCCCAAGTAGGGAAAGGATGGGCAAGTTGCAGCGGAGGGTGCAGAGCTGGTGGCCGGGGTAGGGGTAGCCAGGTGGAAAGCATGGCCAGCCGTAGCAAAATGCTTATTGAAATGTTCGATTATCGTAGATTTATCGGTGGTGACAGTGTTTCCTAGGAGAACGTGCTCTTATTCTCCATGGACTTTACAGTGTCCCAAAACGTTTTGGAGTTAGTGCTACAGGATGCACATTTCTGTTTGAAAAAGCTAGCCTTTGCTTTCCTAACTGCTTGTGTATATTGGTTCCTGACTTCCCTGAAAAGCTGCATATCGTGGGGACTGTTCGATGCTAATGCAGTACGTCACAGGATGTTTTTGTGCTGGTCAAGGGCAGTCAAGTCTGGGGTGAACCAGGGGCTATATCTGTTCTTAGTTCTGAATTTTTTGAATGGGGCATGCTTATTTAAGATGGAGAGGAAAGCACTTTTGAAAAACATCCAGGCATCCTCTACTGACGGAATTAGGTCAATATCCATCCAGGATACCCGGGCCAGGTCAATTAGAAAGGCCTGCTCGCTGAAGTGTTTTAGGGAGCGTTTGACAGTGATGAGGGGTGGTCTTTTGACCGCGGACCCATTACGGACGCAGGCAATGAGGCAGTGATCGCTGAGATCCTGGTTGAAGACAGCAGAGGTGTATTTAGAGGGTAAATTAGTCAGGATGATATCTATGAGGGTGCCCATGTTTACGGATTAAGGGTTGTACCTGGTAGGTTCCTTGATGATTTGTGTGAGAATTCACTGCTCGACTGAGGGACCTTACAGATAATTGTATGTGTGCGGTACAGAGATGAGCTAGTTGTTGAAAAATCATGTTAAACACTATTATTACACACAGAGTGAGTCCATGCAACTTATTATGTGTCTTGTTAAGCAAATGTTTTACTCCTGAACTTGTTTAGGCTTGTCATAACAAAAGGGTTGAATATTTATTGACTCAAGACATTTTAGCTTTTCATTTTTAATCAATTTGTAAAATTTTCGAAAACAATAAATACACTTTGACATTATGGGGTACTGTTTGTAGGCCAGTGACAAAAAAAATCTCTATTTAATAAGTGTTCAATTCAGGCTGTAACGTAACAAAATGTGGAGAAAGTCAAGGAGTGTGAATACTTTCTGAAGGCACTATACCACCTACAACTCATTTAGAATCTGAAATCAATCATTGTAATCCACCATAAAGGCTGATGGAATCTGGAATCACTTTTACAGTATTTTACTTTTAATCAATAAACTGCCCTATTCTAGTTATCTGTGTCTTTGCTGGTCACACAATTTCACAATTCTCTCTCTCTCACACACACACACACACACACACACAACAATTGGTATAGGAGAAATATACTGTACAAAAAAAAGGAGAAATCTTGATTACGGGTATATTATTTATTGTGCAAGACTGAAAGTCTGACAGTTTTTTCCTGAACTTAAGAGACATAAGCATATTCAATGCAGGTTTGTGCATATCCTGCAGAAACCTGAATCCACACAGAAAGTTCTGGCTCAATGGCATTCCCTCACGCTATCTGAGTGTGTTGGGTCAGGATAATAACCAGCGCATTGCTGTCATGTCTGTTTGTGGTCTAATGACAGGCCTGTCTCTACTTTAATGGATCGGCACAGACTGTGAGAGGAGGCATAATGAGATACAGTGGGGGAAAAAAGTATTTAGTCAGCCACCAATTGTGCAAGTTCTCCCACTTAAAAAGATGAGAGAGGCCTGTAATTTTCATCATAGGTACACATCAACTATGACAGACAAAATGAGAAAAAAAAATCCAGAAAATCACATTGTATAATTTTTTATGAATTTATTTGCAAATTATGGTGGAAAATAAGTATTTGGTCAATAACAAAAGTTTCTCAATACTTTGTTATATACCCTCTGTTGGCAATGACACAGGTCAAACGTTTTCTGTAAGTCTTCACAAGGTTTTCACACACTGTTGCTGGTATTTTGGCCCATTCCTCCATGCAGATCTCCTCTAGAACAGTGATGTTTTGGGGCTGTCGCTGGGCAACACGGACTTTCAACTCCCTCCAAAGATTTTCTATGGGGTTGAGATCTGGAGACTGGCTAGGCCACTCCAGGACCTTGAAATGCTTCTTACGAAGCCACTCCTTCGTTGCCCGGGCGGTGTGTTTGGGATCATTGTCATGCTGAAAGACCCAGCCACGTTTCATCTTCAATGCCCTTGCTGATGGAAGGAGGTTTTCACTCAAAATCTCACGATACATGGCCCCATTCATTCTTTCCTTTACACGGATCAGTCGTCCTGGTCCCTTTGCAGAAAAACAGCCCCAAAGCATGATGTTTCCACCCCCATGCTTCACAGTAGGTATGGTGTTCTTTGGATGCAACTCAGCATTCTTTGTCCTCCAAACACGACGAGTTGAGTTTTTACCAAAAAGTTCTATTTTGGTTTCATCTGATCATATGACATTCTCCCAATCCTCTTCTGGATCATCCAAATGCACTCTAGCAAACTTCAGACGGGCCTGGACATGTACTGGCTTAAGCACGGGGACACGTCTTGCACTGCAGGATTTGAGTCCCTGGCGGCGTAGTGTGTTACTGATGGTAGGCTTTTTTACTTTGGTCCCAGCTCTCTGCAGGTCATTCACTAGGTCCCCCCGTGTGGTTCTGGGATTTTTGCTCACCGTTCTTGTGATCATTTTGACCCCACAGGGTGAGATCTTGCGTGGAGCCCCAGATCGAGGGAGATTATCAGTGGTATTGTATGTCTTCCATTTCCTAATAATTGCTCCCACAGTTGATTTCTTCAAACCAAGCTGCTTACCTATTGCAGATTCAGTCTTCCCAGCCTGGTGCAGGTCTACAATTTTGTTTCTGGTGTCCTTTGACAGCTCTTTGGTCTTGGCCATAGTGGAGTTTGGAGTGTGACTGTTTGAGGTTGTGGACAGGTGTCTTTTATACTGATAACAAGTTCACACAGGTGCCATTAATACAGGTAATGAGTGGGGGACAGAGGAGTCTCTTAAAGAAGAAGTTACAGGTCTGTGAGAGCCAGAAATCTTGCTTGTTTGTAGGTGACCAAATACTTATTTTCCACCATAATTTGCAAATAAATTCATTAAAAATCCTACAATGTGATTTTCTGGAAAAAAAATTCTCCATTTGTCTGTCATAGTTGACTTGTGCCTATGATGAATATTACAGGCCTCTCTCATCTTTTAAGTGGGAGAACTTGCACAATTGGTGGCTGACTAAATACTTTTTTTCCCCACTGTATATTATTATGTGAAAGGCTATGTAGCATAGAGTGTCGAAATAAAATGTCACCTAATTAAGGCATATTTTATTTCATTGATTGGGTGTATTCGTAAGCACCAGCATTATTTAGCATGAATTATACTTTTGTGGGTAGATGGGTTGAACTGAATAAACAAATGCTTTGGACCTAAGCTGCACTTCAAATAATTAAAAATGATTTTTAAAAATCATGATAACATTGTAATTGTTTGATGTTTGATTCAGTTGACCTGTATTTGATAAGTTACTCTCTTCAGTGACCTTACTTTCCCCTTTACGCTACAGTAGTGGTGTGTTGTGTATTCTTGTGTTTTATCTAGACTAATGTTTTAATGCTATGTCATTAGTATGTTGGTATAAACATATCTGGTCTGTATTACTTTCCTTTACAGAGCAGTTTATGTGTAAAACCCCGGCCATAGCGGATATTGTGATCCTGGTGGACGGATCATGGAGTATCGGACGGATAAACTTCCGTCTGGTCCGCATGTTCCTGGAGAATCTGGTTAGCGCCTTCCATGTGGAGTTTGACAAGACACGGATAGGTGAGGAAACCATCCGTCAGCCATTTTACTGCTTTCTTGATGTTCTTTCCCTATCATTGTCATCATCATTATAATTATGAGAAAGCAGTATTGCTAAAGCACTCATGATTAGATGGTGATAGCCAATTAGCCATATGGTCATGGCCATATCCTGTCTATTCCACCCACTGGAGTCAAAGGTACTGTAGTTTCTGTGTTGTTGTGCTGCTGTGTTTCATCTGGGTAATAAATTATTATTGTCAGTACGCATGTGGATGTGTGTTGAGAGAAGCTCATAGTGTTGATACCCTGTGCACAGGTCTAGCCCAGTACAGTGGTGACCCCAGGATTGAGTGGCACCTGAACACTTTCACCACCAAAGAAGCAGTCATCAACGCTGTGAAGAACCTGCCCTACAAAGGAGGGAACACACTGACGGGTACTGGAAAGGAATCCTTTCTTCCTCTGTTCTCTGTAATACTACTGAACTCCACGTAATACACATTACCCACCGACACAAATTACGCTCATAATGTTATTCTGCCACAATGTATTAGATGTCCAGATAAACAGATTGTCAATCAGGTTTGCATTACATTTTGACCATATCTTAGAGATTTAGACAGGCAACCCAATAACCTAACAAAGACGCTAATACTGTATGTGACACTCCTCAAGAACCCCTGTGTATGCAGGAGTTAGACAGTATGCTGATCTTTTTCTCTCTAGGTCTTGCATTGACGTACATCCTGGAGAACAGTTATAAAACTGAGTCAGGATCCAGGGCCGGCGTTCCCAAAATTGGAATCCTGATCACAGATGGGAAGTCTCAAGACGATGTCCAACCCCCGGCTCAGAGTCTGAGAGAGGCGGGAATAGAGCTGTTTGCCATTGGTATGAGAAAAATATGCATCTTAATTCTGTCTAAATGCTCATATACTAGTGTAGTTAAAGAGATAGTTGAATGCAGATGCACTTTTCTTGAAGAATGGAGGACATTTTTTTCACCTTTAACATTTATATTTAGGAAAACTGTTTTGAGTGTGAAGCCACCTGTTCTGACACCTGCTTAGTGTAGTGATATGTCATCTAGAGATGTCTCATTCTACTCATCCTACTCATCTCTCCCTCTCTCTCTTTCTGCCGGTGTCTCTCTCTCCCCCTTTTCCTCCTTCACTCTCTCTACCTCTTTCTCTGTAAAGGTGTGAAGAATGCCGATGAGAAAGAGCTGAAGGCCATCGGCTCGCCTCCAGAGGAGACGCACGTCTACAACGTGGCCGACTTCAGCGCCATGAGCTCCATCGTGGAGGGTCTGTCCAGGACCATCTGCGACCGGGTCGAACAGCTCGACAAGGCAATCAAAGGTGAGCCAGATTCAAGTAGGGTAGTAGATTCAGAAAAGAGAATTGAAAATGTTAAATCCAGACCTGGGTTCAAATACATGTGTAATTCACCATCTGGTATTTAAAATCCATAGTATTGAGTATTTTGAAATGCACAGCCCAAAACAAATACTTCTATTTGAGTAATTTAATGGTTATTTGTAAAAACCAAGTTGTCTGCCATAATTGTATTTGACAGCATTTTCAAATACTTTTCAAGTTTATTTCCAAATACATTAACATATTCAACTACTTGTCTTTTCAACAAAAAATCAATCTGAATACTTACTTTGAATGTATGTTAAAGTAATTGAGATATTTGAAACAGTATTTGAACCCAGGTCTGGTTACATCACAGGTGAGCATTAAAGACATTTAGTCATATAGTATCCCTTTTTACAAACAGACAGTGTTTGAAATGTGTCACTTCAGTCATTTTGGAAAAATCCACACGAAAGCAAACAAATCCATCCTCTCATCCTCTCACCCTTTCTCTTTCTTCACCCACCCTACATCTTCTCAGGCGACAGAGGCCCAGAAGTCACCATGGCCGCTCCCAGTGACCTGGTGACCTCAGAGGTGACAGCCAGGAGTTTCCGGGTGTCGTGGACCCACGCACCAGGGACGGTGGAGAAGTACCGGGTGGTGTTCTACCCTACCAGCGGGGGCCAGCCCGAGGAGAAGGTGGTGCAGGGCACAGTAGACACGGTGGTGCTCAACTACCTGCTCTCTCTGACTGAGTACCAGGTGGCTGTGTTCGCCATCTACGCCAGCTCAGCTAGCGAGGCCCTCCGAGGCAGCGCCACCACATGTAAGTCTAGTTACAAAACTGAATCCCACCTTGGATATCTGTGTTTACTAAGTACACAATTGACCTTATGCAAAGTTAAAGGGGATGGTGAGTAACCTACCGCTGTCAGACTGACATACAGATGGAGGGGGAACAAAGACAATTTACCCCATCCAGTAATGCTGTAAATGCTCTCACCTTTGGAGCGCTTAAGTAGCCCGTATTGCATTTAGGCCCACCATTTATGTATTTCTATAGACAGGTAATTTAAGTGAGGGGATGTGGCCCCTCGTGGCCAAACAGGTTAACGGGAATGGAGATTACTTTGCTGTGTGAATTGTGAATTATGCCTGTTGACTTCATTGTTTACAATTTGACTGTTGTTTCTCCATTTACTATGTTACGAAACTGGTTAGCAAACCTACACTCTTAGAAAAAAGGGTTCCAAAAGGGTTCTTCAGCTGTCCCCATAGGAGAACCCTTTGAAAAACCATTTTTGGTTTCAGTTAGAACCATTTTGGGTTCCATGTAGAACCCTCTGTGAAAAGGGTTCAACAGTACCTGGAACCAAAAGGGTTATTCCTGGAACCAAAAAGGGTTTTTCAAAGGGTTATCCTATGGGGACAGCCGAATAACCATTTTAGGTTCTAGATAGCACCTTATTTTCTAAGAGTGTATATAAACACTGGCAAATCAGGGGAAGCTAGGACATGCTAACAAGTCTGTAACCTCTCCGAGTCGAGGTAAGTGAACAGGGTGTTGTATGTCTTTGTCCCTAGTGGAGACAGCATAGCCTACTCTCCAGGGTCCAGGGAGAGCTCAGTTGGGACTCCGTTGTCGCCTAGCCCAAGCAGGTTATTAGGTTCAAATGTTGACAAAGATAATAGTCTACAAAAGGAAAAACAAAAATGCATGCCAAACTAAGGAAAAGGATTCAGACACAAATGGGAAAGCCCTACCTGGTCAGGAGGCTACTCCCAATCAGCTTCTCAGCTAGGTAATCACTCCCTACCGGCACTCCAAGCACCTGGCCCAGCTGCTGCTGGGATGTGAAGAGGGGAAATGGACTGCTAACTGTGTCCTAACCTCCTCCCTACCTCTAACCCCTGATTAGACAGAGCAGGGCTGGAGCAAAAACCTGCATATGCGGTAGGTAAGCATTTCACTGTTAGTCTGCACCTGTTGTTTACAAAGCATTTGATTTGATTTGAGCTCTCCATTAGGAGGGTTTTGCTAACCCAGGTCTACTAGTCTAAGTCATTTCCTAGTTTTAACCCTGCGTGAACTGTGTGTGACCACTGTGTGACCCATAGAAATACAATTACTAGAATGGGCTAAAGCCCCTCTGACCTCAGCAATTTGACTGCACCCTCATGGGTACACTCAATTTGACTGACATGGAATTGTAATCCTGAACATTGACTTGAATGTTGATGCCTGTTCTAGTAATTATATGGTGTGACCCGTGTATGACCTATGTGACCCTTGTGTGTTGCAGTGGCCCTGCCCATGGTGAACAACCTGGAGCTGTTTGACATCACCCACAACACCATGAGGGCACGCTGGAGGGTCGCAGAGGGGGCTTCTGGCTACATGATCCTCTATGCCCCGCTGACCGCGGGAGACGAAGTCGACGAGAAGGAGGTGAGAAAAAAGAGACAGAAGGGAGGATGGAGAGGATAGAGGATGAGAAAATGAGAGAGAAGAGGAATGAGATGGTAAAATAAAGACAGAGGGGAGGAGAAATGACTGTCAGAAAGGAAAGGAAAGAAGAAAGATGGACAGATGGAGAGGGAAGGAGAGAGAAGAGGATATAAGAAATGGAGTGGCACTTTTAAATACAGATGAAAGTAAAGAAGTAGTAGGAGAGGGAATTTAGACTCAAGGCAATGAAATATTTAGAATACACTCTAACTCAGTGGTCACCAACCTTTTCTGAGTCAAGATCAGTTTCTTAGTCAAAATGCAAGCCAAGATTTAACATGACTTAAAAAACATAAGCCTATGCAACATTAACCAATTAAAAACTGTTTTGTAGCAATGAGGTTTGTGTAGTAGGCTATAGGCCCAATACATTATCACTGCATATTGGCTATGCTTGAATTGCCCTGCCAATGTTGTTCTTCTCAGACCATTTTGAAATTATCTTTCAAAATTGTAGGTATATGATCACACTGGTAATAGATCATTTGTTGTATTACTTGTGAGGCACAGCTGAGTGAGCATAATAGAGAAGTAAAATATTCCTAGATATAAAAAAATACACAAGCCGCTAATAATAACAACGCAAGCTTATCAAAACACTTTGCTATACTGCAGTACTGGCGTGAGTGGAAGTAGCGAGCGCGCATTTTATGGCTTATTAAACTGTTGAACAAAGTGTTGACAGTGCTGAATACCAACTTAATCATGAGCTTACTCATAAAAACAGCAGCTCTTTGCTGTATTCGTTGAGTCTCTAGTCGTGATTTTAAAAGTTTTAAAATCTCACATTATCAACTTTGCTGTGCGTTCAATGCTTTTAACAGTCTATGGTGCGAGGAAACTGTGCAGACACGGTGATCTGAGCTATCTGATTGGCCAGTTGTAGGCCTATAGGTGCACTTGATTTACTCTCTGGGCCTGCCGGGTAGGTGGAGTTCTACCTTCAGACACATGAAATGGTTCATAACCTTCCCCTCTCTAGGGCTGCTGAATCAAGTGCACCTACCACCAACAAGGCTTTATCGTTGTTTTTTTTACAGAAATGTTTGGTGATCGACTAGGAATGACTTGGAGATCGACCGGTTGGTGACCACTGCTCTAACTAGTGCAGTGGAACGGGGTGAGGAGAGATGGAGAGGGAGAGAGAAGTTCCTCCACCCATCAAATTCCACCCATCCTGTTAGTGCTCATTAAAAAATAACACTCCCTCCAGGCACAGTCATCAGTTCAGGTTCACAGTTTCACTTGCTCAGCCTGTTGGGGCACAACACAAGACCTTCTGGGGCTTTTCTCTCTTTTTTTTCTCAAAGGGAGGGTTGAAGTTTTTGTATCTTTTTCAAATAAAGTTACACTGGCTGTTGTCGATCGATCCAGACAGGTTTTAAGTGCATATCTCGGTTGTTTAGTTAAATGCTGCAGCCTCTAGCTAGATTAGCATAAAACTAATGGAATTCTGGGGCAGTATGCTCCATTCTCTAAAAGGCAGGAAATGGCACTTCTTTCACACACTTATGTATCACGTCTGGCTGGCTGGCTGGCTGGCTGGCTGGCTGGCTCGCTGCCACTTTATTTGGCTGTCTGACCGCCTTGCCCTTGTCTATTTGATGGTTGATTCTGTCTCTATCAACCCCCTGTATATATCTTGCGCCTTTGCCAACCTCTCTGCGTACCTGTCTGTCACCTCGTCTAAGGTCTCTGATGACTGTTTGTGCAGGTGAAAGTGGCTGAGACGGTGCATGAAGTGGAACTGAAGGCCCTGACTCCAGACACAGAGTACACAGTGACCGTGTACGCCATGTATGGAGAGGAGGCCAGTGACCCTTTGACCATTCAGGAGACCACCCGTGAGTAACCGCCTCATACACTCGTACTCATGCACGTGCACGCACAGATTCACACACACATGCATAAGCAGGCACTAACACATACGCACACACACACATGATAATTTCAGAAACACTGAGCTACCCGTAAGAAAACAGTTGGGACGCTTGTAAAAACATGAGTAGAAAAAGCTGTCATAATAAATGTGAATCTCTATCAGAACATGGGATTAATATTTCCTGGCTGAGCATGAGATATTTACTGTAGGTATTTACAGTAGAGGTTTGGTTAGCCATCCGGCCTAGTGAATTTGCATAATTCTGCCTGCATCTTGTAGGAGTGATATCAAGCCCTGGCTAGCTTTAGAACAAGATCTAACGAACAGGCTGCCAAAACAATGGTGTTTGTGCTAATTTTACATTTCAGAGCTATTTGGGGGCATCAATTTAGTGTTGAAGTTGACGATCTGTCAATCATCACTTTGCTAATTCATGTGTTATTAACTTTCTTCAAATGTTGATTAGGAAGGTGTCACGACATGTACTGCAGATTTACGGGTCATTCCACGAAATGAGTGCCTTTTGATATTTTAAGGAGAAATTGTGCACAAATATTGCATTTTTAAAAACTGTTATATTAAATGAAGTTCCCTTTAATATAGACCACATGGAGAATTCAATCAATCAGATTTTTTATATGAATAAAGACTTGCTAAACTGCCAAAAGTCAGCATTTTGACATGTCCCTCCATGTACTCTCCGTGACTTCTAGGAAGATATTAACCCACTTAACACCAGCATTTCTCCACGTTTTCACCATCATTGTAAAGCCCTAGTTATTTTGTTGCTTTGACAAAGTCATTTCTGAAGATGATTATTTATTTAATGTGATTAGGGATTAATTTACTCTGTTATGTGAACTGAACTCTCATTTTAATATTGTGAAACTGTTCCTTATTATTTTTGTATTTCTTTTTAGAAACATTGAACATCTAATAGTCAAATCATAGTGTTAAAGGTGGTGAGCTGGTTCTACAGTTTTTGTCAATTTTCAGTTTTTTGTGGTGGAAAACAGCCGGTCGAGCATAACATGTCAACCCTGTTACGTATAGATAGACTGGCTAGAAATGTTTTAACAATTTCATTTGTTTTGTAAAGCTTGCATTAAATTGCCACTCCCTGTTGCACACATCAGGCTTCCATTCCCCCTGTCACAATGGCTGATTTAAGATGAAATCGTCAACCTTGTTACGGTCAACCCTGTTACAGTCAACCCTGTTACATATTTGGCGCTTAATAGGCACTTACAATAGTCATTTTTTAAATTTAACCTCTTGAGATGGGAAAATGTGTTTTTTATGAAGTTGAACATGTGCTCTTTATGACAGAATGTTAAAATGAAGTGAAATCAAACGTTTTCTTTTTTACCAAGTTACACTTCTCAAAAGGCACCGAATTGGTGGAACGACCCATACAGAGGCTTGAAAACAGTTTAGAAAGTAGTTGTCCTTACACATTTTGTCTGTTATAAGGGTACAGGATAGTGCCTTAAAGGGAAAGTTCACTCAAGAATAAAACTTTTTTAGATGTTGTGTAGATCCAGTTTATATGTCTCAACCACAATAGAATGGGAAAGAAAAACACTGTCTTAAACACTGCTAGTATTTCCCAATTCATTAGGAATTGAGGTATGTACAGTGAGGGAAAAAAGTATTTGATCCCCTGCTGATTTTGTACATTTGCCCACTGACAAAGAAATGATCAGTCTATAATTTTTATGGTAGGTTTATTTGAACAGTGAGAGACAGAATAACAACAAAGAAATCCAGAAAAACCCATGTCAAAAATTTTATGAATTGATTTGCATTTTAATGAGGGAAATAAGTATTTGACCCCTCTGCAAAACATGACTTAGTACTTGGTGGCAAAACCCTTGTTGGCAATCACAGAGGTCAGACATTTCTTGTAGTTGGCCACCAGGTTTGCACACATCTCAGGAGGGATTTTGTCCCACTCCTCTTTGCAGATCTTCTCCAAGTCATTAAGGTTTCGAGGCTGACGTTTGGCAACTCGAATCTTCAGCTCCCTCCACAGATTTTCTATGGGATTAAGGTCTGGAGACTGGCTAGGCCACTCCAGGACCTTAATGTGCTTCTTCTTGAGCCACTCCTTTGTTGCCTTGGCCGTGTGTTTTGGGTCATTGTCATGCTGGAATACCCATCCACAACCCATTTTCAATGCCCTGGCTGAGGGAAGGAGGTTCTCACCCAAGATTTGACGGTACATGGCCCTGTCCATCGTCCCTTTGATGCGGTGAAGTTGTCCTGTCCCCTTAGCAGAAAAACACCCCCAAAGCATAACGTTTCCACCTCCATGTTTGACGGTGGGGATGGTGTTCTTGGGGTCATAGGCAGCATTCCTCCTCCTCCAAACACGACGAGTTGAGTTGATGCCAAAGAGCTCCATTTTGGTCTCATCTGACCACAACACTTTTACCCAGTTCTCCTCTGAATCATTCAGATGTTCATTGGCAAACTTCAGACGGCCCTGTATATGTGCTTTCTTGAGCAGGGGGACCTTGCGGGCGCTGCAGGATTTCAGTCCTTCACGGCGTAGTGTGTTACCAATTGTTTTCTTGGTGACTATGGTCCCAGCTACCTTGAGATCATTGACAAGATCCTCCCATGTAGTTCTGGGCTGATTCCTCACCGTTCTCATGATAATTGCAACTCCACGAGGTGAGATCTTGCATGGAGCCCCAGGCCGAGGGAGATTGACAGTTCTTTTGTGTTTCTTCCATTTGCGAATAATCGCACCAACTGTTGTCACCTTCTCACCAAGCTGCTTGGCGATGGTCTTGTAGCCCATTCCAGCCTTGTGTAGGTCTACAATCTTGTCCCTGACATCCTTGAAGAGCTCTTTGGACTTGGCCATGGTGGAGAGTTTGGAATCTGATTGATTGATTGCTTCTGTGGACAGGTGTCTTTTATACAGGTAACAAGCTGAGATTAGGAGCACTCCCTTTAAGAGTGTGCTCCTAATCTCAGCTCGTTACCTGTATAAAAGACACCTGGGAGCCAGAAATCTTTCTGATTGAGAGGGGGTCAAATACTTATTTCCCTCATTAAAATGCAAATCAATTTATAAAAATTTTGACATGCGTTATTCTGGATTTTTTAGTTGTTATTCTGTCTCTCACTGTTCAAATAAACCTACCATTAAAATTATAGACTGATCATTTCTTTGTCAGTGGGCAAACGTACAAAATCAGCAGGGGATCAAATACTTTTTTCCCTCACTGTAACATGATCTACTGTAAATAACAGATTGTGTGTTCTCAACTCATCTCAACATTAGATCACTTAGGACATCTGAAAACATCTGAAAAACGGATTTTGGAGTGATCTGTCCCTTTTAGTAACGACAGCATTGCAGTATACGTAGTACAATACGATATAAACTCAGCAAAAAAAGAAACGTCCTCTCACTGTCAACTGCGTTTATTTTCAGCAAACTTAACATGTGTAAATATTTGTATGAACATAACAAGATTCAACAACTGAGACATAAACTGAACAAGTTCCACAGACATGTGACTAAAATAAATTGAATAATGTGTCCCTGAACAAAGGGGGGGTCAAAATCAAAAGTAACAGTCAGTATCTGGTGTGGCCACAAGCTGCATTAAGTACAGCAGTGCATCTCCTCCTCATGGACTGCACCAGATTTGCCAGTTCTTGCTGTGAGATGTTACCCCACTCTTCCACCAAGGCACCTGCAAGTTCCCTGACATTTCTGGGGGGAATGGCCCCTAGCCCTCACCCTCCGATCCAACAGGTCCCAGACGTGCTCAATGGGATTGAGATCCAGGCTCTTCGCTGGCCATGGCATAACACTGACATTCCTGTCTTGCAGGAAATCATGCACAGAACGAGCAGTATGGCTGGTGGCATTGTCATGCTGGAGGGTCATGTCAGGATGAGCCTGCAGGAAGGGTACCACATGAGGGAGGAGGATGTCCTCCTTGTAACGCACAGCATTGAGATTGCCTGCAATGACAACATGCTCAGTCCGATGATGCTGTGACACAACGCCCAAGACCATGACGGACCCTCCACCTCCAAATCGATCCTGCTCCAGAGTACAGGCCTCGGTGTAACGCTCATTCCTTCGATGATAAACGCGAATCCGACCATCACCCCTTGTTAGACAAAACCGCGACTCGTCAGTGAAGAGCACTTTTTGTCAGTCCTGTCTGATCCAGCGACGGTGGGTTTGTGACGATAGTCAACGTTGTTGCCGGTGATGTCTGGTGAGGACCTGCCTTACAACAGCCCTGAAAGCCCTCAGTCCAGCCTCTCTCAGCCTATTGCGGACAGTCTGAGCACTGATGGAGGGATTGTGCGTTCCTGGTGTAACTCGGGCAGTTGTTGTTGCCATCCTGTACCTGTCCCGCAGGTGTGATGTTCGGATGTACTGATCCTGTGCAGGTGTTGTTACACGTGGTCTGCCACTGCGAGGACGATCAGAGGTCCGTCCTGTCTCCCTGTAAGTCTGTCTTAGGCGTCTCACAGTACGGACATTGCAATTTATTGCCCTGGCCACATCTGCAGTCCTCATGCCTCCTTGCAGCATGCCTAAGGCAAGTTCACGCAGATGAGCAGGGACCCTGGGCATCTTTCTTTTGGTGTTTTTCAGAGTCAGTAGAAAGGCCTCTTTAGTGTCCTAAGTTTTCATAACTGTGACCTTAATTGCCTACCGCCTGTAAGCTGTTAGTGTCTTAACGACCGTTCCACAGGTGCATGTTCATTAATTGTTTATGGTTCACTGAACAAGCATGGGAAACAGTGTTTGAACCCTTTACAATTAAGATCTGTGAAGTTATTTGGATTTGTATGAATTATCTTTGAAAGACAGGGTCCTGAAAAGGGGAGTTTACTTAATTGTCCATTTACATGGAAATTCATTTTGTGGTGTCAGCTTACAAATACACAAACACAACACACTATATTACATGCAGTACGGAAAACTAGATATTTTGAAAGTTAATACTCAAGTCACACATTTACATTTTCACTGATTCAAAGTCTCTACGGCCTACTGTCCAACCGTGTATTGGACCTGCATCTGTCCTATGTCCCACTGTTCAGCAGCCTGATGGAATGAAACTTGCCCTGCTCCTATTCTTGCTGAACAGTGGGACCCTTAATCTCCTTCCGGATGGCAGCTGCTCAAAACATTGGGCAAGATTGTTGGTGGGGTCCTCTATGATGTTCCAGGCCTTGTCCCTTGCCCGTTTATCGTAGAGGCCCTGAAGCACCCTGCACTGCAGCCTGCAGAGCTTGAACCCCAGGTTCACAGTCTAGCTGAGGATACCATTATTAGCCACTGACTGCCCACTACCAGGCCAGGAAACAGAAAGTCAGCATACTCTCTATATGACAGGTGTAGTAGTTGGAGAGTATCCGGGTGTTGACATTCAGTTGTCGCAGTTTGCGCAGGAGGTACGGTCATTGTTGGCATTTTTTTATTGATGTTCTGAGTGTTGGCATTAAAAGAGAGTGTGCTGTTCATGATGGTTCTCACCCACTGGGAAAAAACTGTTTGAATCAACGTTGTTTCCACGTCATTTCAACCAAAAAATTCAATGTGATGACGTTGAATCAATGTGGAAAACTGATTGAATTTGAAAAATGTCTTCAACGTAAGGGAATTTCGTATTTTTTTCACACAACTTTTAACCTAGATCCAATGACATGGTGAAGCTTTTTGTTGATTTCACGTTGAATTCACACCAGTTGACAACCCAACCAAATGTAAAACTAGACGTTGAAATGACGTCTGTGCCCAGTGGCCAGGTACTTAAAACTCCCCACTCTCTCTACCTGTTTACCACCCAGGACTATGTGGCTCCTGAAATCAATGAGCAGTTATTTTGTTTTGTTGATGTTGAGTGTGAGGAAGTTGTTATTGCACCAGTCATGGACCCTGTTTACTTCTGTTGGGAAATGCAGTCATCTGAGAGGTCGACAAGGGCGCTGTCATCTGCATATTTCACTGCCAAGCAGTCCCCCTCTGAGCCTCTCAGGTCATTGTTGTATATGGAGAATAACACTGGGGAGATGCCAGTTCCTTGGGGGGAACTGGTAGATGTACACAGAGGAAGGGATGTTGTGTTGTTGAACTGGGCATACTGCCCCCTGTTCAGCAGGCAGTCTAGTACCTGCTAGATATGGTCCATCTGTAGGTGGGAGAGAAGGTGAGGCTGCATGCAGTTAAAAACAAAGTAGAAGTCCAGGAAAAGGATGTGCACATAAGAGTGAGCACTCTCCCAGTGTGTCATGGCACTGTGTAACACCGTCAGGATTGCATCCTCCAATGATCTGTTCTTCCTGTATGCAAACTGCATTGGAAAAGATCCTTGCCAAACTTTAAAACCTCTCCAACTTTTTTATTTCCAATTCCCTCATGAAACCAGTTCACCTTCACTGCATCCTTTTCATGCTCCCTGCGTCTAAAGTTAAACGCTGACCCTCATTTAAAATGAGCTGAATGAACCGCAGCAAGAAAATCCAGGGAGTAATTCTAAGCAGGACTTTTAGCCCTACCTGAAGTAAAGCTCCTTGTTAAATAAAAACTTTTCCAGAGAATGTGTTTTGTGCGCAAAAGGCCATTATTCTGCCCTTTTGTTCCTTGGAGAGGAACTCTCAAACAAAAAGAGTCACGTCACGCACCGTATTAGGGTTGACCCGTGAGCCGTGTTCCTGTTCTCTGCCCCCCTCTTCTCTCAGTACCCCTGACACCGGCGCGGAACCTGCGCTTCTCCAACGTCGACCATAGCTCGACCAGACTCACCTGGGAGGCGACGTCCAATAAGGCCAACGGCTACCGCATCATGTACGTCAAGACTAATGGAGTGCAGACCAATGAGGTGAGTGCTCACGTAGCTGGACTTTAAGCCCATAAATATATTGTGTTCATGTTAATGTTGCAGACTTTCCCCCTAAAGAAAGAACTTTCCAAAGACAGTTCTGTATTTCTGCAAGAATAGCATCTTGCTAACATATTAACCTTATAGAATGTGATATATAATCTGATATATGATTCTGACTGATGTATAGAAAAGTAGGCATCACTGGAAGGATACCACCTTTATGAGATGAATAAAATAAATACAAATATGTATTTTATATTGTCACATAGAGGGACTCACACTGACCGTTAACCCTGACCTCTCTCTTCGGTGGCCATAGATAGACGTTGGCCGCATCACCACCCTGTTGCTAAGGAACCTGACGTCATTGACGGAGTACACGGTGGCCATCTTTGCTATTTATGACGAGGGCCAGGCAGAGCCACTGACTGACAGCTTCACCACTAGTAAGACTGCCTCTACCCGTATAAGCAATGCTATTGACAGCTCTTGGCTTTCAACAACAGCCTTTATAATACAAAAAGGCTATAAATGCTGTGGCTTGTAGAAAGTGCCATAGAAATAGAATTACTAGAACGGATGTTCCCATTTAATTCAACGTTCCGTGATGGATGGGCATTCTATTTCTATGGAAAGTGCTACCAAATTATCTAGCTGCATTTGAAGATGAAACACTGATGTAAGTCATGAACAGAATCTTACATGGGATAAAGTGTATCTAAAAGTGAGTGCTGACTGTGAATATGACCACTCATATGGGGGATGCCAAAGTGATGTGGAACTCCTTCCATTCTTTTGAGGCTTCTTTACCCTTTGTGTCTAATCCAGAGACAGTCCCAGAGCCTCTGAACCTGAGGAGCAGTGAAGTCTCCACAGAGAGCTTCAGGGTCACCTGGGAACACTCAGCCCAAGACGTGGTCCTTTACAGACTCACATGGACCCCAACCAGAGGAGGAGTTACTAAAGAGGTCTGTGTTTGGCTGTCTTGTCTGGCTGACTGGCTTGTTGGTTGGTTAGTTGAATGGATTCATAGTTCTCTCTCCGTCTGTCACTGCAATTATGTGTCATTCTGGTGTCTCATATCAGCTAAAGAATCTATGACTGCAATTGAATTGTCTCTGCTAGCAGATTTTCAGCAACGTGATTTCTCTCAGGTTATGTATGCTATATTGGAAGATGTACAACTCACCTCCCATACTTTCTATCACATCCCTGAGCAGTTCAAGATTGACCATCTTGCAGGCACTCACTGAATATTGACACAAAGCCAGTTATGCTAGATACAGAAATTGATTGCCTACTTACCTTCTATGTGTTTTGTACCAATAAATCCTGATGCGAGCAGTACTTCCCCTTTTTTTTTTTTTTACACGACACATCTTGATTCATGCGTTCAAAAACAAAACACCACTCATACGTAAAAATGTATGCACACATGACTGTAAGTCGCTTTGGATAAAAGCGTCTGCTAAATGGCATATTTATTTGTATTTATTTTTTGAAGTGCTATTTTGAAGCCCTTTTGGTGACTGTAGAATTCCAGTCCATAAGTGCATTCGGTAGCAGCATAAATATCTGACATTGACTTAACTTCTCTCTACATTCCCTCCCTTCCTCCCTCTATGGTGAAGATGCTAGTGAACGGTGACATGAACAGCCACCTGCTGATTGGTCTGAGGCCCATCACTGAGTACGAGGTCTCTCTGATCGCTGTCTTCAGAAACGAGGTGGAAAGCAACGCCGTGACCCTCACAGAGTCAACAGGTAATTAAGGGAAACTCCACTCCAATCAGGGTTAATTGAACATTGGGGATTGTATTGATTATTGTATTGATTTGGTGTTGCCTCTGTGCTACTGCTTGCTCTTTGGGGGCTTTGAGCCAGGTTACGATTAAGCACCTTGTACCTTTCAATGCATTTGTTAGAATCGTGCATGTCCACCACACAGCTTTGATACCCATGTCTTGTATGTTTGCTACAGTGCATTGTTCATTGAGACTGGTCTTGAGAAAGATCTTTGTGCTGAAACATTGTCATTAAGCAGTCTAAACTATATCCCCTCTTATTCTTCTTTTGAAGGCTCAATATACACATTTGCTTAACTGATTGATTGATCTGACCATTTTGTCTGTTTTTCAGTGGCAAGAACAACGACTACCACAAAAGCTACTACTACCACAACTACCACAAAAGCTACCACCACAGCAGGTAAATTAGATTTTTTTCGGTCATGTACTGTATAGATTTTTATAAAGTGAATTTTGTGAGCGCTTTTAATAGTAATTTCCCCAACTTGTCCTGTTGATTATAATAGTGATGGTAATGATAATAGATTGCGTTTAAATAGTGCTTTTCACTTTGTTTAAAATTGCAACTCACTTCATCCATCATCAATAATATGTAGCTATGATCTCACCAGGATCTCTGTGTTTTTGTTTGCCGTCTCTTTCTGCACTGTTGCATCATTAGTCTAATGATATTGTGTTTATTCAAATGTATGCATGCACCCACACGGTCTGCATAGTAAAGCCACCTGGTGTCTCTATCCTCTCTCCATTTTCCACCTCCCTTTCTCAACCCCACCCTTACTCTCCCTCACTACCCTCTTTTTCTACCTTCCTCCAACCCTCCTTCACCCAGTTGTGCGTCTGGGTGTGAGGAACCTCCTGCTCAGCAGTCACACCACCTTCAGCATGGGGGTATCCTGGGAGCTGCAGGACAGCAATGTGCGTCAGTACCGCATCGCCTATGTCACCGCCAGGGGCGATCGTGCCGAGGAGACGGTAAGATGCAGACCGAGGAGACTTCCTTTCTTCTCTATTAGTATGATTCCCGATATCTCCACAGCCTAGCTCTTTACAATGCTAATTCATATTTAAGATAAGAGTATGACTACCCAACAGCCCCCCTATCACCTAAACCCATTGCACTGCCATCTCTCTCTATCTGTTCTCTCTTTCTCTATCCCCCCCCCCCCCACACTACAATAAAACCAGCCCCTCGCTCTTACGTCTTGCTTTTCCTTAGCGATAAGCTTACATTTTCTGAATGGATTAGTGTTGTATCGACGCCAGTCATTCAGCCAGTGTCTCTTGAGAATGCACTGCTCTTGGTGTCCTTCCAATGATTAGATATGTATGTATGGGAGAAATTGGGGTTGTATGGTAGTCTTTAAGCGTTTATGCCAGATGCATAGTGATATAGTGTTTAGTCAGATTCCTTATCTATTGTTATCAGAATGTTGTAGTCCGCTTTGTATTTGGAAACTGATCAGGTGGGAATGTAGTCGATAAGTAATACTTATCTCTTGTATAAACCTATATAACCAATGTTACAGCCTCATTGAAAGATAACAGTAGAAAACAATACAATGCAATCATGTCTTCAAATAGAATTTCAATTACAAAACACCAATTCATTCCTAGTCCACTGCTTTAGTACAGGAAAACCAGGAAAAGTCACTGAAGCCTTACATTTAGTTTCTCAAATCACGGGCAACTTTCAGCACCACAACCTGAACAGCTCCCATCCAAACACAGTTCATTGAAGGCCAGCCCAGCAATAGGAGCAGTAGAGTGGAACCCCACAGCCCTACTCTGTAGCAAAATCAAGGGGATTGAGTTTGCATTCTTCACAGATACTTCATTCCCAACTAGATTGAACCGGCCAAATTATAAATAGTTTGAGGGAGCACCCGCGTTATAAAAAAAATCTAATTTGGCAACAGCGGTGGCATTGGGACTCGGCTACTCGGGTCGCACTCCGTCCTGCGGTCCCCCACTTCGAAAAAGCTAGCTGCTATTTTCATCACGTTGGCCTGAAATTGATTTGTCAAGTTCGCCGCTTGTCATGGCTGTGGAACTTTTTTGGACAGAGGCGAGGCTAGACCGCACACGCTCGGAATGCAAACAGGAATGAGAGGAGGAATGGAGAGTGGATGAGAGAGAAACAGAGACGGAGAGAAAAAGAGGATGACTGTGGTGGAGAGAGAGAGGGAAGAGGAGGAGGATTGGCTGCAGTCCAGAAGTGACAGACATTCTAGGTGATTCTGAAATTAGACAGCCTACATTACGAAGTCACAGTGTTCACATGTCGAGTTATGCGTTGCGCCATACATTACTCAATTAACTTCTATAGCCTAACTCCTGAAAGTTTAAAAGTATCTTGTTTAACTGTTTTTCCAATTAAATTGACTGATATCAATATCTAGGTAGTCTACACCTTCATTTCAACTTCAATGTCTATTAATAATTAAATATGTACAAAAATTGGGGGCAAAAGACAAAAAAAAACATACTTGTTTACTTTTGTAGCAAAGCAAACTTAGCATGATTTGCTTAATGCTCACTCGCTTCATGTAGATTTCTATGAGTGTTTGCTGTTTGATTTTGCAATGAATTGCTGTTTAAAACTACAGTGCCTTGCAAAAGTAATCATCCCCCTTGGCGTTTTTCCTATTTTGTTGTATTACAACCTGTAATTTAAATGGATTTTTATTTGGATTTCATGTAATGGACATACACAAAATAGTCCAAATTGGTGAAGTGAAATGAAAAAAATTGTTTCAGAACATTCTAAAAAATAAATAACGGAAAGTTGTGCGTGCATATGTATTCACCCCCTTTGCTATGAAGCCCCTAAATAAGATCTGGTGCAACCAATTACCTTCAGAAGTCACATAATTAGTTAAATAAAGACCAGGCAAGGAGGGCATTAATCAGAGAAGCAACAAAGAGACCAAAGATAACCCTGAAGGAGCTGCAAAGCTCCACAGCGGAGATTGGAGTATCTGTCCATAGGACCACTTTAAGCCGTACACTCCACAGAGCTGGGCTTTACGGAAGAGAGGCCAGAAAAAAGACATTGCTTAAAGAAAAATATATGCAAACACATTTTGTGTTAGCCAAAAGGCATGTGGGAGATTTCCAAACATATGGAAGAAGGTACTCTGGTCAGATGAGACTAAAATTGAACTGTTTGGCCATCAAGGAAAACGCTATGTCTGGCGCAAACCCAACACCTCTCAACACCCCGAGAACACCATGGCAGCTTCATGCTGTGGGGATGTTTTTCATCGGCAGGGACTGGGAAACTGGTCACAATTGAAGGAATAATGGATGGCGCTAAATACAAGGACATTCTTGAGGGAAACCTGTTTCAGTCTTCCAGAGATTTGAGACTGGGACGGAGGTTCACCTTCCAGCAGGACAATGACCCTAAGCATGCTGCTAAAGCAACACTTGAGTGGTTTAAGGGGAAACATTTAAATGTCTTGGAATGGCCTAGTCAAAGCCCAGACCTCAATCCAATTGAGAATCTGTGGTATGACTTAAAGATTGCTGTACACCAGCGGAACCCATCCAACTTGAAGGAGCTGGAGCAGTTTTGCCTTGAAGAATGGGCAAACATCCCAGTGGCTAGATGTGCCAAGCTTATAGACTCATACCCCAAGAGACTTGCAGCTGTAATTTCTGCAAAAGGTGGCTCTACAAAGTATTGACTTTGGGGGGGTGAATAGTTATGCACGCTCAAGTTTTCTGTTTTGTTTTCTTATTTCTTGTTTGTTTCACAAGAAAAACTATTTTGCATCTTCAAAGTGGTAGGCATGTTGTGTAAATCAAAAAATCCATTTTAATTCCAGGTTGTAAGGCAACAAAATAGGAAAAATGTCAAGGGGGGTGAATACTTTTGCAAGCCACTGTGTATTCGTGTCAGCTTTTAGATGTGGATATGAATTAATCATTATTTAATTAATGTTTGTTATGACATACAGAGATTCACACTCAACCAGAGCCAATATGATTCAAATCTAGTTTTCTGCTCAAGTGCAGACCTGACATGTTGTTAGCTATTTTTGGGAGGTATTCTTCTTTGTCATTCACTGACCCAGCATGTCCATTCACCAACCTCCACTCCAGACAATACCAGAACCTTGTCGTTCTGATATCGTGATTGGCAGCTGTGTGTGTGTGTTCTAGAAAATGGTCCCCGGTGGTAAGAACAGCCTCCTGCTGCAGCCACTGCTGTCTGACACGGAGTACAAGGTGACCGTCACCCCAGTCTACGCCGACGAAGACGGCCCCGGTGTCAGCCGCATGGGACGCACCTGTAAGTCTGTCTGCATGACCTTCTCTCCATGGTGACGCGGACACTGAGATATATGTCCTGTTCTGTTCGGGACAATGGAAGCCTCTGTGCTTCTGTATTCTTCTTTCAGGTGGAATATGAACTTAAAATATATACCCTGAGTGTACAAAACATTAAGAACACCTGCTCTTTCCATGACATACAGTGAGGGAAAAAAGTATTTGATCCCCTGCTGATTTTGTACGTTTGCCCACTGACAAAGACATGATCAGCGAGTTGAGTTGATGCCAAAGAGCTCGATTTTGGTCTCATCTGACCACAACACTTTCACCCAGTTCTCCTCTGAATCATTCAGATGTTCATTGGCAAACTTCAGACGGCCCTGTATATGTGCTTTCTTGAGCAATGGGGACAGGTTAAAGACAGATTTTTAAGCCTTGAGACAATTGAGACATGGATTGTGTATGTGTGCCATTCATAGGGTGAATGTGCAAGACAGAAAATGTAAGTGCCTTTGAACGGGGTATGGTAGTAGGTGAATTTGTGCATTTTTATTAGGATCCCCATTAGCTAATCTTCCTGGGGTCCAACACCAATTAATAAGACATTACAAACAATTACAAATTAAGACTTTACAAACATTTAACAACTAGACAGTACAGACAATTAAAATACCTGACAGGTAACACATTTAACATTCAGTTGATGCTTTCTATTTCCTGTCATATGGTCTATCGCATTAGATGTTCTTTTATTTTTTTCTTGAAGGTGGATGTACTTTTTGCATGAGAAATATGGATTGGTAAAGAGTTCCATTCAGCTATGGCTCTATATAAAACTGTAGATTTAAGGCGATTATTCCTTGGCTGGGTTGTCTTAGATGCCCTGAATTTACCTGTCTGGTTTGGAGCCAGGCGCACCAGTTTGAGTGTGTCAAGAACTGCAATGCTGATGGGTTCTTCACGCTCAACAGTTTCCCGTGTGTATCAAGAATGGTCCACCACCCAAAGGACGTCAAGCCAACTTGACACAACTGTGGGACGCATTGGAGTCAACATGGGCCAGCATCCCTGTAGAATGCTTTCGGGGGGGAGGTTGCAACTCAATATTAGGAACGTGTTCCTAATGTTTGGTATACTCAGTGTATAATGAAGTACTCACTCACTCTTCATAAACCCAGGTAAAACTGGGCAAACCTTGTTGAATGGTTGTAATGACGTCATTTCTGTTGCCCATTGGGAATGAATGAGTTAGTTAGTTAGTCCATGAACCCTCACCGTAGGTGAGATATCCATACTCTGTATATCATTGACACATACTGAATAATCCAATGGAAGCTCTTTACCTCTACATTATAGAGCTCTCATTGGCTTAAATCAGCTATTGATTGACAGGAGATGGTAATCCCGCCCCTGGTGTTTGTCAGAGCTGAAAGGACCCACATCATTACCAGACATTTTTTTATGGAATTCACATTTGCATTCTTCATCTTCCTCAAATGCTTACATGAGTAGTTGCTGATTATTTTCCCTGCTCTGAAAACGACAGTCCCTGGACACCACTTTGAAATGTATTGTCCCCTTTAAGAATGAAAAATGAGGCAATCCCTCAAACAACACGTCACATTGGATGTGTGTGTGTGTGTGTGTGTGTGTGTGTGAATGATTTGTATTGAATGGAACAGGTCTGGAGAAGTAACGCTAACACTACTGAATACAGTTGTAATTCAGTCCAACGCTGTGAGTCTGTGACTCACAGTTAGTCAACTAAAAGCCCATCAGACATGTATCGTGTTTAATTTAAGAACCCAATGTGCTTCTCTTTTTAGGACAGGAGACTGAGAGACTCATATGTACAGTGCCTTGCAAAAGTAATCATCCTCCTTGGTGTTTTTCCTATTTTGTTGCATTACAACCTGTAATTTAAATGGATTTTTATTTGGATTTCATGTAATGGACACACACAAAATAGTCAAAATTGGTGAAGTGAAATTAAACAAATAACTTGTTAAAAATAAATAAATAAATAATAAATAAATAAATAACGGAAAAGTGGTGCATGCATATGTATTCACCCCCTTTGCTATGAAGCCCCTAAATAAGATCTGGTGAAACCAATTACCTTCAGAAGTCACATAATTAGTTAAATAAAGTCCACCTGAGTGCAATCTAAGTGTCACATGATCTGTCACATGATCTCAGTATATATACACCTGTTCTGAAAGGCCCCAGAGTCTGCAACACCACTAAGCAAGGGGCACCACCAAGCAAGCGGCACCATGAAGACCAAGGAGCTCTCCAAACAGGTCAGAGACAAAGTTGTGGAGAAGTACAGATCAGGGTTGGGTTATAAAAAAATATCCAAAACATTGAACATCCCACGGAGCACCATTAAATCCATTATTTAAAAAATTGAAAGAATATGGCACCACAACAAACATGCCAAGAGAGGGCCGCCCACCAAAACTCACAGACCAGGCAAGGAGGGCATTAATCAGTGAAGCAACAAAGAGACCAAAGATAACCCTGAAGGAGCTGCAAAGCTCCACCGCGGAGATCGGAGTATCTGTCCACAGAGCTGGGCTTTACGGAAGAGTGGCCAGAAAAAAGACATTGCTTAAAGAAAAAAATAAGCAAATACATTTGGTGTTAGCCAAAAGGCATGTGGGAGACTCCCCAAACATATGGAAGAAGGTACTCTGGTCAGATGAGACTAAAATTGAGATTTTTGGCCATCAAGGAAAACGCTATGTCTGGCGCAAACCCAACACCTCTCAACACCCCGAGAACACCATCCCCACAGTGAAGCATGGTGGTGGCAGCATTATGCTGTGGGGATGTTTTTCATCAGCAGGGACTGGGAAGCTGGTCAGAATTGAATGATGGATGGCGCTAAATACAGGGAAATTCTTGAGGGAAACCTGTTTCAGTCTTCCAGAGATTTGAGACTGGGACGGAGGTTCACCTTCCAGCATACTGCTAAAGCAATACTCGAGTGGTTTAAGGGGAAACATTTAAATGTCTTGGAATGGCCTAGTCAAAGCCCAGACCTCAATCCAATTGAGAATCTGTGGTATGACTTAAAGATTGCTGTACACCAGCGGAACCCATCCAACTTGAAGGAGCTGGAGCAGTTTTGCCTTGATGAATGGGCAAAAATCCCAGTGGCTAGATGTGCCAAGCTTATAGAGACATACCCCAAGAGACTTGCATCTGTAATTTCTGCAAAAGGTGGCTCTACAAAGTATTGACTTTGGGGGGGGTGAACAGTTTTCTGTTTTTTTGTCTTATTTCTTGATTGTTTCACAAGAAAAACTATTTTGCATCTTCAAAGTGGTAGGCATGTTGTGTAAATCAAATGATACAAACCCCCAAAAAATCCATTTTAATTCCAGGTTGTAAGGCAACAAAATAGGAAAAATGCCAAGGGGGGTGAATACTTTCGCAAGCCACTGTATGCAGAGTATCTCATCTACAATTGATTACTGTACTTGATGAAAATGTACCTTATTTCTGAGTGAGTTATGTTCTCTCACTCTGTCCACCGCTCACTCACTATATATCTCTCTCTCTCTCTCTCTCTCTCTCTCTCTCTCTCCCTCTAACTTTCTGTCTGTCTGTCTGTCCTTCTCTCTTTTTCTTTCCCTCTAACTGTCATTATGTCTATCTGTCTCATGTCTCCATACTTATTTCCCCTCTATCTTCTCTTCTTTCATTCTCTCTTTCCCTTGCTCTTTCATTCTTCCTGCAGTGCCACTGTCTGCTCCTAGGAACCTGAGAGTGTCAGAGGAATGGTACAACCGCTTCCGTATCACCTGGGACACGCCCCCATCCCCCACTATGGGCTACAGGGTAGTCTACAAACCTATCTCTGGTATATACTCATGCATTCATGCCCACACTCACACGCACACACAAAAGCACACAAACACACACACAGTACTGCTTATTTCTAAAGATAGCCCGTCTTACCCACATAAACCCTACAACACACATCAATACTGCTTATTAAAAATATCTGTCATACAGCCCATCTACAGAGGGGAGTGCGTATGGCCCAGTACATCACTGGGGCCAAGCTTCCTGCCATCCAGGACCTCTACAGTGTGGGAAAAAAGTATTTGATCCCCTGCTGATTTTGTATGTTTGCCCACTGACAAAGAAATTATCAGTCTATAATTTTAATGGTAGGTTTATTTGAACAGTGAGAGACAGAATAACAACAAAAAAATCCAGAAAAACGCATGTCAAAAATGTTATAAATTGATTTGCATTTTAATGAGGGAAATAAGTATTTGACCCCCTCTCAATCAGAAAGATTTCTGGCTCCCAGGTGTCTTTTATACAGGTAACGAGCTGAGATTAGGAGCACACTCTTAAAAGGAGTGCTCCTAATCTCAGCTTGTTACCTGTATAAAAGACACCTGTCCACAGAAGCAATCAATCAATCAGATTCCAAACTCTCCACCATGGCCAAGACCAAAGAGCTCTCCAAGGATGTCAGGGACAAGATTGCAGACCTACACAAGGCTGGAATGGGCTACAAGACCATCGCCAAGCAGCTTGGTGAGAAGGTGACAACAGTTGGTGCGATTATTCGCAAATGGAAGAAACACAAAATAACTGTCAATCTCCCTCGTCCTGGGGCTCCATGCAAGATCTCACCTCGTGGAGTTGCAATGATCATGAGAACGGTGAGGAATCAGCCCAGAACTACACGGGAGGATCTTGTCAATGATCTCAAGGCAACTGGGACCATAGTCACCAAGAAAACAATTGGTAACACACTACGCCGTGAAGGACTGAAATCCTGCAGCGCCCGCAAGGTCCCCCTGCTCAAGAAAGCACATATACAGGCCCGTCTGAAGTTTGCCAATGAACATCTGAATGATTCAGAGGAGAACTGGGTGAAAGTGTTGTGGTCAGATGAGACCAAAATGGAGCTCTTTGGCATCAACTCAACTCGCCGTGTTTGGAGGAGGAGGAATGCTGCCTATGACCCCAAGAACACCATCCCCACCGTCAAACATGGAGGTGGAAACGTTATGCTTTGGGGGTGTTTTTCTGCTAAGGGGACAGGACAACTTCACCGCATCAAAGGGACGATGGACGGGGCCATGTACCGTCAAATCTTGGGTGAGAACCTCCGTCCCTCAGCCAGGGCATTGAAAATGGGTCATGGATGGGTATTCCAGCATGACAATGACCCAAAACACACGGCCAAGGCAACAAGGAGTGACTCAAAGAGAAGCACATTAAGGTCCTGGAGTGGCCTAGCCAGTCTCCAGACCTTAATCCCATAGAAAATCTGTGGAGGGAGCTGAAGGTTCGAGTTGCCAAACGTCAGCCTCGAAACCTTAATGACTTGGAGAAGATCTGCAAAGAGGAGTGGGACAAAATCCCTCCTGAGATGTGTGCAAACCTGGTGGCCAACTACAAGAAACGTCTGACCTCTGTGATTGTCAACAAGGGTTTTGCCACCAAGTATTAAGTCATGTTTTGCAGAGGGGTCAAAAACGTATTTCCCTCATTAAAATACAAATCAATTTATAACATTTTTGACATGCGTTTTTCTGGATTTTTGTTGTTGTTATTCTGTCTCTCACTGTTCAAATAAACCTACCATTAAAATTATAGACTGATCATGTCTTTGTCAGTGGGCAAACGTACAAAATCAGCAGGGGATCAAATACTTAATTCCCTCACTGTATACCAGGCGGTGTCAGAGGAAGGCCCTAAAAATTGTCAAAGACTCCAGCCACCCTAGTCATAGACTGTTCTCTCTGCTACCGCACGGCAAGCGGTACCGGAGCGCCAAATTTAGGTCCAAGAGGCTTCTAAACAGCTTCTAACCCAAAGCCATAATACTCCTGAACATCTAATCAAATGGCTACCCAGACTATTTGCATTGCCCCATATTACCTCAATTACCTCGACTAACCGGTGCCCCCGAACATTGACTCAGTACCGGTACCCTCTTTTTTCTTTCTTTTTTAATGTTTTATCTTTTTATTTATACTTTTTGTTTTATATTTTGTATTATTTGTATTTCTTTATTTGTTGTATTATTCTTTTTTTATTATTATTAATCTTCAAAAAAAAATTGTATTATTTTTCTTAAAACTGCATTCTTGTTTAAGGGCTTGTAAGTAAGCATTTCACTGTAAGGTCTACACCTGTTGTATTCGTCGCATGTGACAAATAAAATGTGATTTGATTTGATCTCTTCCACCTGATGCTTTACTACTACGACTACTACTACTACTACTACTGTTACTATTACTACATTTACATTTTAGTCATTTAGCAGACGTTCATATCCAGAGTGACTTACAGTTAGTGAGTGCGTACATTTTCATATTTTTTTAATTAATTTTTTACTACTACTTCTATTACTACTACTAGTACTATTGCTACTATTACTCTTATTCTTACTACTACTAGTGCTACTACTGCTACTACTACGACGACGACGACGACGACGACGACTACTACTACTACTACTACTGCTACTACTACTACTGCTACTACTGCTACTACTACTACAGGGATGTAGCTCAGTTGGTAGAGCATGGCATTTGCAACGCCAGGGTTGTGGGTTCGATTCCAGTATAAAAAAAATTAAAATGTATGCACTCACTAACTGTAAGTCGCTCTGGATAAGAGCGTCCGATAAATGACTAAAATGTAAATGTACTACTACCAGTACTGCTACTCCTGCTACTGCTACTCCTGCTACTACTACTACTGCTACTACTACTACTGCTACTACTCCTGCTACTACTACTACTACTCCTGCTACTACTACTACTACTACTGCTACTACTACTGCTACTACTGCTACTGCTACTCCTGCTACTACTCCTGCTACTACTACTCCTGCTGCTACTACTGCTACTACTACTGCTACTACTCCTGCTACTACTACTCCTGCTACTACTACTACTACTCCTGCTGCTGCTACTACTGCTACTACTACTGCTGCTACTACTACTACTACTACTACTACTAGGGCCCCGTGTAGCTCAGTTGGTAGAGCATGGCGTTTGCAACGCCAGGGTTGTGGGTTCGATTCCGACGGGGGCCCAGTATGAAAAAATTTATGCACTCACTAACTGTAAGTCGCTCTGGATAAGAGCGTCTGCTAAATGACTAAAATGTAAAATGTACTACTACTACTACTACTACACACGGTGGAAAAGTGCATGAATCCTCATTCAATATATTGTGTTAACTACAAAGGATAATCTTCTGGTCCACCTCCTACACTTGTGATCCCACTCACATGTGATCTGGTCAGTTCATCACCTTCTAAGCACTAAATGCTTATTAACAGAGAAATGCCTACTGTCCTATTGATAGGATGCCCACTGGGCCCTCCGGTAGAGGGCAAAACCGCATTGACACAAAACTTTCCACACAATGATGTCTAAAGCTGTTTTCTGACTGACAACCCACTACACTCAACTCCACTTCACCCTTAATACAATGCAGTATTCATGAAATTCGAGCAATCACGGACAGCTGCAAAAAAAAAACAGAAGGTCTTAAATGCTCCTTAGGCGAGAGTAGCCTACGAGTTCTGTAAGCACTGTGCTGTAGTATGTGTGGTGGTGAATGTGAGCGCTCTCTCACACACACACACATACACACACCCCTCTCTTCTCCACATCTCCAGGACCTGCTCTGGAGACCTTTGTGGGTGAGGACGTGAACACCATGCTGATCCTGAACCTGATGAGCGGTACTGAGTACGGCGTCAGGGTTATCGCCTCCTACACTACCGGCTCCAGCGAGGCCCTCACCGGCAAGGCCAGGACATGTGAGTAGATTATCAGCAGCCCCAGGTAGAATGGGACTCGAGAATGGATACTTTGCATAATAAACAGTTAATTAATCGATTATTCAACTTATTTAACTTATTCAACACAGCGCCTCCAGGTAGAACAGGACTCCAGAATGGACACTGTGTATACTGTAACTGCATAATTACTTACTTATCCTCTTCATGCCTACAGGCACATAACAAACTTTTATACTAAACAGTTTAATACTTACTACAAGATTTTTGGTCACATTGATCACTCATCAGAAACAATACAATTTACATAAAATATAGACATTTTTAGATGTTATACCTCTTTTGTTTCCATGCTAATGTAAGGTTGAGTTAGATCTCTCTCTACATTTACATCATTTATCCAGAGCGATTAGGGTTCAGTGCCTTACTCAAGGGCACGTCAACAAATGTTTCACCTAGTTGGCTCAGGGATTCGAAGCAACCTTTCAGTTACTGGCCCAAAGCTCCTAACCTCTAGGTCACCTGCCGCCTCCTGTAGGTCAACTGGAACTATCTGAGTCAGTGTGAATTATTGAGTAGCACAGCTTCACTCCATCGGAGACTGAAGACGCCACAATGATATCAAGTGGCCAGGCAGGCGTGCCTAATGTAGTACCAGTGTCAGCGACTCAGCACTGTAACGGAGATCATTGTCTTATTAGGGCTGGCAGCTCCCAGATAATCAGATTGTAGTGGGGAGTGGAGACTAGAGACTCTCATTCGTTTGCATATGACTATGATATCACCTTGTGCATAATAATTAAGCAAAGCACGCTTGGGTAGCGCGTGATTTGAAGGGCATAGATAGCGATATAGCCATCAGGATAGGGGTGTCTCTTGGGTGGAGTTTGATGCCTGACTCTGACATACAGTGAGCATGTTAAAGAACACTGCACTATAATAAGAGAAAATGTAATGTTCAAGATCTCCTTGTCTTACAGTTATTTTTTAGTATAGTTGTGTTGTGAAAGTTAATGAATGGTTATATTTTATGTTATGTATTATGTAACGCAGTCTACCTTAAACATTATTAATTTATTCATATGCGTTGTGAAATGTGCATGTTCCAAGATATGTAGATGATTTATTTACCAAACAGTTGTGGGTAAATTTGTTTTTGTGACTCTCAATACAAAACATGGACATCATTTACTCCGAACTCCCCAAAACAAATGTTTATTTCCAAAACGCTATATCCACCAATTTTTCACATTTGTGTTTTTTCATCAGAAATGATTACTTATGGGTACTTTCATGTGTGTGTAAAATATTACTGTTCTCAGATTTTTTATTCAGATATTTTTGATGTGTAGTACAATTATTTAATTTTAATCTTTTGATATATATTTTTGCAAAACGCTATATATCCATTGTTTAGCTGGATGGAATGTTAGTGTCCTGTATATTTGACTGTGATATGTGGTTGTCTCACTTAGCTACCTTAAGATGAATGCACTTACTGTAAATCGCTCTGGATTAGAGCATCTGCTAAATGACTAAAATGTCAAATGTAAATGTTTTACATACAGATCTCATATTACTGTATTGAATTATTATTATTTGTTTAAAATTTAAATGTTGATGTCACAAATGTATCATTTGTACATTTCTTTGTAAAAAATGTAGTTATGCCTCCCGAGTGGCGCACCGGTCTAAGGCACTGCATCGCAGTGCTTGAGGTGTCACTACAGACCCGGGTTTGATCCCGGGCTGTGTCACAGCCAGCCGTGACCGGGCGACCAATGAGGTGGTGCACAATTGACCTAGCGTTAGGGGTTAGGGGAGGGTTTGGCCGACCGGGATGTCCTTGTCCCATCGCGCTCTAGCGACTCCTGTGGCAGGCCGGACACATGCACGCTGACATGGTCGCCAGTTGTTCGGTGTTGTACTGGCTTCCGGGCTAAGCGAGCAGTGTGTCAAGAAGCAGTGCGGCTTGGCAGGGTCGTGTTTTGGAGGACGCATGCCTCTCGACCTTCACCTCTCCCGAGTCCATACGGGAGTTTCATTGATGGGACAAGACTGTAACTACCAATTGGATATCACAAAATCGGGGAGAAAAAGGGGGTAGAAATACATCATTATTTGTCTCTGAAATGAAACCATCAAGTGATAGATTTTAAACAAATACATGTCTGTCAATGAACAACCCCCTGCCATGATTAGATAGTGAAAAAACACACCAATCTTTTTCTAAATGTAAAAAAATAAAAAATAAACCTAATTTACCAAAATGTCTGAAAATGGATATATAGCGTTTTGGAATGAAACTCTTCAAATGTACAGTATGTCCCGTTGAAATATTCAAACCCATAGCAGCGCGCAAGAATGAGATTAAGATATGCATGCATACATTTACAATGCATTCGGAAAGTATTCAGACCCCTTAACTTTTTCCACATTTTGTTACGTTAGAGCCTTATTCTAAAATTGATTTTTTTTTTTATAACTCTCATCAATCTAAACACAATACCTCATAATGACAAAGGGAAAACAGGTTTTTAGAAATTTTTGCAAATGTATTAAAAATAAAAAACAAAAACCTTATTTACATAATTATTCAGACCCTTGCTATGAGACTCGAAATTGAGCTCAGGTGTATGCTGTTTCCATTGATCATCCTTGAGATGTTTCAACAACTTGGAGTCCACCTGTGGTAAATTCAATTGATTGGACATTATTTGGAAAGGCACACACCTGTCTATATAAGGTCTCACAGTTGACAGTGCATGTCAGAGCAAAAACCAAGCCATGAGGTCGAAGGAATTGTCCTTAAAGTTCAAGACAGGATTGTGTCGAGGCACAGATCTGGGGAAGGGTACCAAAAAAATTATCCAGCATTGAAGGTCCCCAAGAACACAGTGGCCTTCATTGTTCTTAAATGGAAGAAGTTTGGAACCACCAAGAACCCGATGGTCACTTTGACAGAGCTCCAGAGCTCCTCTGTGGAGATGGGAGAACCTTCCAGAAGGACAACCATCTCTGCAGCACTCCACCAATCAGGCCTTTATGGTAGAATGGCCAGACGGAAGCCACTCCTCAGTAAAAGGGACATAACAACTCGCTTGGAGTTTGCCAAAAGGCACCTAAAGAACAAGATTCTCTGGTCTGATGAAACCAAGATTGAACTCTTTGGCCTGAATGCCAAGCGTCACATCTGGAGGAAACCTGGCACCATCCCTCCAGTGAATCATGGTGGTGGCAACATCATGCTGTGGGTATGTTTTTCAGCAGCAGGGACTGGTAGACTAGTCAGGATCGAGGGAAAGATGAACGGAGCAAAGTACAGAGAGTTCCTTGATGAAAACCTGCTCCAGAGTGCTCAGGACCTCAGACTGGGGGCAAAGGTTCACCTTCCAACAGGACAACGACCCTAAGCACACAGCCAAGACAATGCAGGAGTGGCTTCGGGACAAGTTTCTGAATGTCCTTGAGTGGCCCAGCCAGAGCCCGGACTTGAACCCGATCGAACATCTCTGGAGAGACCTGAAAATAGCTGTGCAGCGACGCTCCCCATCCAACCTGACAGAGCTTAAGAGGATCTGCAGAGAAGAATGAGAGAAACTCCCCAAATACAGGTGTGCCAAGCTTGTAGCGTCATACCCAAGAAGACTCAAGGCTATAATCGCTGCCAAAGGTGCTTCAACAAAGTACTGTGTAAAGGGTCTGAATACTTATGTAAATGTGATATTTCCGTTTTTTTATGTTTTATACATTTGCAGAAAATTCTTAAAACCTTTTTGCTTTGTCATTATGGGGTATTGTGTGTAGATTGATGAGGGGAAAAAACAATATAAATCATTTTAGAATAAGGCTGTAACGTAACAAAAAATGGAAAAAGTCAAGGGGTCTGAATACTTTCCGAATGCACTGTACATAAATGGATTTGTACTGTTGATCGTTAGGAGTAAGATACGGCACCATATTTCAACTCCCCAAATAACTTTTGCGGCATGAAAAATTAATGCATGGGTTAGGGAAGAGTCCATATGTTTAGAGTCCAACCCAAATGGAGACATATGCTGTGTGGCGATAGATGTACTGCCTGTCTGCTCATTATCGTTAAGGATATGCAGGGCTCGTGCTATTTCATTTTACCACTGGTGTTTTTACCGTCACTACTTTGGTTAAAGTCATGATGACAAGATTACAATCCACTATATTGCAGTATAGCATTACAATCTACTGAATACTGATCCATAGACATGCTTATTAGTCTTAGGCCTATGGTGGATCTGCCACATGCAGGACAACAACAAAGGAGTTGGCTCAAGCAGAAGCAGATCTGGCATCCATGCTCACACTATGTATCTCCTTCAGAGGAGTGATATGGTTTCCAGTGTGATGTGGTGGATCTATAACAGTAATAATGTGCCTGTCTCTCTCTGTCACAGTGTACCTGGGAGTGACCAATCTGAACACCTACCAGGTGAAGATGACCAGCATGTGTGCCCAGTGGGTTGCCCACCACCACGCCACTCTGTACCGTGTGGTCATTGAGTCACTGCTCAGTGAGTACCCAGCACCACACAAACATACACTCTTATCAACTTGCCCTGTGCCTTTTGAACCAACAACAGTTTTTTTAAAGTATTGAGCTTACTAAAAGCAAGTAATTTGTCATGGCAGCACAATATCCAAACCCTTTCCTTGACAGTATGTCTTTACAGCTGTGTGCAGACTTACACTGTACAGTACATTATATGCAACCAAATCCACATTGGTATTCCCACACACTGACACAGAGCCACTCTAGTGGAAGGAGGTGATTACCGTACGGCCACACGTCTCCATGTGGATAAGGCTGTCAGCTCCCCCCTAAAATCCACGTGAACCCGGTCAGAAATTATGCTCCTGGCAGGGAATCTCGGTCGGGACACGGAAGCCTGCAGGGAGGAGGATTCACTTGTAATCCTGACAGGGATTTCACACGTCCCCAACAGAACTGAATAAGGAACTGGAGGATAGTCATTTGTAACAATATTCAAATGCTACGATATACCATGTGATATGATGCTATATTATATACAGGATAAAGCATAAGATAAAACATCAGTAGGACAGACTGTACAGGTTTGGTACAGGGGGTTAGTATTTGGGGTTAGAGTTTTGGTTTAGAATCATATAAAATAGGCCTACAAGGCTTTTTAAAAGGCAAGCTGAATTGACATTTACATATCCTATAGTTCAAAAAGTCAACGATGGCTAGCCAAGTGTGAGTTGGGACAAGATATACTTGTTATGCGGATGACCGTAATTGCACCTCATTGCATCTTTTTGAAAAAGTTAGGATGAGAAAGAAAAACAATTGGGTTTCTTGTTCAACGTGCTCTGACATTGAGTTCCAGACACTTCTGTTCCAGCTTGTAGTTAACTAGATACTGAATTTGCATCAAAGCAGCACATTATTAGGCAAAACAATTATATTTAGGAAAATGTTCTAGGCGCCTTTTACCTTCTAAGTCATAATTATTACTTCACAGACGTGAGACTTCCAACCAACTGTCAGTGTGGGTGGGTGTCTGGAAGTTAAATTAAACCTGATGTCAAAGTGAGAGTTTGCTACTCAGTCAGTGCGTAGTCCTAAATAGATATTTAACGTTTATGAGACGTTTTAATGCCCTCAAAGTGGTCTAAAGTTGCACTGAGACCATATTGTATGCCATTCCATATGATTATACGAAAAAAGTCAGGAATTAATGAGATAACCTGGCATTAATCTAATTCTAGCCAATTAATGACATTCAATTAACAATTTATCCTAATATACAGTTAGCGTATAGCGGGATTTATGCAACAGATGGCATGGAATATTTCAGTTATAGAACATTTAAAATATCAATATCATATTAATGCTGTGTCGATCCCAATATGAGTATCATCTGCCAAATAGGAAAATAATGTGAGAAATTCATCAAGTTTAACACTAAGACCCAAACTTCATTATATGCAATTTCGCAGCATTACCTTTGGGAGCTCCTGAAATATTAGATCTATCAGCCGGCATTAGGCCCAAATTAGGATTTATGATGTCTAGATAAATATATAATTACCCAAAGAAAATACCACATCGGTGTATGTGGGAAAATGGGTTGCCAGATATTTGAATAAGCACCACCGTTTGTGTAAGAGGCACAGGTCTTGATACATGTTTAAGACACAGCTTTAGTATGTTCAATAGGTGCTAATACTGTGTGCATATTCAGCTTTGTCCTTTTTGATGACTTAATACAGTGGTAGACACAGTAGTCATTGGAAATGACTGTATAGGATGTGTTTGAAATGAGGCTGTTACTTTGTCAGAATCTCCCCACCTCCAAATTCTATGTATTAGGCAGCTGCATTGTCAGTGATTACAAAATATGTCAACTGTACCCTGGTATCATCTGTCATTATGGCTGTCATAATACTAGTCCTCCAATTCAGAAGATGCTTGACTTGTGTCACTTGCTCAGATATTGATATTCACTTGATGCTTAAAGGGATACTTCGGGATTTTGGCAATGAGGCCCTTTATCTACTTCCCTAGAGACAGCTGAACTAGTGGACACAATTAGTATGTCTCTGTGTCCAGTATGAGGGAAGTTAGAGGTAGTTTGACTGGAAATCTATGGGTATCTATTAGCTTGCTTCGCTAGATACCCATAGACTGCCAGGCATTTTCGTTAACGCTAGTTAGCATTGGCTCGCGAAACTACCTCTAACTTCCTTCATACTGGAGACAGAGACATACAAATTGTATCCACAAGTTCATCTGTCTCTGGGGAAGTAGATAAAGGGCCTCATTGCCAAAATCCCAACGTATCCCTTAAAGAAATAGACCCAAACCCTGGAAGAGAGGTTGTACAATAGAATGTGGACATCTTAGAATTGGAATTCATTACATACATTTCTATGGTGAACATGCTCCTGCTGATGACAGCAGCATTGATTGTGATGGTAACCAGTGGTAAACTATATATGTGATGGTGATTCTGTCTTCATTTTAGATGGATATAAGCAGGAGGCAAGGCTGGGAGGAGGAACCACCCGGCACTGCTTCAATGACCTGACAGCTAACACGCAGTACAAGATCAGTGTGTACGCCCAACTCCAGGACACAGAGGGACCTGCAGTCACCACCACAGAGAAGACCTGTAGGTGTCCTCCTCAACAACTGCTTAGTATACACTCTACGACAGCCCTACAACCGACTTGCTACTATTCTCAGAAAGGTTTCTTACAATATTGTGACAATGTTGTGACAACATAAGTTCCAACGTCACCAGTGAGAAGACCTGTCAGTGTCCCCCGGCCTCGACATTGTAGCTTAGGGGTTGGCAACAGGAAGCTCGCGGGCCATAACCAGCCCCCAAGTGATTTATTTTGCCCCCCCCAAAGTTTTTAGTAAAAAATAAATAAAAGACTGTAAAATCACCAGCTAAAAATGTGTTTAATTTAGGAAATCTGTTCTTAAGTATTCCCACAAATAAAAAATAGACTTATGTGATCATGTGTCAATGTAATCAAACTATGAAATGATTGTTATTTTGAAATACAATCTCTTTTTAGGCTTAGTTGTGGTCAATTTGCAGTGTACAAGTTATTATAATTATGTTCCCTGCACCCCGACCATGAATCTAGTTACCTACCCCTGGTCTAGCTGCTTAGTATTCTTTACTCTACATGCAACATACAGTCCTACTACAACCGACTCGCTGCATACTATTCTAACAACATTAGTTACAACATCAGTCCACAGGGAGCTGATAAGAAACCTAAGAACAATTTACAAATTTCTCAACATGGACACAACACTGAGAACATACTTATCCAAACCAAACATACAGCCACATGACTTACAGACAATCACAACATTTTCACAACATTATTAGCCTCCTGGGAGGGAATGCCTCCCTTAGGAGTGAATCGTGATTGGGTCTGTGGCCAACTCACAACAGTAATTAAGGCACTCTCTCTAACCCACCAGGCATTTGTTTGCATTGAGTTGATTTACGTCGAGTTTAGACACTGTTTTAAAGTTTTGTTTTGATACAGATTACAGCTAAAGGCCTTTTTAAATTGCCCTGTGTTTCTCCAGGCTGCCATCAAAAATAATTCCCAGTTTCACGTAGCTGAATTACTACGGCGGTAAAGTCTACGGTATAATTCATTTCAATTTGACTGCCGCTGTTGGTAGTGATCAAGCTAGCAAATTATATGGGTAACTTAATCATAAACTCGGCATGCTGCTAAGCATAAGCTACCATCTCGGATTTACTCTCTAAATTCCTTCTGATTCTTCTATCATCCGACTGATTATATATATTATGTTTGATGGTTTTATCAATGTGGTATCTTCTGTGTGAAGCCATTTTTTAACTGTAAATGAAAGCCTCACCAAGCATGTTTGTCAGGTGAGGTGACATAGACATGTAATAAGGATGTTATAATGCTTTGTGTGTGTCTTATGTCATTGCTTTCATGCAGTCCCTGTTCCCACCCCGGCACCCACCAGGCCACCCACTACAACCCCTCCTCCCACTGTACCCTCAGCCAAGGAAGGTAAGGCAAAAGGCCTGTTGTAAACAAATACCTGTGGGTCCTATAGTGGTGCGATCGTCTAATAAGAGGGTATTTCCACTCCATTCCTATCACTAGCACAGAGAGGCTGCTGCCTACATACAGACTTGAAAATCACTGGCCACTTTAATAAATGGAACACTAGTCACTTTAATAATGCCACTTTAATAATGTTTTCCCTAGTAATATCTTGGGTGGGCTGCTGGAGAGAAATACTTTAGGTCTGAATTGTGTTTAGTAAGCTATAGTGCTTTTGGCTTGGTCTCAAAGCACTTCATGTACCTTTATGAGGTAAAGGGAACTCAGACTGTCCACCACCACTGTGAACATCTACCTGGGTGATGTATGGTAGCTATTTTGCGCCCGAATGCTCACAAGTCACCACCCATCAGTGAACAGATACTGTAGCGATATCCCCTATGGTAGATTATCTACACATGTATTTGAGTGCAACTCACTTTGAGTGGCATTAACCTTAACATAATTTTGTTTGGTGCTCAAGGAAATTCAAAGGGCTTTGGCTACCAGGCAATGCCCCCAGTTGAATAACTAGCACTAGCGCAGTCAAGACTAAAGATATTAAAGGTAAACCGGAGAGCCCTCAGAACAGGCAGTTACCATGGAAATCACTCTGTCAAGTTGCTAGGTCAATTTTCAACCGGTCCCTGACTGACATTCAAACCTCAAATGACTCCTGACACAAATTTGTGAATCTAATACAAGTTCATATACGCAGTGTCTATTGACTACAGATGTCTGAAATGATAGTAAAGCTGTTTAATGTGCTTTTGGGATAATCACAAATCTTTTCAGACTTCCAAAAATTGTCCCATTATGAGCTTTTGAGTCTGATATAATACTGTAAGCCGGAACTTGTGTTACAGTCTTGTATCTTGAGTTTCAAGTCAGAATATTTCGTAGTTTACAATTCTGAAGATATAACGTGTAGAAAATAAGTATACGTTTAACTTTATTTGCTGTTTTTGAGAACAATAATCTTAGCTGTTTTCTTTCTTCTTACACAGTTTTCTGGGATGAGTCTTGTAAAAGTTAATTGAAAACTCACTCCCCTCTCTGTCGGAACTCAGACCAAGTCAATTTCCAAGCCTGTAATTCGAATTGTTTTATTATTGTTATTGTTTGCCTAGGAAACATCAACAAATGCAACTTTTAGTTCACTTTGCTTCCCACATACTAGCAACTTGGTTATTATCTTTGGTTCCTTTGAAAATCACAGAGCAGAACAAAACAGAAAACGAAAGCAAACAACAGGAAATGAGGTGTTGTACTGGTCAATCTGTCCCTGGCTGGCCCTGATATGAGAGAGGGAAGTTGTTGAGATAATTGCCAATCATCACAGCTCCTCTCTCGTAACCCGTGGAGAATGAGAACGCTCTCTCCGCTCTCCATTGTGATTCTTCCACTGCTGCCTGTGAGGCTAGTGTGTGTTGTTCTCTACCCTCTGTTTGTATTACCTCTATATATGCTGTTTATCGGAACTCTTATTGTATGCACTGAATTTAAATTGCTCTTGGTAAGAGCATGTTCTAATTGGCTTGTAAATGTAAATGCACTTTTCTGTCTCCCTATGTCTCTTTCTCTGTTTGTATATTACTTTCTCTCACTCTTCCACTCTCTACCCTCTCCCCCTCTCATTTTCTCACTCCTCATCCCTCCTCTCTCTTTCCTCATTTCTTCTCAACCCTCTTCCTCCTCCCTGCACCTACTTGTACCTACTTCTCTCTCTCTCTTTCTCTCTCCTCTCTCTCCTTCTTTCTCTCCTGACAGTTTGCAAGGCAGCCAAGGCAGACCTGGCTTTCCTAGTGGACGGCTCCTGGAGCATCGGGGATGACAGCTTCCTGAAAATCATCCGCTTCCTGTACAGCACCACAGGAGCCCTCAACACCATTGGACCAGATGGCACTCAGGTAAAAAGATTGACTAGACCAACCAATGGTCCTGTGGCCAGCTAGCATTTACAGATGTAGGATCTTAATTGGATCACCCTGTTGCAGGATAACTTTCCTGCAATCCAGGAAATGTAACATTTGTAGTGTATTTGAGGTTTAAAAAGGCTTCTGAAGTTTGTAATTTCAGACTTTCTTTTCCCTTATGAAAAATGTATCAACCTCTACAAAACTGTCCATTAATTATAATCCACATAATACTTCCCATTTCCTGTTGCTGCAGGATTATTTTCCTGCTGGACCAAACTGGCTAAAATTACGATCCTACATCTGTACAGTACTGTCATAAATGAAACACCTATGTTTGACTATATGTCACGTGTGTTTTTATGAACAATACATTTATGCCGTCCATTATTAGTCCACTACTTTACAACTACCCCCCCCCCCACACACACACACACACACACACAAAATACTCTGAAATGCCACATTTTCAATTCAACTCAAAATATATTTTTCCCATCAGGTGGCCATTGTCCAGTTCAGTGACGATGCCAGAACCGAGTTCAAACTCAACTCGTACGACAACAAGGAGAGGCTGCTAGAGGCCATTAACCGTATCTCCTACAAGGGAGGGAACACCAAGACAGGCAAGTGGACAACAGGTCTTATTCACTTTATTAAAAAGAGTGTTTCAACCATCAAGGCACACCTTTGTCAACCTTATTCACTCTCTTACAATGTGGAGTTTTCATACTATTACTCTGAAGCATACATTAAAGGGACATTTCAAAAATGTTCTACTTTATATTCGTCATCTCCAGCACCACCCCAACATCAACATATGTGAAAATGGCACGTTTCTATGTCTTGTAGTAAAAAAGATTGAGAAAGATAAGTGTTTCTAATGACATCATCAACCAATTAGTAGACAATTAGTAGGTAATTAGTAGGTAATGCCTACTCACAATTGGTCAAAATCACACTATGCACACCGATGATGTCATTGGAAACACTTATCTTCCTCTATCTTGTTTACGACAAAACATAGAAACGCACCATTTTCACATATGTGTATGTTGGGGTGGTGCTGGAGATGATAAGTATGAAGGTAAAACATTTTTGAGTTTTTATTTAAGTTCCTATTTATTTTTCATAAAATGTCTAAATGGACTCCCATAACAGTAAATGAACAGGATAACTGAATCCCATTTAGACAGCTGTAGCTGCCAGATGAACAGAAATACCCCTTATTGACATTCCTTTTGTAACCTGCCGAAAAAATATCAGTCATTGTAATCAGGCAGGCCAGAGTAATCAAGCGCGGCTTCCGAAGAACAGTGAGACGCTGACATTAATCAGTGTTTTTTTGTTGTTGTACCAAACCCAGGATCCCCAAGGGGAGCGATAATGCATTCTCCAAGTCATCTAACAATGTTTTATTTTTTTCAAACGGATGCAACGAAGAAGTCTGCTTGGTAATGATAATTGTTGCATTGTGTTCTCCTTTGTAATGTGTATAGTTGCAGGTGGGATGGGACTAATAACGAAGAAAATGTGTTGTTGCTGAGATAGTGATAACCCAAAACTATGATCCTCTACCAAGTAACCTGGCTAGATCCTGCTGTCAATATCGCTTAATCTTCCCCTCCTTTCCTCCCTCTCTCTCTCTCTCCCTCTATCCCTCCATCCCTCCCTCTAATTCTCTTACTGTAGGGCTAGCCATCCGGCATGTGAAAGACAACATCTTCACAGTGGGAGGAGGGATCCGGAGGGGCATCCCCAAAGTACTGGTGGTGTTGACTGACGGGCGCTCTCAGGACGATGTCAACAAGGTCTCTAAAGAGATGCAGACGGAAGGTGAGGCACATGATGCAATAATTCAATTGAATAGAATGTGGCACATGAAAAGAACATTCTACAACACAGAAAAGTATCGATAGATGTTAATCCAACAAAATGTTATAGTTAGGTATGCACATTACACACTATTGGCAATACTGTATGCTTACCTTCTTCACAGGGTACATTGTTTTTGCCATTGGTTTTGCGGATGCGGACTACGGGGAGCTGGTGAGCATCGCCAGCAAGCCCAGCGAGAGACACGTTTTCTTTGTGGACGATTTAGACGCCTTCAAGAAAATTGAGGAAAAGCTGGTCACCTTTGTTTGTGAGGCTGCCACTGCCAGTGAGTCCTACAGGAGCACAATCTTAAATCTATGTTATTCAAAAACACAGGCGGCATATTATTGCCATGGAGTGACATAAATGTTTTGTCTTTCAGCTTGTCCTTCGGTGGTGATGAGTGGCAGTACCTTGCCAGGTTAGAGACTGGAGCATACTTACTTATTCATGCCTCCTGGCACACAGGGCACAGTCAAGACCTCTCTACTCTCTGACCCGTTGACTAGTTCCGACCCCAGTATAACTGTTATGCACAAAATCACTGTAAACTGGACAGGTACAGTACAGTTGACTGCTGCTAAGTGCACATCAGATAAGTGCAAACTCTGGACTCTGAAGTGCCAACCCATACCATTAACACTGCCTAAAATGGCCTCTTTCCGAGTGCACATTTAAGTCAGAATATCTTTAATGATAAGAAGTAGAAGCTCAGTATTGAGAAATCATGATAAAAACAGAGCCAGTCACAATTCAAACAAATGATTTTTTACTTATCAGTAGGACTGTGTATGGATATATCTTCTTTTAAACCAACTCATGGTTGTTTATGTTGTGGCTGCAGGTTTCAGGATGATGGAGATGTTTAGACTGGTGGAGGGTGTGCATGGACATGTATCAGGAGTGTCCATGGAGCCTGGCACCTTCAACAGCTTCCCATGCTTCCGCCTGCACAACAACTCCCTCCTCGCCCAGCCCACCAAGTATGGACACTAGCATGTTAACTAAAAGGCATAACAGTACATTGCCTTCCATCAATCAGCTAGAATTTAGTAGACGCTCTTGTCCAAAGCGACAAAACGTCAGTGAGTACAATGAGCATGATGCAGGTTGCTTAACAGTATATGACACTTCACATAAAGCTACTTTACCCAATGATAACATAAGGTAGCCTAGTGGTTAAGAGCGTTGGGCCAGTAACCGAAAGGACGCTGGTTCGAATCCCCAAGCTGACTAGGTGAAAAATCTGTTGATGTGCCCTTGAGCAAGGCACTTAACCCTAATTGCTCTTGTAAGTCGCTCTGGATAAGAGCGTCTGCTAAATGTAGAAAATGTAAACCATACAACTTACCCTACTCCCCTGAATTGAATCTTATTTTCCTGTCACTTGGCCTGAAAATGCTGCTATTACAATGAAGAGGTGGTGATAATGACAGACAGCTGGCCTCACCTGGTTTATTTCCTCTCCTTTATCTGCAACAATCCCACATCACAGAAAACATAGTCATTTTGTATCTCATTCTCAAATTAAAATGCAGGAAATATGGTCCATATACAGTATGAAGAAACAATAGCTTCCTGCTCCTGACCTCTCTTTAGAATTGAATGACACTAATGAAATAATTGAATTGGCAAGTTGAAACAGCTTTTGAAATGGTGTTTAATAACAGTTTAACTCTGTGAAGGTGCTTCAACAAAAGCCATTGTATGTTCAGACTAGAGCCTCCTGTTCTGTGAACTTTCCACCCCAGGTTTATCCACCCCGAGGGTTTGCCCTCCGATTACACCATCACTATGCTGTTCCGCCTGCTGCCTGAAACCCCCAAGGAGCCCTTTGCATTGTGGGAGATCCTCAACAAGGACAACGAGCCCCTGGTGGGCGTCATCCTGGACAGTTAGTAGAATGCTGGGGGACGGGGCTGGGACTTAGCTGGGACCGTGTGTCAAGTTCCCACTGTTTGGTTGCTGTCATAAGATAGACAAAGCAATGGACAGTCTCTGCTTATTTATCAATTGTGAGCAGCACAATGATTTGTGTGTAAATCATTCGCATGTTCAAACATTTTCTCAATGTAGGCTACATGTCTACTAAACCGTCCATGCCTCCTCTATTTGAAACGAGAACATTCCTCACTATATTCGAGTTGTACTGAATATGTTATGAAACTGCAGAAAGTAAGGCAAACGTTCTCTTTCCAACTCTAGACGGTGGCAAGACCCTCACCTTCTTCAACCACGACTACAAAGGACAGTTTCAGACTGTGACCTTCGAGGGACCTGAGATCAAGAAGCTCTTCTACGGCAGTTTCCACAAGGTCAAAGTTCAGAAACACTCACTTATCTCACTTCCTCAGTGCATCGCTGCTACAACATCACCCTAACACCTCAGGGAATGTCCTGCTTCCTGGCTATAAGCCAGCTTGTTGTGATGTTAAGTCACTCTTGTCTGGCTATCAGTGGAGCTAACAATACCTTAGGCCTGAGACATGGCTGTAGACTCCTATGTTATCAGGGCTAACAATACCTTTGCCCACATATATGGCCTGCTGCTTAAGTGAATGAGGATATTAGGAGAACACAATGCAACAATTATCATTACCAAGCGGACTTCTTCACTGGCACAGTTATCTGATAGTGTATTCAGGTCACCCTGAATACACTTTCTATGGATGCCAAAACTTTGCTTGGTAACTGACATTATCATCCATGAGTGAGATTTAGCACCTGAAACAAACACCTACCTTTTTTGATGCAGTTTGTAAATCACTTATGTTTTGACTGTTCAAATTTCTTCAACTTTTTTGCTGCACAATAATAATATGCCAATTAGCAGACATTTTTATTCAAAGCGACTTACAATCATGCATGCATATGGGTGGCGCCAGTGGGAATCGAACCCACAACTCTTAGCGTTGAGAATCGAACTCTTAGCGTTGCAAGCACAATGCTCTACCAACTGAGCCACACAGGACCACTAAACAGTGTGTAGCTGTAGCATTAATGTATACTCTGGGTAATACTGTGCTCTTATGACGTTCAAAAGTAATGGCCATCGTATTTCTGCTGAAATAAATAAAACATCTTTAAAAAAATGCAAACCATGTGGAATGAAGCTGGCACCCCAAATATTGCCAGGATAATATATGCAAATTTGAATCATAGCCACTTCCAAACAAGCTAAACAAACTTAACTATGCAGGGTGGAGGAAATTGATGTGACTGAAAGTGACTATGGCCTGTATTCAAGGAACGCACTGTTGCCTTTTTCCTCAGCAAATTATCACCAGTGATTTCTGCAATTCTTTCCCCTGCCAATCCATAAGTATTCTCATGTGTCATCTTGTCAGCACTTCGCCCATCAGGCTTGGTGTTAATGCGGTAACATTTTAGATTACCTCTCAAGAAGACTTGATTGATGGCTAGATACTTCTCTGACTCCTTGCATTGCAGTGGGTGTTTAAAACATTTTTGTTGCCTAATTCAAATGATTCATCAGGAATCTGTTTTTGTAGGAAAAAAGGGATAAATGCAAAGGAAATGCTACAGTTCCGTCCTTATCAGAGATTTAGCATAGTAATGCACCAATGTCAAACAGCTGAAAGTGCTGTTTCATAAAGACAAACATTTACAGTTGATATTCAGGTATGAATAGATATGTGATGTTGCTAATGTCTTGAAATTCCCCCATATATTTCCCCACGAGACATCCCGTTTCCAACAAAGCATACAGTAGAAGCTTGATGTGTCAAAGGTAGAAAAAAAGCAAATATTTTATTTGGCACAAACACGTCTGAAATCACCCGACTTCAAAACCGACTCTTTTGTTTCGGGTGACTGGTGGAATGCTCACGCAGAAATCTGTCCGAAATGATAAAGCGGTCCTTATTTTACAGCCTGTGTCTCTTTGAACCTCTGTCTGTTTTCGGAAAAAATTATGTCCGTCCACAACTCTGAAATGCTCCCCGGTTGAGATTTATTGAGACGCACACATAAGCCTTTTCAATCCCACTGCGTCTGTGTTCCAAACAGACTTGGGTTCAAATACTATTTTAAATAATTTAGGATAATTTAGCTGTGTTTAGGATTGAGCTTGCCTGGCGCCATGGAACCAATAGAATAGCCACAAAAGTGTAAACCCTGCCGAAGTGGCACTCCAGGCAGGCTTTTACAAACGCTCAAACTATTTGAAAGATTTCAAATAGTATTTGAACCCAAGTCTGGT